>NC_081207.1:32517066-32817066 GCF_902713425.1 Acipenser ruthenus
TGTTTTGTTGCTGCTGTTCTGTGAAATAAATGTAAGCAGGCCACAGGAGGTCAGCGTGGAACAGAGTGAGACAGAAGAAATTACAGCAGGAGAAGAAAGGTTGGAGTTATTGCCGGGGTGCATGCTTTTCCATTTGGGCGCGGAGGAGAGGTTTTAAAATGGCTTGGAGATGTACGGTGGCCTCCAAGGACCTTTTTAACGAAACTGCAACCCATGGAGCAAGTTCTTGTTTGAGATTTATTAGCACATGTTGTAATTACTGCTGATTTTATTATGTAAATGAAGTGCCTGCTTGCTTCAGATTGATTAGCAGACTCCCAAATTCACCAACTAGATTACTCTGCAAGGTGTTCCTACGCCAGGCTTAACTGCACAGTCCCCAGTCCAGGCTTAACTGCACAGTCCCCAGTCCAGGATTAACTGCACAGTCCCCAGTCCAAGTTGCTGCAATGCTTCTTGATATTCTAATCATGATGTGTAAGAGATGCTTCCAGAACGCTTGGTGCAGGGCTCTGGTTTTATGAGGTATACGTTGGTTTGGATGTGTTTTTTTTTTTTTTTTGTAACTGTTAACAATCTACCTGTAATGATCCGTAATGATACGTTTTTGTATATTCCAATCCATCGTTCCTTTTGAAATCCCACTAAACAGTTCCTAATGCACATACAGTATCTTGTTTTTAAGGAGGGATTTTACGGGTAATTAAAAATACAGCAAGCTTCACCACGGACATGTTAATGTGAATTTCTACCTTTTAAGTGAATCGGCTCCTACCATGAACAATTCCTGTCTGAACCAGTACCACTGCTTTGCAAACAGAACATTCATTGTAAAATGGAGTTTCTTTTATTTGTTTCATTTGGAGGATGAACAGGGCTTGTTTGCCCTCGCTCAGTAAACCTGCATGCTATGGAAAGTGCAAAGTGCCTTTCTCTCCGTCTTTCCTGTTGAAATGTGTGGACTGAAATGTTCTTCCCAAAACTGTGAACAAACAGTGCAGCGTGTTGCCATGCTCCACGTGGCTCCATTCATTCTTTTAGAATTGGAAGTAATGTTGATATTTAATAACACATAAAAGCAGCAGCTCCTATCTCAATTCTGCCTCTTTTTTATTTTTTTTTATTTAAAAAAATAAAAAGGAAAAAAATTGGGTAGTGTTAGTGGGAGGGGGCTTGTGTTTGAAGTTAAATCGCGCCTCTACTTATGTCCGGTCCCTTAGCAATCCTTTTTTTCTGCTGCTGAGCTCAAACAGCCAGTGGCCAAGTTTGATCTGCTGCCCCCATGGTGCACTGCCCTATGTGAACTCTGAGGATTTGAAAAAAAAAAGAAAGAAAGAAAGAAATCCAGAGCCTGCGAAAATGAGACGGCCTGGGGGTCAGACTGATCTCTGGGGTGCCACCAGGAGAACTTCGCAACAAAAGTATTTTTTTTTTTTTTTTTTTTCTCCAGGCATTCGCTGCAGACAACAATCCCCTCGGCCGCGGGGGGGACCCGCACAGCCTGGAAGCCTTATTGGCAGAAACGTGGGAGGGAGGGTTTGATGGGAACTGGCACTGTTCATTAGACAGGGAGCAGGGGAGCAAAAGCAACGCAGGAACCAAGAGATTTCCAAACTTTTTTTTTTTTTTCCTGCAGACCCTTCGTTTCGCTCAAGCCACATGACTGGCGGATGTCGAGAGTAATTAAAGGGACCCCCTGGCTCTTTCACTTTCCCGGCCTGTTTCTTTGATCTGTTTCATGTTGGGCAGCTATTTTTTTTTTTTTTTTGTCTTTCTCTTTTCAGCGCAACCTTTTGTGTCAGCGCCTGTGTTTCTTTTTTTTAATGCAGGCATATTTTAAACAGTTTTTTTGTATGTTTTGTATGGAGGGGGCACACTGGTTCTGTTATCTTTTTAAGCAAACAAGCTGTGTGTGGTGGTGGTGGTGGTGTTGTTGTGTTTTTTGTTTTAATGGACAGGTTTGCAATATCCTTGCCTGAGGATACAATACAGATCCGTTGTGTGAGAACCCTCTGACTTGTCAGATCTTGTCCTCACCGCTGAGGAAGAGGAGGGCCACGCCACCTTGCAGCTAACGGGTTAACTGCACTGCTGGTCTAGTTTTTATATCCACTTTGAATTGCATCTGAGAGTAGCATTGCTTAGGCGTTCTGAATCGGGTCGCATTCAGAGTGTAACTCTCCCTGAAGTCTACTCCTGCTTCACAAGCAGCACGTGACTCGGCTGTGCTGCTGCTGCTGTGGAACCCCCATGCACTGTACTGCAGTGCAATGAAAGCGCGACTCCGAGAAAACAAATTCATAGCCAGCTGATTCTCACGGCTTCAGACGGCCGCGACATTATTTTCTCGCCCCCGCTCCTTGAGTGTTGATATTTTGTTGGGTATGATTGCAGTTGTGGCACTAAACCCAGCTGTGCCCTAAGGCAGAGAGCCTGGTCCTCTAGATGTGATGACATCCTGCTTGCGTGACGTAGCACGTGGTTTACAGCAATGAGAACAGTTCCAGTGAATGTAAAGGAAGCAGTCAGCCCAGCACGAGGAATGGTTGAAGGCAGTTCTTGAGGTGTTGTGTGTTCTGCTTCTCGGTTTGTTTGGCAAGGGAGAAAAGTGTCCCTAACATTTCTTTAGTGTTGGTGGCTCTACCCCACTGTCCCACCAGACAAACGCAATGAAAAAGGAGAACTCTAGGTTGTTATTTCCATGACAAAGCAAAAGGAAATGAACTGACTTCTTTCTGCTCGATTTGAAACGGCCCCTTTTGCTGTAGATGCAATTCCTGTGGTGCAGCAGCATTGCCCAGGTGGATGGACATTTTAATACTGTGTAATTATCGGGCAATTATTTTGTAACGCGGTGTCCAGGTGTTTGCGCATGTTGTGTTCTCTCTGACGACTAACTTGATAGAGATTCTTTTTTGTTTTGTTCTGAAAAGCATTCTGGAAATTCTAGAGGGTTCTAGAAGAAAAAGCATTTCTCAGAGCAGCTCTCACAGCACCTGTGCTGTTAAAACGGGATCTTGCTCTTGTGCTGGGAGCACTGCATTGACACCGAATATTTTCACTAAAATATTGGTGTTGTCTTTTTCTATTCTGAATGTGTTGCTTGCATAAAAAAAAAAACACCACGTCCTGCAAACCATTTCAATCTTCCATCCAGATAATTAGGAGTGTGTCTATTCAACTGTCGTCCCTGCTTGTGTCAAACATGGGAGATTTCCCAGCTTCAGTCTGCTGCACTCTGTAACAGGCTGAGTGGATGGTTTGCAGGAGATTGGAATACCTTTTAAACAGCTGCTAGGCTCTCCATGAAACTTGCACATCAAATAAACTTTTTATGATGTACAAACAAGTGTATGAAACTGACGATTCTTCATCGGTAGCAGTGGGATGGAGGCGTGTGTGTGTGTGTGCGTGCGTGCGTCTTTCTCTGTTTTGAACCTCCTGCTGTAATAAGCACTGCTTCCCTTCCACTGACAGATATGACATCTGTTTACTGTCCTGCAGAGGGGTGTGGAAAGCTGTCCTCTGGTGCTGATTTTGTAAATAATCAGAAGTTTAAATGGCAGGTTGGATTTAGAAATCGGAAGTTCTCATTAAACGGCCCGCAGTGAGGGAGCTTAATAGAGAGGACAAAAAAAAAAAAAAGTTCTGCTGTGTACATTCACAAAACATACATAGATTTCTTTGTAGCAGTCTGTTCCTGCAAAACAAAAATGGTGATGGTGTAATTTTGACAATCTCTAAATTCTTCTCGTTGCATTTCTGCTACTAATTGAGTGTTTAAAAATCCTGAATGAGCAATTGGTACATGTAGCACCATCCAACAAGGACTGGGGCGAAGGGTTGTTGAAAGCGCAATTCTTTATTGAGTCACCTATTCTGTGGGATTCTGTACCCTACATATTCAAATTGGTGTCCCAAAATGTGTGGTATCCCGCTTGCAGATTGTTCAGAATACAGCTGATAGAATTCTGACTAAAACCAGGAAAAGTGAACATGTTACCCCTGTTTTAACCTCTTTATACTATAGAATTGATTTTGCTGTTAACTTACAAGGCCCTGAGTGGATTAGCACCTAGTTATTTGCAAGAGTTCGTGACCCCATATCTTCAAACCCCACTCTGAGATCACAGGATGCAGGGCTGCTGGTTATTCCTAGGGTCAACAAAAGCAACACGGGAGGTAGGGCTTTTTCTTGTAGAGCTAAATTATGGAATGCTCTGCAAGTTTGTCAGGGAAGCTGGGACCATTACAGTTTAAGTCAAGACTAAACACACTTTTATAAAATGGCTTTCTTATCTTAGTGGGTTTTAATGTAACTTTAAAATGGCTGCTTTTGTATTGTGTGTATACTGTTATTTAAATGGTCTGACTGTGGCAGTTGTATGTGTGACATGCTATACAAATGTATTGTGGTTTGTTCTTGTTTTCTGCTCTGTAGTGTACAGTGCTTTGCGATACTTTTATATAAAAAGCACTATATAAATGCAATAAATAAAATAAATAAATTAACATGTGCAGTTTGCTTAGGGAAGTACAATTCGCATGAACGAGTTTCATAGAAAGATCCTTTAAGGCTTCCCTAATAAAACCAGGTGCTCTCTCTGTAACATGCTGTTTGAAAGGCGTTAATGACTTTCTCTTCTCCTGCTTCGTTCGTAATTCTTCTTTTGTTTTGCTGCAATGGCCCTGGCCCAGGTGTTCGATTCTGTCCACAAATGGGCCCCTGGGAAATGCTTCTCCCCGTGGAGCAAGTGCTCTGTAAATACCCGTGCCAGATTGCTGGGGCCTCTCTCCCAGGGGTGTGGAGCAGAGCAGAGGAGAGCTCCCCCGTCATGACTCTCCTCCCAGCCCTGCCCAACAGCTCTGGCCCAGGTTCTTTTTGTTTTATATTAAAGGCTGTGTTACACTGCTGGCATTACTTATTTAAAGGCCTGTGGAGGTGGGAGAAGAGGGGGGAGGGAAGGCAGAAGTGTTTTGGCTGAACAAAAGAAGATAAGCACCCAGCCCCACTCTGCAGTCATCGGGATTCGGTGACAAACAGGCTGGGTTTAATCCATTCAAACGAACTGTGTTCTGAGCTCAAGGACCACGCAGCCCAGTGTGTCCGATACACCCCAGCGCCAGTGTCTACCTCTTTAGGAAAGACAACCAAGACATCAGACTGGGGTCCCTATTTATAAACTAAATAAACGCACACGAATGCAAACTTCATGAAATGCCTGTCCTGTGCTCTCTGCTGATCCAATTGATCTGACACAAAGAAGATCATCTCTTAATATTCCTTTTATAATCTCTGCATTCCAGCCTGCGCACAGGGAATGTTACTTCACACTAACTAATGTGTGGTGAAGAGAACAAACCGCTTGTTATTCCTGAATCGATGCAGACAGCTGAACGCATTCAGACTCTAGCTGTATTCAGTATGAAGGACATGCAGTAAAGCATGTGGATAGCCGCTGCACTCGCCACTGTCTTTTTAGTGCCCCCTAGTCTCTTGAACTTTGAGAGAAGGTGTGTTTTTTTTTTTTTTTTTCTCCCAGTGCTTGCAGAATGTTAATTAAAGAGCATTCCAGAGTGGTGAAAAAACTGAAGTCTGTGATTTTCTTAAACCCAATATTTCATTATAAGCAGATCAAAGCAGACATGGAGGTCTGCAGTACAGCAGAACATGAGTAGGATGTTCTGTACAGTTCTATTTGAAAGATCTGAGTGTGTACAGTACTTCTGTACTTGTGAGCCGCGTTCACCGTGACCCAAGGTATTGTACTCCCGATGTGAACCAGAGCAAACGCCAAGGCTGCTCCAGGCCGGGTCGAACTCCAATCCAGATCCAGCCACCTGCAAACAAAAATCTGCACGGAGTACTTTTAAAAAGGGCCTTCCTAGCCTTCTCAGAGGCCATGCCATTAATCAGTGGGGAAATTTTTAAAAAAAAAGGTGTTCTTTATGAGGCCCTGACAGACTCCACTGGGCCTGCTGAAACCCCCCTTCGCACAGCGCTGGGTTTACCTGACCGCTCTTGTCCTGGAATCGGAAGCCACCAGTGTTGAGTAGCGATGTGTCTGTGTCCCCACAGGAGTGGATGGAGGGTTAGCGTGCGTCTTTCCTCACAGCTGCAGAATGCAGCGCTCGAGGTAACACACTGATTCATGGTGTACAACCAGACACGCTCCTGCAGGAATTAGCAAACAGCTGTTTCTCCTTTTTACTTCCGAACTGCACACAAAGGGACACGCCTTCGCTCTTTTCAATTATAATGAATTTTAATCACTACTACAGGTGACAAAAGAATGCTGAAACAAGCTTGTGTCTCGTGGAAGAAATAAGAGTGCCAGATGCCAAGAGTTGTTTCCAGCCTGTGATTAAAAGCATTGTTTTGGTACACTTCACAGGTAATTAGGGTGCAGCTGTTTCAAGTCCCAGTTCCACACAGCACAGATGAAGATTTGTTCCTCTTCTGTTACAGAGCCGCGCAGAAGGAAATACAGGCTACAGCAACACACCCTGTTAGCACTCTCCTCGCCAAAAGCACTGGAAATACACTTGCGTTTTCTTTCCTTCTTCACATTATACAGTTTTGGCCCAGATTGGCTTAATCTTTATCCTTTGGATAATCCTTATTCTCATGGCAGAAAGGACTTGTTGTTTGGTAGCACTGGATAGAGGAAAAGCACTGCAGTGTCTGTGCCTGTCCAACCCAATCCTTCACCCTTTGAGACGTCCCGGTCCATGCTCAGGTCCTGCTATTGGCCTCACTGCTAAAACAATGCATGTTGATGCCAGCTGTGTCTGCTACAGACTTTTGTTAGCTGATATTAAATCCAGTCGGACTCTGTTTGGTTCACTTTGTGGATCTACACAGTTACATCTGTTGGAGATTTAATTTGTTTTTGGTTTTTTTTTGTTAAAAAAGCACTCCTCTTTATCAACAGCTCTTTGCACCGCACCATTTATAAACACCATGTTGACCACTTTACGCCTTTACTTCTAATTTGTTTGACTTTGACAAGACTTTTTGAGTCTTTTCAAGCAAGAATTTGCAGAGATTGCGTATGGTTTAGAATTACTTCACGCTGTATACCACCACTGGAGTTACTGCAAGGGTTTCTCCAGCTGGACCTTGTTGCTGAATGCGTAACCGCTTGATCCCAGGCTGCCCTGCCCTCCTATTCCACCACAGGAGACGAGTCGATGTTTAGAGCCGATTGTGACAGCCGAATGTTACAGTGATCTGGTAGAGAAAGTGGAAACGGGCTAAAACTAATCTAGCTGAGTAGATGATCTATACAGGGGTCTACAATCCTGGTCCTGGAGGGCCGGTGTCCCCCCTGGTTTTTGTTCTAACTGTACCCTAAATTACTTAATTGGACCAATTAAGTAATTTAGGGTACAGTTGGAACAAAAAGCAGGCAGGACACTGGCCCTCCAGGACCAGGATTGGAGACCCCTGATCTACAGCTTTTTTAGAGACCCCTCTGCAGCACCAGAGCTTCCCTCTCCCTCTCACACTTGCTCTCGTATTCCTCTCTCTCTCTCTCTCTCGCTCCCTCTTGCTCTCGCTCTCGCGCTCCCTCTCGCTCTCGTTTTCCCTCTCGTTGTGCTGTTGCGCTGGGTTCCTGGTGCAGGGACAGGTTTCTGGAAGCCACTCCCTGCTGTTTCTCTTACCGGCTGGGAGAGCTCCGGGAGGCTGACTGAGAGGTGCGAAGAGTAAATGATAACGTGCACTGTGCCGTTGAGCCACTAACAGGTGAGAAAGCTGCGCTAGCACCTCCATAGGAAAGGGATTCGAGAATACAAAGCAGCACCTTCGCTAATGGGAATAGAATGGAATGAGAGAGACAGAGGCTGGCAGATATCATTATCAGATACAATACATGGGAAATACGAGTGATTTCATTTAAACAGCTCTGCACAGACAGACTTGGGTACATGCAAGATGCATGTTTTCCTATAGTTTAATATCTACCACAATTATCTGGGTAGTTAGAACATATTTCGGGTATATTCTTGGATTTTCAATTTTAAAGGCTTACAAAAAAGAAATTTGTTTGAAGAGACTTTGTGTTGAAGGTGAATAGTGAGCTCCCTGAATGAGGCTGTGTTTCTTCATTAGTACACAGTGAAGCGCTCCACTGAGTCTGGGACTAAAGGTTTCCTGAAAGGAAGCAGAGATGGTATCTGCTTCCTCCAGGATCCTGTATAAGGTGTTCACAGCAGTATTTCCTAATCTTAATAATTACATGCACACTGCCACTAGGATGTTCGGCTATTTCCATAGCAGCCAGCTTGAGTTGCTGAGTGAAGTGGAGAGCCAGCCTGCGCTGGAAGAGGTTTAGAGGAACAGACTCTGAGGTTCAATCAGGCGTTTCTAAGTGAACAAACCTTTGGCATGCATTATTCCCTTGAACTTCAATACAGGAGGCTGTGGTGAGACTGGTCAGGCTCTTCAGAAATACAAATCCAATGCCCCAATTAATACATTAGCAGTGACAGGGTGCTGTGCTTTCCCCGGCTGTGAATGACAGTTGCCATCTCTCTGTACAGCAGCCCCTTGGGTGTTGAGCAGGGGCTCAGGGTGAAGGTCGCCGGCTGGAAATTACATGGCTCATGTCTGTTAATTTGGAAACGATTCCCGGGTTCAAAAGAGATAAAAGCAGGATCGGAATGATCCTGACGTGTTTGCGAGTGGATTCTGAGCTCTGCTGGTTTTTTTCTCCATTTCTTTCTAATTTAACTTTTTCATTGAATTTTCTTACACATTTAATACTCTTGCCAAGCCCCAGTGGACAGATGACAAAAGCTCTCTAAAAGCCATGTGATCTTCCATTTCAGAACAGCCCCTCTTCAGTGGATTAGCCATTTTTAATGACTATAATCTCCGTCTTTTTCAAAAGTGATTTTTCACATTCTGTTGCATTCAGAGGATTTCATTAGCATTAATAGATTTATAATTCGAAGAATGACCAGTCGTGCCAGGTTTTTTTTTCCCCTTTTCAAAATATAAGCAAACGTCTTTATTCCATTATCTGACGAAAAAGGGCTGTACGCATTTGAGGAGCATGATTTTTAAAACCTTCTTCACCAAATGTGCAATTATTTATTTTGTATGATCTTTAAGATGTGCTGCTACTGATGCTGCTGCTGCCTTTATTACATGGATCTCATGACGGTGAACTCCGGTCCTGGGAGAATGCTCGTTTACCAATCATGTGCTGTTGCTCAAGAAGGAAATGTTTTGAATGGCTGCAGTAGGCTAGACTCTTCAGTGGTGTGTGTGTGTGTGTGTGTAGTTTCTTGTGCTAGGTACAGGCCTGATGTCTGGTTTTGTGGAGGATTTGTTACAGTGCTTGTAATGAAGATTAGAATAATAAGTGATGATTTCCCTGCAATAACACTTGCAGTACGGTGGCCTGTTCCATTTATCATGATGAGAAAAATATAAATACCCCCCCCCCACTCTGCTTTTCAGTATTCCTTTGATAAAAGAAGGATGACGTCTTTAATTCTTCATGTAAATAAAAGCCGTTCTTCATAAATCACACACACGTGTAAATCAATTATTATATAGATTCCCACTTAATATATTTGCAATCCAAAAGCCATAAAGCATGGGCCATGTGCATTAGCAGTTCCTCAGATACTGAACCATAACAGAAGCATTTGTTTTTCTTTCGTGATGAACCCAACATCTGTAATGTTTAACCCACACAAAGGTCTCCAGTACTGCGTTTCCTTGTTCATTCTGATAAGATGCTCATCCATGTGTTATCGTATTGCCATCCAAGAAAGAAAACTGATTCTATTCTTGGAGGTTGGTGGATACAAGACATAAAAAACATGTGTCCTTATTTGACAGGCACTGAGAGAATTTATTTTTTCTCTCTTAGTTAATTTGCCCTCTTTTCTTGGTTGCAGATGGTGATGACGACCCTCAGCTCTCCTGGGGGGCTTCCTCGCCCTCCTGCAAAGATGTGGCATCGCCCTCCCAGATGCTCGGGGACGGGTGTGACCTGGGCATGGGGGATGAGGAAGGGGGCACGGGCTTGCCCTATCCGTGCCAGTTCTGCGACAAGTCCTTCAGCCGCCTGAGCTACCTGAAGCGTCACGAGCAGATCCACAGCGACAAGCTGCCCTTCAAGTGCACCTACTGCAGCCGGCTGTTCAAGCACAAGCGGAGCCGAGACCGCCACGTCAAGCTGCACACCGGGGACAAGAAGTACCACTGCCACGAGTGCGAGGCCGCCTTCTCACGCAGCGACCACCTCAAGATCCACCTGAAGACCCACAGCTCCAGCAAGCCCTTCAAGTGCACTGTGTGCAAGAGGGGCTTCTCCTCCACCAGCTCCCTGCAGAGCCACATGCAGGCCCACAAGAAGAACAAGGAACACGTGGAGCGGGCCGAGAAGGACGTCAACATGAAGGATGACTTCTTCATGTGCGACTACTGCGAGGAGACCTTCAGCCAGACGGACGAGCTGGAGAAGCACGTGCTGGACCACCACCCCCAGCTCTCGGAGAAGGCCGACCTGCAGTGCATCCATTGCCCCGAGGTCTTTTCAGACGAGAGCTCCCTGCTCAGTCACATTGACCAAACGCACGCCAACAAGAAGCACAAGTGCCCCATGTGCCCGGAACAGTTCTCCTCTGTGGAGGATGTCTACTGCCACCTGGACAGCCACAGGCAGCCAGACTCCAGCAACCACAGTATCAGCCCCGACCCTATGCTGGGCAGTGTGGCTTCCATGAGCAGCGCCACACCGGATTCCAGCGCGTCTGTGGAAAGAGGGTCCACTCCCGACTCCACCTTGAAACCTTCCAGAGCAGCCAGGAAGCTGGCCTCAGGTGAACAGGAGGAGAGCCTAACCTGGCCGACTAAGATCACCTACAGCTGCCCCTATTGCTCCAAGCGGGACTTCAACAGCCTGGCTGTCCTGGAGATCCACCTCAAGACCATCCATGCCGATAAGCCCCAGCAGAGCCACACATGCCAGATCTGCCTGGACTCGCTGCCCACCCTGTACAACCTGAACGAGCACGTCCGTAAAGCCCACCGCACCAGCAACGCCTTCCCTGTGCTGCAGTTCAGCAATGTCTCTGCCTTTCACTGCAACTACTGCCCAGAGACCTTCGCTGACATCAACAGCTTGCAGGAGCACATCCGGGTGACCCACTGCATCCCTAGCTCTGCCACCACCCTGGAGGGGAACCACGCTTTTTTCTGCAATCAGTGTTCCATGGGCTTCCTGACAGAGTCCTCCCTCACGGAGCACATCCAGCAAATCCACTGCAACGTGGGCAGCTCCAAGCTGGAGTCGCCAGTTATTCAGCCTTCACAGTCCTTCATGGAGGTCTACTCCTGTCCTTACTGCACCAACTCGCCCATCTTTGGTTCCATCCTGAAGCTCACGAAGCACATCAAGGAGAACCACAAGAACATCCCGCTGGCCAGCAACAAGAGGACAAAGGCGGAACACAGCCCGGTGTCATCGGATGTGGAGGTGTCCTCTCCGAAGAGGCAGAGGCTGGGAGTTAATGCCACCCCGAAATCCAATGGGGAGTACCCGTGCAACCAGTGTGATCTCAAGTTTGCCACCTTCGATGGCTTCCAGACTCACTTGAAGTCTCACCTGGAGTTACTCCTGAGGAAGCAGTCCTGCCCCCAGTGTAAAGAGGACTTCGACTCCCAAGAGTCTTTGCTCCAGCACCTGACAGTCCACTACATGACCACGTCCACCCATTACTTCTGCGAGAGCTGCGACAAGCAGTTCTCCTCAGTGGACGATCTGCAGAAGCACCTGCTGGACATGCACACCTTCGTCCTGTACCACTGCACCCTTTGCCAAGAGGTCTTTGACTCTAAGGTCTCCATCCAGGTGCACTTGGCTGTGAAGCACAGCAACGAGAAGAAGATGTACCGGTGCACGGCCTGCAATTGGGACTTCCGCAAAGAGACAGACCTCCAGCTGCACGTCAAGCACAGCCACCTGGGCAACCTGACCAAGGCCCGCAAGTGCATCTTCTGCGGGGAGATGTTTGGCACCGAGGTGGAACTGCAGTGCCACATCACCACTCACAGCAAGAAGTACAACTGCAGGTTTTGCAGCAAGGCCTTCAACGCCATCACCCTCCTGGAAAAGCACCTGCGGGAGAAGCACTGCGTCTTTGAGAACAGCAACAGCCAGAATGGCACCCCTAATGGAGTGCCCCCTGTCAGCAAGAGGACAGAGGCTGCAGACCTCCAGAACATGCTGATGAAGAGCCAGGAGACGGCTAATAGCCACGAAGCCAGCGAGGACGACGTGGACGCCTCTGAGCCCATGTATGGCTGTGACATCTGCGGGGCCGCTTACACCATGGAGGCCCTGCTTCAGAACCACAGACTGCGGGATCACAACATCCAGCCTGGAGAAGACGACTGCAGGAGGAAGAAAGCGGAGTTCATCAAAGGGAACCACAAGTGCAACATTTGCTCCAGGACATTTTTCTCAGAGAATGGCCTCAGGGAGCATGTGCAGACTCACCGAGGCCCTGCCAAGCATTACATGTGCCCTATTTGCGGGGAGCGTTTCCCTTCCCTCCTCACGCTCACGGAACACAAGGTGACCCACAGCAAGAGCCTGGACACTGGCACCTGTCGCATCTGCAAGATGCCCCTCCAAAGCGAGGAGGAGTTCATAGAGCACTGCCAGATGCACCCGGACCTCCGCAATTCCCTCACAGGCTTCCGGTGTGTGGTGTGCATGCAGACGGTTACCTCCACCCTGGAGCTGAAGATCCACGGCACCTTCCACATGCAGAAGCTGGCGAGCAGTTCTGCCTCCTCGTCTCCCAACGGACAACTCCAGAAGCTCTACAAGTGTGCTCTGTGCTTGAAGGAGTTCAAGAACAAACAGGACTTGGTCAAACTTGATGTCAATGGCCTGCCCTACGGCCTGTGCGCTGGCTGCATGAACAGAGGCACTAATGGACAATCGTCAAGCGGAACCCTGCAGGAGCCCAGCGAAAAGCCTGTCGCCGGACTCCGGTGCCCGGAGTGTGCAGTCAAGTTTGAAACACTAGAAGACTTGGAGAGCCACATCCAGCTGGATCACCGGGAGATGACCCCTGAAACTAGCAGCCAAAAGAAGGTTCCTGAGGCCTCCCCAGCCCCTAAAGTGAGTACACAACCTCCAAGTGATTCATAAAATGTGTAAAAGTCATTACTGAAGCAACATCCTAGGGGTGTGCTGATACTTGGACTCGGAATTGCCTTTATCGGCGTGTGTTTAAATAAATACATTCATTCACGTGCTGATTTCAAAACAAGATAATGTGTCCTGCCCTTTTGCACTACACCGGAGTATCAATCAATGGTAATTAACTTCCACATTGAGTGTTTTTAAAAGCGGTTTGGAAGTGAATTTTCCTCTCAACCGGGGCGCTGATATGTTTACTGTCATACCGAGGCTGTAAGTCATTGCCTTTTGATTGGTACTACAACTTCCCTTCAGGTTTTGAAGTCTTCTGGGGTGGGAGGAATTTGATTAAACTAAAATAGATCTTGAATTAAATGAAATTCTTTAACTGCAATATAAATGTGACTAATGTATGTGTTTTGTTTATTTTGTATTTCAACACAATTGATTACATCTTAAACCTGTCTTAATTTTGAATGAGTATTTCTGCTGGATTTCTTCATTACACAGGGAATATTGTGCACTCAGCCAAACAATCAGGCTGCAAGTCCACCACAGGGTACTGCTGACATGTTTCTGTGAATGTTATTCTAATATATATATAAAAAACAAGAACTCAACATTTCTAGTCCTATCCGTTGCAGTCTCTGGTGTTGCATCTTACAATAAATCTAGTGCTAGCAGCTCTGCAGTTTATTGAAGGTAAAGGTTGGCACTAACACTTGTCAATTTGAATGTGTTTAACAGAAAAAGACATATCAGTGCATCAAGTGCCAGACGACCTTCGAGACGGAGCGGGAGATCCAGATCCACGTGGCCAATCACATGATTGGTGAGTGCGCGCTTACTTCCTGTTCTTTTATTGATTTCAACTCTTTCATCTCTGCAGGTCTTCTTGGTAGGCTCAAAGTAGCAGATGTACCATTCCCTTTTTATTTAGTAGTACCAGTCATTTCTGGTCAGGCTTCTGCAAAGCATAGTAGGTCAGGATTGCTCATGTTCGCTGAATGAAGAGAATGAAGATACGTCTTGGCAGATTTCAATTCTTTTCCAGCGTTCTTGTGGTGTTTTCAACTGTAGACTGCTGGAGCCCACTCATGGCTTGTCTCCCTGAAGGACTATATTACTGAGTAACATGATTGAGTTTAAAAGGGTTGTTGTAACCCTTGGGGCTCCAGGCCTCGCCATCAGTTTTGAAAACAATGTGTGCCCTCTTCCACTGTTTGAAATGACAGCGCGGTTCTGTCGCTGTTTGAAATGACAGCGCGGTTCTGTCGCTGTTTGAAATGACAGCGCGGTTCTTCCACTGTTTTGTGAGGGAATGAACAAAACCAACATTTGATGTAGTTGTTTCCTCACTGCTGGGAGCCTGTTGTTTTACAGTCTCTGCTTACAGTGTAATGCAGCGGTTGTGGGTGCAAAAAAAATTATTTAACAATTCTATTCACCCCTTCTTTGTCTGATTCTGAGCCTGGTTTAACCTTTTGAGTCTTGCGTGCGGAATGTCACAAAGGTGTCATTTTTTCATCTCATTGCTCGACTACGACCTATTTTCTCTCTTTTCTTAAATTATTTTCTTCAGCATGACCTCTAAAAGTATTAAAAATCATAAAAAATATTAAGATACAATGTTGGGGAAATCCATCGTAATGCATGATTTGGGGGTGTGCTTCACCCCAACATCACAAGAGGGTTTATATAACTAAGAGCTGGGGATGTGAATGATGTCAAGTTTTATGGGTTATATTTCAAAGCGCTGTTTGTCCTCAGATTTCCCGGCTGCAACACTTCTCTGCGTTACACTGTTTGTTAAACATGTTTGCATTGCACCACAAAGCCTTATCCAAAGAAAAGGCTATAATCAGGTGAAGTTTATTCATAACTCATTTTAATATATATTTTAATGATTTAATAATTTTGTTTTCCTTGTTTTTCTTTATTCAGGCGTTTGGCAGCTTGGGTAATCGCTGTTCAGTTTTCTTCACTGCTCCTTTGCAGATGCTATGACAACATTCCTAATCTTTTTGTACATATTCATATTTAGCTTTCATCACAGTTTTCATGTGCATGATGATAAAGGATCTTGCAGTTTGTCCCAACACCCCCCCCCCCCCTCCACAAACACCTACTTCACTTGTGATTGCACTTGTTTCAATGTCTTCCTGATATTTTTTATATTTATTCATGTGCCGGAGCTGTTGATAAAAACACCTTTCCTGCAGCAGTAGTTTGAGCTTTGACAGTGATTGTGATTGTCAAGGTGTGATACCCTCACCCCTCCTTAACACTAGCCTGGCACCGCATCTCAATCAATTCACAGCCTTCCTGCATCTGCTAACGACGATGCCACCCGGAGCCCAAACCGCTTTCTCTCGCTGACATCCGTCAGGAGCTTTTTCTTTTTTCTTTTTTTCCTTGTTACATTTTTTTTTATTATTATTCTCATCATTATTCTTATTTATTTTCTTACCTTGTCACATCATTAACCTTGAAAAACAGAAAGTGCCCATTCTGAGTCGAATGCGAGTCCCCAGCGTTTAAAAAAAGTAAAAAATCTGCTTACGTTTTGTTTTTTACGGATATACATACTGTGTATATAAAACCTGAAATAAATACCAGCCACGTTGGACTCAAAAGGAGTATAGGAAACACACATAATAGCAGTGGTTTCTCGCCCTGATGCAGAATAACCTGTGAAGCCTATTTGGTAGGAGGCAGCGAGGTTGAAATGTATCATAACCATCTCCAGCATGACGCCTGCTGGCAGTGCATGTCTAGCAAGCCCTGTGCACGACTTAATAAGTAAACACTGCCAAGAGCTCACCTGCTTTGACATGCATTATTGTTTGTGTGTCATTTGTGATGGATTTGAAAATGGAGCTCTGTGTTGTGTGTCTGGAATTCATCTGCAAAGCAGCAGTGTAGAGCTGTGTGCAAGCAGGCTTTTACACCACTGGAAAGCACTGTGTGCAAGCAGGCTTTCACACCACTGGAAAGCACTGTGTGCAAGCAGGCTTTTACTACACTGGAAAGCACTGTGTGCAAGCAGGCTTTTACTACACTGGAAAGCACTGTGTGCAAGCAGGCTTTTACTACACTGGAAAGCACTGTGTGCAAGCAGGCTTTCACACCACTGGAAAGCACTGTGTGCAAGCAGGCTTTTACTACACTGGAAAGCACTGTGTGCAAGCAGGCTTTTACTACACTGGAAAGCACTGTGTGCAAGCAGGCTTTTACTACACTGGAAAGCACTGTGTGCAAGCAGGCTTTTACACCACTGGAAAGCACTGTGTGCAAGCAGGCTTTCACACCACTGGAAAGCACTGTGTGCAAGCAGGCTTTTACTACACTGGAAAGCACTGTGTGCAAGCAGGCTTTTACTACACTGGAAAGCACTGTGTGCAAGCAGGCTTTTACTACACTGGAAAGCACTGTGTGCAAGCAGGCTTTTACACCACTGGAAAGCACTGTGTGCAAGCAGGCTTTTACTACACTGGAAAGCACTGTGTGCAAGCAGGCTTTTACACCACTGGAAAGTTTGCATCAGGTGTTACATGAGTTCATCCACCCTGAGTTATTCTGTAAGATACTTCCTAGAGAAAAATACAAAACAAGAGGTGCAATCTTTTCAGAGCAGCAATCGCTGGTGAATTGGGCACACAGGGTCTGCTCTGCATTATCATTATCATCACCCTTCCCTTCATGAGTCTCCTAAAGATGCCGGGACACTTGAGAATCGCAGCATTCCATGCAGCAATTGTAAAACAACAACATTTTAAGGTTGTTTTAATAAATAATGTTCATGTTTATTTGAAATCAGTAATTTGGGTTGAAAAAATAAAATGTATATGAAATGTGGGATGTACCATTTTACCTGCAAATCTCAACAGAGTTTAAAGCAGCCACTGAATTGGGCTTCAGAGTCGTTCTTTCTGTTGCTTCCTGCTGCAGCTTTCTAGCACAGACCTTTGCACATCGAGCGCCCGTGTAACTCACATTGCAGGCTCTGCTGTTAAATTGCATCCGACGTCTTGTTTTGCACTGATTTCCGCCCGGGTTGCCCTCTGCTGCTGGTCACTTTGGCTCCCGTGTGGCATTCCTGCTTCCCAGCAGCCAGAAAGTTCCACCCTACTGGTGACTGACAGCTGGGCTCGACAGACTGCTGTGCACCTGGTGGGCTCTTGGAGGGACAGAGAGACAATTACGCCCCTCCCCCCTCTCCCTTCTCTGCCGTCTCCGCTCTCCCCTTTACCCTGCACACGCAGCTGTTTATGATTTTGCATTCCGTCAGCTTGCTACTGTAGCAGATTGCCAGTGGTGATGATGAATGCAACCCCCTGTGTGTTTGCCGTCACCTCTTTGGCAGCAGAACTGTATTGGCCAGAGGGGGTGTGTTTTCTGTTTGCCATGTAATCTCAGCTAGAGCTGCTAACAATATTTCTCTCCAATGTTAAAAAAAGCTAAATCTTCCAAGCTGTTGAGGACATACTAATACGAGGGAGGGATGGTCGGTACTTGACTTGCACTGACGTTTGGTTGGTTCATAACAGTAGAGGACATTGTTCAGTGTCTACAACCCTTTAAACTCTGCATAAAATAACACAGGCTACTGCAAGGAAGAGTTCAGATGGACCTTTTGCCTGCCTCTAAACCAGATATGAATCTGTCATCATTTATCCCCCTCACACTCGCGCACACGCACTCACACTCACTCACACTCACGCACAAGCAGGCGTTTGTACATAAGATAAGCCTTGTCTGATTTCAGATCTTGAAAGTAACATGAGCCTTGTTTAAACAGACATTTTAAAATACAAACAGCCAGCGATCTGTCAGCCTCTTGTTTCTATTTTAGTTTTCCCAGTGCTGCATTGATGCAATGAAAAGGTTTTTAGAGACGGGTTTGACAGGAATCCTGAATATATCCTAACGTGGCCTAAAGCATGAGTTTAACAAACTAGAGTGAAACATGCAAGTATATCAAGTTGAATTTCTTGCGAAGGAACGCGGCTTCAGAACTAGGCTGTCAACTCTCACAAACGTTATTTAGACACTGCCTTTATTTTACACCCATTTTACTCCTGCAAACAAGAACCGTCACTGAGAGATGACAGGCTTCTTTCACTGTGCTACAGCCTCGGCAGATAAACTAAACTATTGCATGTTGGCATCTCCATTTGAAAAGCTGGTAGTCTGGCAATACGCGATTGAGACCCCTGTGAAATGAGGGTTGAGTGCTGTGCTTTTTTCCTTGTTTTGCAGTAGCAATCAATGTTAGCTTGTCTGCTGTAAAACAAAGACATCCCCTGGAGTTTCAATTTTATGTGCTACAGCTAGTAGACAGGAGACAGGGGGAGCACTGGCTAGAACCTCAAGATGATTCTGCTGGAGATCCAAGAGACAGGAGGAGCACTGGCTAGAACCTCAAGATAATTCTGCTGGAGATCCATGAGACAAGGGGAGCACTGGCTAGAACCTCAAGATAATTCTGCTGGAGATCCATGAGACAAGGGGAGCACTGGCTAGAACCTCAAGATAATTCTGCTGGAGATCCAAGAGACAGGAGGAGCACTGGCTAGAACCTCAAGATAATTCTGCTGGAGATCCATGAGACAAGGGGAGCACTGGCTAGAACCTCAAGATAATTCTGCTGGAGATCCAAGAGACAGGAGGAGCACTGGCTAGAACCTCAAGATAATTCCGCTGGAGATCCAGGTTGGAATGAAGGGGAGGTTTTCGTTCCAGGATCTTGGTTCTTGTACCATGAGTCTTGTGACAGAGCTTTAAAACCTGCACTGCAGTACAGCAGCCCTGTGTTGGGAGGCATCCTTAAAGCAGCTGCTTTTTTAAATTTGCAGACAGATGAAGTCTTCCTTCTTAGTTCAATTTTTGACTTGTCGTTGCATAGAGCTTTGTGTGCAAGCTTTGTCTAGTTGCTGGCCCATGACATAGTTGGTGTAGCAGGTCTTCAGTAGCGCTCTGTGACATCGCAGATTCAACACTCCCAAACTCCTCTGTTTGTGAGGGTTAATCTGCTGCAGGGGATTCGGAAATCTCACAAGCTAAAAGTGTGACCTTGGATAAAGCCTGCTGCTCCTGCACTGACATGCAGGGAGAAGAAGCTAAACTTTGAATTGAACTGACTCAGTCGGATGAGACAAATCTTTTTTTTATATACAAACAATGTGTGCAGATGTGCTCAGACAGTGTAGTTTGTAAGGAGCACCATTGGTGCTACTGTGGTAAAATGATGGGTATACAAATGGTACGCAGTTATGTAAATTTGTTTTTTAGGTTAAGAAAACCTATTTAATGAAAGTTTAATTTGAACATTATGGATGCAGTGCATGCAAGCTGCTATTAGGTTGTTATTATTGCTACTGCTGTATCCAGCCTTTTAACATGCTAGAATCATCATCAGCAGCAGCAGCGCTGGCTCTCCTTGCAGACTGCTTATAATACGATGAGAAGTATATGGGCTGAAGCACTGATCATGAATTGCATATTGATGATATGCCTCCAAGCCTCTGAAATAGTAATCATTTTTAAATAAAGTACGAAGCACATGGAGTTGGAAGGGAGGCATTTTAGCACTGATTTATGATGTGCAATTTGGCTTAAAGGAGCAGAACACTTTTTTTTTTTTTTAGGTTGTAAAAGTTCTCAGTGAATAAAGACGGCTGCTGTTTTCATTCATTTTAGGCATCACCATGTATACATGTATAGAACTAAACGTATGTGTGTGTTTGTGTATATATGTATGTATATGTGTCTATAATATATATAATATATATATATATATATTATCCTTTTGAACATTACATTTGTGGCATTAGATGTTGTGCTGTTGGATGTTTGATTTTCAATAGTCCACTCCGTGTTTGCATCTATTCCTCACATTTAAAAAAACTATTGTAAATTAACTGCAGTAAACTAAACCGCACCATTTAAAATGATGGCCAGGGTCTTAAAGAGAACTATTCTGGTATATTTCATTTTAAAAAGAAATGCCCTGCACACGCCCTGGATACTTTTCCAGAGAAGCTCGCCGATCAGTAGCCTATGTGTAACTCATCCAGGATTAAAGAACGGGAAAAGCACCCTGGCTACATACACACCTGCAGATGCGCCTATCTGGCACTGTAACTGCAAAGTCAATATGTATCATTTTTGAGACGGAAGAGCATGGGCTGTGATCTGCAATGCCTCCAGAATACATGAACCGCGATTAGGTGATAGATGCAATAAACTCACATTGTTAACCAATGCCATTATACTAATGCACAACACATTGCGCTGATGAATGTAGGTAATATTAGTGTTTGCAATTTCATTCTGTTATTAAATCTAAAGACAGTCCAAACCTTTTTATTTATTTATTTATGCATGCATGCATGCATCCATCCATCCATCCATCTATGTAATGTTTATTTATTTATTTATTTTAAAGCATCGAAGGGCTCTTAAGAAAATGACTCTTGCTGGATGTGTTTGTTTTTTTTTATCCCAGATAATCTGTGGTATAGGATTGCACCCCTGCCAGTTTTAGCAGGGGCGCAGTGTGATCCCAGTAATTTGAAGCAGCACCTTCCCTTTCTTTCCATCTAAGATGTGGCACCTTTCTCTGTGAATATTTTAAGAGCAGCCCACACAATTACACGAGGAGGAAAGAAACTTCTAATAAACCGATGATTAGAGTGCAGGAGGAGCTTGTTCTAGAGCTTGGCATGTCGGCACCAAGGCTTTTCATTCCAAATGCATTGCTCTGTATTCCACATATCATTTCTCTTTATGCGAGTGGAACAATAACTTTTGTGAAATTGCGTTAAAAAGCAATAAAATATCTACATTATGTGCAGAATATCGATGCACATTTTTTATCGCCTGTAGTTTGCTGTTATATACACATCTTATTTTTGCTAGAAAATCTGACATTGTGTGTGTTTGTTGTTTTTAATAACAATAAAGCGATATTCCGCTACAGAAGGCGTCACGAGCCTTTCGGGTATTGAACTTTTTATTTCAATTCATCGGCACACAAGCTGGAGCTGCACTCCAGTAATACAATTACTATTGGGAGGGAAAGAGAGCCCACTTGCACTTGTAGAGCACAAAGATTTTCATCACCAGTTCGGGTTCGCAAGTGATTTATACAAATAGCACTGCAGCCGCTTCCTATTGTATTTGGTGTCTTATTAATTATAACTTAATGAATTCTCAAATGTTTTGCCTTGTAGTAAATTAAACTGCCTTTGCAGCAAACAGTGTTTTTTTTCGTATGCTGCAGTTCCTTGAAGTCACGTGTGTTTAGAGTTTCAGAAGCTATTTAAACCCCCCTCAATGACCCTCTTTGTAGATCCTGTACAGGAAACTCAGGCCAGCGCCTCATTCCTCTTTGTGAGAGAGAGCGTGGACGTGTCTTCTTGTGAAACCCTGATTATTGTGAGGAGAGTACACTTCGTTGTAAAATGAGTGCGTACAGTGTTTAAGCACTGGCTGCCTCTGTTTTTTTGTCTGCATACAGTTTAGATAAGTGACTACAACGATCGCTTAAGAAATAAAAACTCCCTAAGGTTAACCACTCTGGTTATTTTTAGCAAGGCAAAATGCTTGCTCAGTCAGAAACACTGGTGACCATTACTTAGTGCAGCTCTCTGAACGGTTCAGGGCACCCTTGGGTAGCGCAGTCCCCGCTGTGTATTTAATCGCAATCTGTTTTTTATTTAGATTTTCATTTTAGAATCGGTTCATCATCTACTGCAGGCTTTTATATCTGTAGATATTGTTTTCATCTGTGTTTTTTGTTGGGTAAGGTGTGTGTGTGGGGGGGTGTGTGGAGTGGAGAGGGGGGGGGGGGTCCTTATAGAGTTCAAGAGCACAATGGAAAACAATAAAAACAACTGGAAAAGAGCCAGAGCACACAAAGATGAAAGGCAAGATCAACTGGAAGCAAAAGCAGCAGTTTACAGTGAATACTTGCACCATACTTGTGCATGTTGAGAATGCATTCTGAAACCCCTTTTGGACAGACTGTATAGCTCTGAGGGTCTGTGACAGTCTGGCTCGCAGTGGTGATGTGGATGACGTCACGGACCAGGAAGTAACTCAAACCAAACAGTGGATGGGCGGTTGAAGCTGAGTGTTAGTGCACTCAGCGTATTTAATAAACAAAATATTAAACAAATTAACACAACACAAAACAAAAGGGCACAAGGGCCAAACGAATGAACAAACAAACAAGTAAGTGATGTGCTGGGAAATCCAGCACGTCTTAGCAATTGTTTTGTTAATGTTGCTTTTTCTCTCTCCGCTCTCCCGTACTCTCCTCTACACTCTCAACCCCGAGTGCAGAGTGCTGCTCGTTTATATACTCTGGCCGAGGGATTTAACTAGTTGGTAATTATCTTATTATCCCCCGGCCAGAGTCTGCACGCGTTTGGTAAGGATGCATGACTGTCAGCTAGTTAAATAATCAGTAGCTGATCAGCCATGCATCCTCACGGGGTTTTTAAATATAATAACAAAAGACGCAGCGCTTTTACCCGCGCCGCAAACAAAAATACAAATAATAATAAATAGGGGCGGGACACTCCGCCACACATGCCCCCCCTTGTGCGCAGCACACATGGCCTTTTCGGCCACCTCCCCCCTTAGTCCCCAAAGTCCCGGTCAGCAGTCCCGGCGCAGGAACAGGGGCAGCAACGGGCCAAAGGTGGCGGCCACGGTGGGATGTCCTCCTCCCACCCAAACAGCCGTAGTGTTCCAATGGCCCGCGCACCGGCCAGCTCCTCTGGCCAAAAATTTTTTGGGGGTGGTCTCCAGACCTGCCCCCCCTTCTTCATGGCCGACAGCTCCCCTCCGTGGGGCTCTGGCCACCCTTTCTCCTGCAGCGAAATTGCTGCGGGGGAAGCTGGTCTCCTGACCTCCCCCCCCTTCTTCATGGCTGACAGCTGCCCTTCACGGGGCTCCAGCCACAGTATTTCCTGCCGCGAAAGTGCGGCTGGGGGAGCTGGTCTCCTGACCTCCCCCCCCTTTTCCATGGCTGGCAGCTCCCCTTCGTGGGGCTCTGACCACATGATCTCCGGCCGCGAAAGTGCGGCTGGGGAAGCTGGTCTCCTGACCTCCCCCCCCTTTTCCATGGCTGGCAGCTCCCCTTCGTGGGGCTCTGACCACATGATCTCCGGCCGCGAAAGTGCGGCTGGGGAAGCTGGTCTCCTGACCTCCCCCCCTTTCTTCATGGCCGGCAGCTCCCCTCCGTGGGGCTCCGACCACAGTGTAGTGACCCCAGGCGAAGCAGGATCCCTGGCGACCCCAGGCAAAGCAGGATCCCTGGCGACCCCAGGCGAAGCAGGATCCCTGGCGACCCCAGGCGAAGCAGGATCCCTGGCGACCCCAGGCGATGTGGAACAGGCAGCCCCAGGCGATGCGAGGCAGGCATCCCTGGGTGGTGCGAGGCAGGGCAGGAGCAGTCCTTCCCATGACGGTGGATGTGGAACCAGCAGGTATTCACCCTCTGCTGGTGGAGGTGGGAGGGGAAAGCAGTCCTCCCACAGCGGCTGAGACGGAACCAGCAGGTATTCACCCTCTGCTGGTGGAGCTGGGAGTGGCAAGCAGTCCTCCCACGGCGGCTGAGGCGGAACCAGCAGGTATTCATCCTCTGCTGGTGGAGGTGGGAGGGGCAAGCAGTCCTCCCACGACGGTTGAGGCAGAACCAGCAGGCATTCATCCTCTGCTGGTGGAGGTGGGAGGGGCAAGCAGTCCTCCCACGACGGTGGAGGCGGAACCAGCAGGCATTCACCCTCTGCTGGTGGAGGTGGGAGGGGCAAGCAGTCCTCCCACGACGGTGGATGTGGAACCAGCAGGCATTCACCCTCTGCTGGTGGAGGTGGCGGAGGCAGAGGCAGCTCTTGCTGCTCTGCTCCTGGTGATGGTGGAGACAGAAGCAGCTCCTGCTGCCCTGCTCCTGGTGGTGGTGGAGACAGAGGCAGCTCCTGCTGCTCTGCTCCTGGTGGTGGTGGAGGCAGAGGCGATGGGGCGGATGCTGGCCACTCAGAGGGAGGCTGTGGCGGTTCTGGCTCCCTCTGCTGTGGCGGCTGGGCTGGTGTGTGCCGTGCTCCCTTCAGCAGCATAAATAGAGGCTGCTGGGGAACATCAGCATCCTGCCCTTCTCCCCCCCAGAAAAATTCAGGGGGTTGAGCCTGTAACTCCTCCCCTTCTGGCTCTTGGGACTGCAGCTTGGGTCCTAAGGCTGTGGAAGCGCAGACTTCCACCTCTTGGGCTATGGACGCACCGACTCCCCCCTCTTTGGGCTGTGGACGCACCGACTCCTCCCTCTTGGGCTGTGGACGCACCGACTCCTCCCTCTTGGGCTGTGGACGCACCGACTCCCCCCTCTTGGGCGTAGGACGTTCGGGCTCCTCCCACTCGGGCGTAGGACGTTCGGGCTCCTCCCACTCGGGCGTAGGACGTTCGGGCTCCTCCCACTCGGGCGTAGGACGTTCGGGCTCCTCCCACTCGGGCGTAGGACGTTCGGGCTCCTCCCACTCGGGCGTAGGACGTTCGGGCTCCTCCCACTCGGGCGTAGGACGTTCGGGCTCCTCCCACTCGGGCGTAGGACGTTCGGGCTCCTCCCACTCGGGCGTAGGACGTTCGGGCTCCTCCCCAGGCTGTGGAGGCGAAACCAGCAGGCATTCTCCCTCTGCTGGTGGAGACGGTAGCGATGGCTCCTCTCCCTCTGATGCTGGAGACGGTAGCGATGGCTCCTCTCCCTCTGATGCTGGAGACGGCAGCGATGGCTCCTCTCCCTCTGATGCTGGAGACGGCAGCGATGGCTCCTCTCCCTCTGGCGCTGGAGACGGCAGCGATGGCTCCTCTCCCTCTGGCGCTGGAGACGGCAGCGATGGCTCCTCTCCCTCTGGCGCTGGAGACGGCAGCGATGGCTCCTCTCCCTCTGGCGCTGGAGACGGCAGCGATGGCTCCTCTCCCTCTGGCGCTGGAGACGGCAGCGATGGCTCCTCTCCCTCTGCTGGTGGAGACGGTAGCGATGGCTCCTCTCCCTTTTGTGCTGGAGATGGCAGCAGCAGGGTCTCTCCCATATCCGCAGCCAGGTAGTTGAACACCATGGCTGCGATGTCTGGGAGGGAAGCTGGGTGGTGTTGCTGTTCCCAGGCCTCCCAGCGCTCCCCATCTCTTGCCCACAGGAGGTTGATCACTGCAGGGAGGGCTTCCTCATAATCCCTCCCCGGCTCCACCAGCCAGTCCCAGACTCCCTCAGAGGAGAGTGCATTCGTCCTCTTTGGAGGATGCAGGTCCTCCCTCACTGGACGCTCTGGCTCCTCTTTCTCCTGCCATGGAGGGGGTTGGTCTGGTGCCACGTGCCCAACCTCACCAACCGCGAAGCACCACTCCTCACCCTTCAGGCAGGTGAGGCAGATATCCAGTGTGGCAAGGTAAGGCTGATGTTGCTGCGCCTCCTGCTGCTGTTGTTGCTGCTGCTGCTGCTTTCTCCTCCGGCTACTTTTCCCCATTTTTAATTTGAAAAAAAAAACGAACAAACAAAAAAACCGCACTTTTCAATCCTGGTCCGGCTGTTGGAGGCGTTGTTTGTCCCACGCAGGACACCATATGTGACAGTCTGGCTCGCAGTGGTGATGTGGATGACGTCACGGACCAGGAAGTAACTCAAACCAAACAGTGGATGGGCGGTTGAAGCTGAGTGTTAGTGCACTCAGCGTATTTAATAAACAAAATATTAAACAAATTAACACAACACAAAACAAAAGGGCACAAGGGCCAAACGAATGAACAAACAAACAAGTAAGTGATGTGCTGGGAAATCCAGCACGTCTTAGCAATTGTTTTGTTAATGTTGCTTTTTCTCTCTCCGCTCTCCCGTACTCTCCTCTACACTCTCAACCCCGAGTGCAGAGTGCTGCTCGTTTATATACTCTGGCCGAGGGATTTAACTAGTTGGTAATTATCTTATTATCCCCCGGCCAGAGTCTGCACGCGTTTGGTAAGGATGCATGACTGTCAGCTAGTTAAATAATCAGTAGCTGATCAGCCATGCATCCTCACGGGGTTTTTAAATATAATAACAAAAGACGCGGCGCTTTTACCCGCGCCGCAAACAAAAATACAAATAATAATAAATAGGGGCGGGACACTCCGCCACAGGGTCTCATGTTTCTTTCTCCAGTCTCTATATAGCCTATCTCCCACATGCTTACTTCCCTAAACGATCCTTTTACTGCCATTGCTTTTTGCTTGTACTCAAGCTGGACGGTGCAAGCCCTGTATGTGGAGGTGGTGGTGGTGGGAGTGCAAGTTGGGTTCTTGCAATGCAATTCTACAGTGCATGCAGGGGTCAGGTCATCACGCTACTGCGTGGGGAAATGTGTGGAACTGGCTTTTTCAGGACCAGACTCAACAGCAATATGCAAAACTCATCCAGCTGATGTTGGGTGAACCAGCCTTGCTCTAACTGACCTCCTTTCTGTACCAGAAGTAAATATTCTGTTTCGATTTGTCAATCTTGCAATTGCATCAGTCCACTAAAATGAGGTCCTTTTAGAACTGTTCTAGAGCAAACACTGCAGAGTACAATGATGCCTCCATTGCTTGTCATGCAGTAAGCCATGACCAGGTGAAGTGAAGTTTCCTCTTTGCTAAAGGTGTTGGAGAAACCAACTGAATGCACAGAAGTGAATACCATTTCATAACCAAATGTAGTAATGAATGGGTTTAATGCAAGCAGCCACTGTCATGCAAACCAGCGCAAAACATTCTAGAAATATTCACATTGCTAATGGTTAGAATGCTTTCTAAAAAATGTATTTATTCAATTACTGTGCTTTTTATTTTCAAAAAGGGCTTGTTCCCTACAAATTCTGGCCCTTGGGTATGTGTGGCCCTTGAACAGTGTTGCTTGCATGGACAAAATATAAACTAACTGTACACTGCCTTCTGTTTTTACCCTGCCCTCTCGGACGTGTAGGAGAAAGTCTGCAGCTGCAAGGTTTGTGTTAC
The DNA here is from genome assembly GCF_902713425.1 of Acipenser ruthenus. Classification (NCBI taxonomy): domain Eukaryota; kingdom Metazoa; phylum Chordata; class Actinopteri; order Acipenseriformes; family Acipenseridae; genus Acipenser; species Acipenser ruthenus. The sequence continues at coordinate 32,544,273 of NC_081207.1, forward strand.
ACCCTGGTATCTCAATAACTGTTTTATTAAGAAATAAAATGCTGTTGTTTTTGAAAAGCAATATTAGGTACCGTGGTGAGGCCCAGGCCAGTGCGATGAGCATATTCACACAAATATGGAGACATTTGCAGACAAATAAAAATCCACTTTTGGGTCTGAAGGAATGTTGTTGGTAAGAATTCACAAGCAGGGCCTGTTTTACAGGCTGCATTTATTTTAGGGAACACAGCAAGAGGATGCTCCAGTGTTTAAAGATATTGAGATACAAATGCCCCCCCCCCCCCCCCCCCCCCCCCGTCAGTTTGGTAGATAAACGTTATAGTTTAGATTAACTGCAGTCACATATACTGTATATCAGGAAATGTGCCAAGGTATTCCTTTAGGGAAGGATGGTGGAGTAGATAAAATCTCAGTAGGGGGACACATTGGGAAGATGTTTTGCTAATCACTTTGGAGTTTTTCATGCATGTGGAAAAGTTGAAAAACATTTTTTTGTTTTTTCTGTTTGCTAAAGTGTTTCAGTATTTTTTATATTTATGGGATTTGGTATTAAATAAAACTCATGAAATAGATGAGTCAGGAAACTCTGCATATTGTTGTTGTACAACAGATGACCCGTTAGCCTTCCTGCTGTTCATGATGTCCACCTACTCATTGCTGCCCACTCCTCAACACCTGTTACCAGCCAAGCAAAACGATTAGGAGGGGTTTAGGAGAACGACGGGGAGAAGTGCTGGTCCACACTTCACTGCATACTCACCCTTAGAGAGTGATGGGGAGTAGTGCTGGTCCACACTTCACTGCATACTCAACCTTAGAGAGTGATGGGGAGAAGTGCTGGGTCCACACTCCATACTCAACCTTAGAGAGTGATGGGGAGTAGTGCTGGGTCCACGCTGCATACTCACCCTTAGAGAATGATGGGGAGTAGTGCTGGGTCCACACTTCACTGCATACTCACCCTTAGCTTCCCCCTGCTTGGACAGGCTGAGATGAGGCAGCGTGTCTGTGAGGAGTCGAGGTGGGAGGGGAGACCATGTTCAGGATTTGTAAAAAGGCACTTTTGTAAATGGACACATGGGTTTAGCCCGAGCCGTGTACAGTGCCACTGTGCTATTGAACGATAGAAATCAACCTGCGATTATTGCTTTGATAAATTGAAAAACTGATTTGTGTATGAAGACATTTTGTGTGTGTGCGAGTGCATGCATGTGCATGTGTGTGTATTGGTGTGCGTGTATTGGGGTGTGTGTGTGTGTGTGCGCGTGGGATTGCACTTGATTGCATCAGGGTTTTAATCTAAGCCACTGTGCCAACATGAGTTTAAAAACATCTGTTTGGTTCTGGTGGCATGTCCCGTACTGTAGGACAATGACAGATACCCAGAACTGGATTGGCTGAGACAGTCCTTGAGGTTTAAAACCCTCTGGACTTCAAGGCGGAGAGATACAAATGATTTCCACTGGCATTCACTTACAAAGCAGAGCTGTCCAGCCTCCCAGGCACACTGACCGTTCACACCGGGGCGGGACGAGGGGAATGGGGGTCACAGAGGCAGACTGCCTGGTGCGCTGCACACATTTAATACAAATAAATAAAGAAAATGCATAAATCTTGTCAATGTTTGTTTGCAAGGCTCAGCGGCATTAAATCCTCTGGAGATCTCATTGTTATCTGTTTGCGCTTGGGTTATTTCTTATGCTGTTTATTAAAAGTAATTACAAGCTGTTTGGAGATCTATACCAAGTGCATTCAGGGGAGCTCCCTCAAAGATGTAGGAACAGAATGTGAAAAAGACGACACTGTGTGTGTGTGTGTGTGTGTGTGTCTGTGTTTGTGTGTGTGTGTATGTGTGTGTGTGTGTGTCTGTGTTTGTGTGTTTCTGGGGTGAAAACCCTTTGGTTCGTCTTTTCTTGTTGCTGTTGGGTATCAGTATGTTATTGATAATACTATTTTCAGTCTTTCCTCTGGTTTTAAATTAATTTAAATCCAGCTGTGTGAGTGTTAGGGTTTAGTACAGGACTGAGTGTGATGCAGTGGTGCATGTGCTTCTGTCCTGTGTGAGTGTTAGGGTTTAGTACAGGACTGAGTGTGATGCAGTGGTGCATGTGCTTCTGTCCTGTGTGAGTGTTAGGGTTTAGTACAGGACTGAGTGTGATGCAGTGGTGCATGTGCTTCTGTCCTGTGTGAGTGTTAGGGTTTAGTACAGGACTGAGTGTGATGCAGTGGTGCATGTGCTTGCAGCTGTATAACCCTTCTCATTCCCGTCAGTGCAGGAGGCTCTGGAGTCAAGCCGAGTTGTGCTTTTCCCCTCCCATCATTGCAGTAATGACTGCAGTATTCGCACACTCACAATGGCCAAGTGTGTGTAGTGGTGTGCCCTTCAAATTCTTTACTAACACATTGTGTGTGTGTGGTTTTATGCAGCACAGGTTTATAATTAATTTTCACTTCAGTGTTAGGTTACAAGCTACTGAGCAAGTGTGCTTCCATGATCAGAATCAAGGGAAAGTGACAGCCGTTGTGGTGGTTTTGTGTTTGTAAGGAGTATTGAGGTTTTTTGTCAGTCCGGTAGGATTGACGGGGCTTGTTTTCAGTATTGTGGATGCTGTTAAATGGTTTTGAGGGAGTGGGGTGGCAGTGTCAGTAATGCTAAGGGCAAAGAGAGCTCGCACACTCACCCGCTGACCTTGGGGACAAGCCACTTGACCTCCGTGTGCCGAACCCCTCCTAGTTCAGGCTGGAGGAGCTGAATCCACAGGCCGTGCCCCTGTCTCCTCTTAATGGAGTTTAAATAATGTAAAACTGAGAAGAAAAAGCAAAGCAATAGAACTTAAGTTTCGTTTGTTTTAAATCGTAGTACAAAGAGAGCAGACGTGGTTAATTTAATAGCATGCATAACATCTGTTAATTCATTGTTAATTGTCTGTTTATCGATCTATGATTTTTAAATGTTACTTATAATGTCTGCATATTTTTACTGACTTATGGTAACTGTATTGTTGGAAATACATCAATGAAAAGCTACTGTAGTAAGTATACAGCTCAGTATATCATTGCTGGTATACTAAGTATAGCTGTAAGTGTACACTTGTTGTACTCATTGAGGTCTTGTAGAAACTTGCTACACTGCCATGCTATTTCAACATGCCTAATGTGCTGTATTCAAGGAGACTGCGGCTTGCAATCTGCTCCAGCTATTCCCTTAAACTGCATGTGGACGCTGAAGAGAGGAAAGTGAAAATGATGGCATTACAGCCACATGTCTACAGCAGGCAGCTTCCAAGTGGAGTTGGGCTTGGCATTCCTTCAGCTTGCCTTGCTAGCAGCTGGACTTCATTAAGCTGTGGTGTTAATTACTGGGAGACTGGGTTCTGCGTGCATGTGGAAACACTTGGGGTAATGCGGAAAGGGTCACCTTGAAATTGATCGTTTAGCACCAGAGAGAGAGAGGAGAGACTGGGAGTGAAGATTCCCTTGCACAACGCTGCAGTGCACGTGCAGCATTACTACAATACAGTGAGGGACTGTATGCTGCAGCATGTTACAGGTCACAGTAACACAACAAAGCAGTACACTGCAGTGCTATCACAAAAGGGATTGGTCACTGCAATGTTACTGCGTCCATTCTGTTAGGGTGCTCTCTTTATTTATGATTTAAAAAGCGCATTGAGAAGGAGATCGTATTTCCTGACAGCGCTGTGCAGCCCATCCTGGCTTTTTACACCTGGATTGTGAGCATTATCTTAATGAAAACAGAACAATCGTTTACATGGAGCTACGATCCTACACTACACAAGTGTATCGCTTGTTTGCTTGTTTAGTTAAACAAAAGCACTCTAGAAATAGGATGTACCGTTTGAAGGCCTTGCTCGGTTTATTTGTGTGCTGATCATTAGTAGACAGCGAGGGAAGGGAAGCAGGAGAAAAAAAATGAGGTTGTTACTTTCTACTCCTTAATTCCCCATCAGGAGTACTGTCTGTATGCATTCCGATTGGGTAATTTCCCATGGTGCCCCACTACGAGCGCTCTGTGCAGGGAGAGGTGACATATTCGGTCATGGCAGTCTGAACTTCTTTTTTTTTCTTCTTTTTTTTTTTTTTAGCATGCACAAGAATTTGTTGGAATTTCACATCCTTCCCAGGTTTTTGTGAAAACACTAATTTGTGAATGCGCCAATCTGTTAATGGCGGATGCTGGGGTCTGCAAATCCCACCTACGTTTTCGGTGCTCGTTATGGCGTGGTGTGTGCCGTTAATAATGCATCTGTGAAACTCAGCTGTGAGGGAGCCAAGTAATTATCCCACCATAGCTCTCCCCGCTCCAGTGTCATCGCAACTGGGGCTTCATTAAAAGTCCTAACAGTAGAGATGTTGTGTAGTGCTGCCTGTATGTATTTTTTGCATGTAAATTCTCAGCCGTGCCATGGCTCAGAGGTAATTTGACTTCTTGAATCCGAGGAGCCCCTGTGATTTCCCTTCCTGCTCAGCCCCCCTCGCTGCAGAACCAGCTGATCATCCCCCGAAGAACAAAAGGGTTCTCTGAAGCTATGAAGCATAGATTCAGCAGCTTCTGATAGCTGGATAAAAAATATGTAAAAAAATCAAAGTGCTCTGCTGAATGCATTAATGCAGAGCAAAACATACCCAGCCAGACATGAAATCTTTGCAGGGATTTTGGTATTTAAAAGTGATTCTTTGATCAGTACTTAACGCTGTAGAATTATCTCTTGAGCGGAGGAGTGTTGGACTAGTTGTCTAGATTAACATGGTCTTCCTTCGTTTCCTTTGATCGGATAGCGTTCCCCTTTTTCCTTTTCCTTTAGTTTTGTAGTCAGACGTTGGTCTCCCTGTAGATTTATGTTGCTACAGAAATTCATTGTTGGGGCCCATGTGCCGCCTTTCAGGAGCGGCCGTGTGGAACTGTCCAATCTGATTGTGAGGAGGTGTCACCATTATACATAGTATACACCCCGGGCTAGCACTTTGGTGCTTGGACTGCCGCGTTGAGGGCATTTTCAGCTTCATATAAACACAGTATAGATGTTTTCCTGTTTGTGTAACAGGGTGGAGGCTGGGTGTGAACCGGCAACCCTGTACACCACAAGCAAGCGTCTAAGCCACAGTGCAAAAGAGTTGGGCTCCTCTCTCCCCTCTCCCCTCTCCCCTGTCCCCTGGACAGCCTGCCCATTACATTTGCACATGGTGCTTCTCGCTAATGTACTGTGTGTCCCTGCAATTGCTAAACCTGCTCTGTAGTCAAAATTTCTGTAGCTTTTATGTTGCGACTTGTGAATTGTATTTCTTTTAAAAAAAAAAAAAAAAAAAAAAAAATGTATGTACCTGTGTTTTATTTTCTCCTGATTAGTTATTTTAAAAGCAGGAAATGTCACAGTAGTTCATTTTAATTGCTGCTTCATTATTTGCCGTTGCGCCTGGCTGGGTGCACTTATTAACGCTTGTTAAAGTTGCTACATTTTTTTACACAATTTGAAATTGTTGCACCGACTTCAAGCTGCGGGTGTTGCGCTTCTCCCGGAATTCAATTTGATTTGAAAATGCATCCACACTGTGTTTGTAGAGTTGTGCAGGATGATGTGTGGCTCAGTGGTTAAAGCTAGTGACAGACCCCCGAGGTGCTTTCTAGCCACATTTAGGAGCCACATTAAAGGACATTTTAATGAGGACATCTAACTCTTATAAGCAACTTGAGTACTGTCTCCTATAAATGGATACAGTAGTCTCTGTGTATAGGAACACCTCCTAAGAGAACACCCTTGTGGTGAAACAGATTTTTCCCGCTTTAAATGGTCCGCCTAAAGGAACAGGAACTTTGCTTAAAAGAACACCTTTTTGGCACCGCTAGCGATTCGTTCACACCTGATACAGTACTGTTTTGTAACCTGATAACTCATTATCATCAAACTTCAATTCAAATGGTTTACTCAATCTTTTAAAATGTGACTTGTCATTGCGAGAGTGTCTTGAGGCACACTGATTGGGTTATTCAGTCTTTCCAGATCTGCCGTCATATCATTGAATTGTTTTGTATTCTGATTTCCACGAATGCACCTCATCGCTACAAAATGGCATGTAAACAAATGGCAAAATGCGCCGCGGTTTCTCTTGCTTCTCTTGGACATTTAGTTTGAGCTCCTGAAATAAACCTGAATCAGACACGAGGCACGAGGAATTGGTGTTTTTCATTCTGGTGAGTTGCTTCACCATTCTGTTAAATCATTTTGTGCGTGTCTTGAATATTGCTCCTTTACAGGTATTCATAATTCATCTAGAGCTACTGCTGCATTTTTCAACGTGTGTAGAGGTGCTACGTTAATTTAGTTTGACAGTTTATTAACGTTAGTTTGTCTGTTACTTTATTATTATAGTTTATTAACATACACTTGCCTATCGCTTTTCTCTTACTTATTCTGTTAATTTTATATGCTGATGCACCTGCGTCATGACAAGTAATAAATATTTATTGATTGATTTGATTGATATTGTGTCTGGTGGCTAACTCCGTCTTAGAGAACACTTTGCTTGCTTCCCGAGGTGTGCTCTCTTAGCTGGAGACAACTGTAATTCAATGTTGCTGCCTACAAGGTTGTAAGTGAATGCTGTGTTTTGTTACAGGAAAGCAATGCAGATCTAAAATAAAAACAGTATCTGGAGTTAGCAGTATGGAGAGCCTGCTTAACACTGGCTTTGCAAGAAGGTCGCTGCCCCTTAATAACACTGGGTTTGAAACAAACGAAGACGTGGTGGCTGTGAATTCCAAGCAGGGGGAGGGGGAGGAAGGGGAGGGAGTGCTCCACCTGCTGTGTGCTTTGGTTCGCCGTTTTGTTTCTTTTCTAGTTTTAAAAAACGTCAAGAAGTGGTGTTTGAATATTGTGCTATGAAGGGAACGGTCCTGCCGTGCAGCAGTTGGGATATTCGAGGAGAGTCTCCTGTGAGATCGCCTAGCTCCCGCGCTGCCATCGGAGCGCCACATTCCCAGACAGCTGGTCTCTCAGCATGGGCTGTGCATGCGGCTAGGATGCCTGCGCGCGGCCGTGAGCAGGTAATGCTCTAATTTCCCCTGTGCAGATGCAGCCAGGAATATCTTAATTTATTATTGGTGTTCTGGCATGCTATAGAGAGGGTAGGGGGGGGGAGTTGCTGGCTGTGCAGCCTTGCAGAACTATTCGCTACAAAAAGAGCTATTGGGTGCCTGACTTCTCCTGAACCTGGTCTAATGTAATCATTGTTATTTGTGGTATTGAGCAAGAGGGGTGAGCTGATCTTAATTATGTGAGTAGGAATAAAAAAAAAGATCTTCTGCCTGATTAAAGTGTGCAGTTTGTACCGGCAATACAGCACAGCCAGTGCTGACAGCTTTCTGTTGCCATTCGTAGAGGGAGCCCAGGCTCTAGCGGTTCTGCCCAGGCAGGATGATCTAACTAGAACTGTATTGATTTGTAGTTCGGGTTCGTAGCTCGGTATGCAGAGGTGCGGATTAAAGTAAATGCCGGGTCCTCCCTCCACCACTTCTTATTGATGAACCTGTACCCTTTATCATTTCGTTATTCAGGTATTGTGTTTGAAAATGGGTTTCCCAAAGCAAGAAATCAAATTGAGAAATGCACGTTCATTGTGTGCGTCCCAAGACACTTCCTGATTCCCACGTTACAATCGGCTGATTTGTGCCGTTTAATTCTCTGCACAAGCATGCAGTGCACATGTTGCCATAGAAAAAACACTCCCATAATCATCATGAATTATCACTGCATTAGATTAACTGGGTCCAAAAGAATGCTTGTACTACACTTTACTGCAGTTGGATGTTTTTGCATGATAGGTGTAGAACTAAGAAATACAAAATAAAAAAAACACTTGATGTAAATTAGTGTTCACCGTTAAACCATACAGTACGAACCTCACTGGAGTCAACCCTACAGTTAGTTATGTATCTTTTTTGTTGTTCAGAACACTTTGAGAATGGTGTCGTTGTTCAAGATCGGAACAGTGCCAGAGGTGTATTGCCAGACAAATTACCAAGAAAAAAAATGTGTGTGTCCAGGTATATTTTTTTAATTTAGGCTTTTAAGTTTCTGCAGCTACTCTGTGCTACATACTGTGCCATTGATACTGCAGGTGGTGCTTTCTGAAGTTTATACTTTTTCAAATATTGCTTCAATTCTGCTTACAGCTTAACATGTTGCAGCCAGGAGTTGTCTAACAACATCCATGCAGAGAGCCTTGTTGAGAAATGGTCAGAACTGATGGGGTCTGTACAGCAGTACTGCATGTGGTCTAAAGGGATTCTGAGCTGCTTCTCTGGCTAGCTGGCAGCATCTGAAGACAGTCGGGAATAATAAAGGGCTAAAGAGTGAAGTTAAGCCCTGGTCTGCCAAAGCCTTCACATAACTTTTCCTTTTATTCAGTATAATGTAATGCATCTCAGATTTGCGCATTCCTTCTCCTCCCTGGTGCTCACAGCTACCTGATTGAGAGGTGAAATCTTTAGAATTTGATTTTGACTTGATGTGACCCCTTTCTGCCCATCAGTCTCGACTAACAGACATTGACAGTATTGGTTTCGTACCTAAACATCAGACAAACTGCTTTCCCATCTGTAATTCCCCAACAGCGATATTTCATACCCATACATGGCCTCCTCATTACGTGTTCAACAAGGTGTCTTTGGACATTAAATAATTCAGCCTTGGATGTGCTGGGAATGCTTTAAACGTTTGACTCTTCTGATTGTCTTTGCTTGAGAACAGGCTGCTGTTCCCCCTCAGCAGCCAAAGCTGCTGTGATGTTTAAGAGGACGTCGGAACACAGACACACAGCTTGCTTTGTAGATCTGTTGTGCATCACACACGGGTTCATTTTGAAGGCCATTCAATCTTTGTTTTCTAATGTCAGAAGTCCATTATAGATCATGCATGTGATGTTCTTGCTGCAGTGGATTTTTGTTTCCCTGTTACAGTGAATGTTCACTGTTGTGAATCCAACATCTCATCGCTACAGTATGCATGCAAAGCGTTGCAGTGTGCTCACGGCTGCCATGCAAATTCAGACATAAGAAATGTAAGCCTGGCTTTTCTCTGCTTTCTCCGAGGAGCGTCTCGTGGCTCAATCGGCATTCACATCGTGTGCTCATGCACATTACAGTCATTTCCACCCACTCTACATTCTGCTCAACTTAAAGTGAAATATGCGTTTTAGTGCGAGAAATGAAAATGAGAAATTACAGGACAGATATGATCTACATCTCAGAGGGGCCCTGCCATGATTGCCTCACTCCGAGGACTTGCGTTCAGTGCAGGAGACTACAGCCTTGCACATGCATAGACAGGTAGGCTACAGACTGAAGCCTGCGATCAACATTATTCTGGAAGCACCCCAGTGTGCAGATTCTGATCAATGATGAAGCATCAGGGGTAATACAGGAATCCAATACATTATTAATCAGAAGAAATATGCTGGGAAAGCCATATATAAATGGATCATTTACACAGTCAAACCTCCATCTAAACTAGGGGCAGGGTGGCCTTCATATTTACAGTAGGTGATTTTAAAATGGACATGTACTATATACAAGGTTTCTTAGTGGTTAACATGGGCATGTACTATATACAGGGTTTCATTAGTGCAGTTACTATATTGTAGACAGATCCATCCATACACATGGTCTACAATATGTATATTCCTCTCTGTGTAGAATACAAGTGAATATCAGTGCCATCAAAGCCTTCCACACTGGATTAGGAAGCCCAATTGATAGGTAACTGAAGTATATATAGATATTTAGATATATAATTATACTATTACTATTGCATCTTGGTAGTTGCAGCTATTGAAATGAAAAATTGCCAGTGGCAGATGCAATCCTTGAAAAGTTAGTAGAGGTTTCTAAATCCTATTTAAAGGATATTGGAAAGGGAGAGGATTGCAATTTATCAGACAACAAACAACAAAGTGTATCTGGAAATGAAAATATGATTTCATTTGGACACTTCATTGAGGGACAGGCCGCTCCCCAGCGTGCAGGGAGGAACACTCACTTCAACACCGTTCCATCAAACTGAATCTCACACTGCACTTTCTACAGATGAACCGCATCAGGAGGATTCTGGAAAAAAAAGATTAGCGCTCACCTACGAAGCAATATTTAAATTAGAGCTGCTAATGGAGGGCTGTGGAAACTGTTAATGTTTCTGTTTTCCTCTGTGGAATTGAGAATCCAGGATTCTTCATAAAGAAACCAAGAAAGAAACCCTCCCAGAGCTCCAAGTGATTCTGTTTCCCACTCTCGGCTGGCTTTGTGTTGCAATTTCAGCAAGTGTTATAAATGTTAGTTTAAGCATTAGAATGATCTTCTCCCACAATAATACTGTTTTATTGCTGTGTTCCTATTAGTTAATGTTTGCTTCTGATGGCGTGTAATTGTGCTCTGTTTTTTTTTTTTTCTCTCTGTTCCCAATTGCCCAATCAGCGGCACAAGGGACAAGAAATAAATAGCCCTAATGCTATTTTAATTACAGAAAACATAATGTACCGAGCCCACACAACTTTACCTTAAGTAACTTTTTTCCTCTGATAAAACTGGAAGAGGTTAGCGTTCAGAGCCTGGGATTAATGGACGGCTTGTGCAGCTTGCAGGGAGCAAAGGAAGAAGCAGCTAATTCAGTCCAACACAACAACATCGCTCATGCTAGCGCTGCGTGGTGGCTTCTCAAGAACATATTCTCACACATCTACTTCTCTGCTACTAAAAGAAGTACCGACAATTTCAAACTGATTTTTATTTTTAATGGACTACAGAAGTAAGTGTGCGAGTAGTACGTTCATGTTATGATTATTTTGCACCTTTATTATTATTATTATTATTTATTTCTTAGCAGACGCCCTTATCCAGGGCGACTTACAATTGTTACAAGATATCACATTATTTTTTTACACACAATTACCCATTTATACAGTTGGGTTTTTACTGGAGCAATCTAGGTAAAGTACCTTGCTCAAGGGTACAGCAGCAGTGTCCCCACCGGGGATTGAACCCACGACCCTCCGGTCAAGAGTCCACAGCCCTAACCACTACTCCACACTGCTGCCTGTATTAAATTATTAAATTCTTATTAAATTCTTTGTATTTATTTATTCTGTTTTGTCTTTTTTGTGTGTGGTTTTCTTTGTTTTATCTTGAAACTGTGTCATTTACATTTCCTTGACTGAAAACCCAATAATAAGTGTGACCACAGAGGATGAAGTCCAGTTGCCTGACCCCAGCCTCTGCTCGATTCTTGGTGAAGGTTTTGGCTCCTCCAGCAGCACTGCACCTCTCTGCATTTGCTTTGACAGCTTGGCAGGATCTCAAACCCGTAGTCTTCGGGTCTGGAGATGAGTTTATAAGCCAGTATTGATTTTACATCACTGTTTCAGGCAGAGTGGCAGGTTCTGTCTTCTATGAAAATATAGTTAGCTCTTAGTCAATAAGACTAGAATAGACAGGGGTGTGCCAGCGCTGATCAGGATATTGGATAGTAGATCCACCCTGATTGGTGTTTTATTGGAGTGTTTGCCAGGGCAGTGTTGGCATGTCTGGTGCTTGCTTCATGCCTGCATACCCCCTATATTAAGCACATGGCAGTTTCCTATCCTGAAGTGTAGGGAACTGTTCTCCAACTCCGATGTAACTCTGTACAAGGTTTCATTGCCCTTTGCAAAGAATAAATGACATTGAATCCTGGAAGAACTATTATTATTTTATCACACACACCTCATGAGAGCTAGTTAAAGCCGAGTATCCCCCTGTGTGCTTGACATTCGCCAACATGTTAAGTATCCTCTTCCTGTAATTAATTGGAAAATGTATTTGTACCTATAGCTATAGAAATAGGGAGAAGAGGAGAGAGGTGCTCCCTGTGCAAGTTTCTAGCCAGGGAAACTACATCAGTGCCTGTTGGGGGGGGGGGGGGGGGTATTTTTAAAACCCTTATAGTCAGCGTCGCGACGGTTCATGTGTAGTTCATGTGACTCCAAGTGTAGTTTTAACCAGGAGCATCGCTTTTTTCCTTCTTGTCATGACATGCAGGAATTGTTATTTTTACACAGTGGTATGTGCTAGCTAGGTGAATACCGCCTGGGTTTCAAACATTAGATGATGTAATGGGCTCTTGCTAATTTGCTAATGAGGATGGGACGTGCAATGCAGTGCTCCTGCCACTGGGCTGGTATCCGTGAGAAGCTGGGAAGTGTCTGAAATGCCAATCAGATCAATATGTCTGGCAAAGCCGAGGAGCAGAAAGGAAGCAGGCTTCAGAACGTAAGGAATGCAATGTGGAACCAAACCCAGCCTCCTTGATGGAAGAGTCATGTAATATAAGCTAATCCTGAATGTGGAATTTCAGTAATAATCATTCTTTTAATCAACCTTTTCCTGGCCGTACTAAGCTTAGTTGTACCCTTCTCTACTGCAAAACTAAGTCTAATCTACAGGACTTCAGTCTGGTAAATCCACACAGTATCCTCAAGTACCCCTACAGGTCAGTTTGTTTGGTTTTAAATTCCCTGTTTTATGCAGAGTCGTCAGCAGAGGCAATCCAGATCTGCCGGATAATATGCAAAAAAACTGCAGAAATGTTAGGAAGATCTCTGCAGTGTTCTGCGGAGCATCTTATGTGTTTAGTATTATTAATAATGGCTCATACAAGCGTAAGGTTATATATTTCAGGTCACTTTAGCAGTCTGTTTATGATAATTATGAATACAATGTAGCTGCAGAATATGACAAATCTGTGGAAGACTGCGAATTCCGCGGGAGCCTGCGAATTTCCGAGGAATGCTGCTCTTCTCAGGACTGCCTCCAGTTATCAGCGTAGCTTCATACTGTTCGTATCCCCAGTGCTGTCTGTATGCTGTCTCGTGTGCTCTGGAAACCAGAGCGGAGCTGTTTGTGTTCTGGAAGACCGGCTGGAGGCGCAAGTTGATAATCACGATAGCAAAGGTGTTCAATTAAATCAGGTTTGGAAAATGCTGCGTTGAAAAACTCAAAGCTGCCTCCTGGTCCTCAAGTCGTTTTCAGAGCATTATAGCTTTTAATTAAGAAATGTCAGAGGAAATTACACAATCCGGAAACATCCTCCGGTGATCTGAAATGAATTGCTTAACTGCTTTTTCACGCCTCTTCTTTCTGGGGAGCAGGGCTTGGCTGTGAAAGGAGGTAGTTACTTTCCCTTCGTTCTTTCATTCCTAACTAATAACGAGAGACAGGTGATACCTTGTTAATGATTTCCTGGACTTTTTGAGGTGCTTGGCTATCAGCGCTCCTCTCGCGCACGCGTTTAATAGGGGCTCTGAGAGGAGCTGCGTGGTTTGGGAAGGCAGGGCAGGCAGGCAGGCTGTATGAATGACAGGGTTGAGGTCAAGATCATCGCTCTAATGTACCCTATTAGCCGCGCCTGGTGTATTCTTTTTCCTCTTCCTGACAAGGTGTTCAAATCTTCACTGCGCTCCTCTGCTGGCACGTTCAGAGTGGCCTCAAGTTTTGGTAGAAGATTAAAATGTTATTTTGCTAATTTAAGCTCATAGCTGCTCAGTGAATTCCTGCAATCAAACAGGTGAGAAAGTGTTTAGAACAGTCTCTCTCTCTCTCTCTCTCTCTCTCTCTCTCTCACTCACTCACTCACTCACTCACTCACTCTGTCTGTCTGACAGTGGTGACTCAGCTGAGAGGACTGATGAGGAGAGCAACATGTTTAGTCCTCTCATCCTTGCCTTGCACATCGGCACTTGCTGCGCATTCCTTTTGGTGTGATTTTCTTTTTTTTTTTTTTTTACACAGTAATAAGAAACAACAGCAATATGAAAACAGAAGTGAAGTGAGCTGTTGTGAGCTTGTCCTGGGCAGTGGGGATGGGAGCAGACAGACTCTAAATAGGGAAACTGGGGAGATGTGTTTCCCGAAGTGCCTTTGACTGAACGAGCGTCATGTACGGCAGGTTTATCCAGCCGTACAGACGCTAATGGGCGGGGGGGATTCTAACCGGCCCCAGCTCAATGACCCTGGGGCACTGAGGTTCTCCTATTGATTTCTTGTCAGTCCTGGTCAGCTCCATAGAACACAGTGCAGGATGTGTTTTTCGGAAGAGCTGCTACTGTGTTGCTAAGGGATAAGCTCTGCAGTGCACTTTTTTAGACTCGCTCTGAGTCAGACGAGGCCAAGTCATGTCTGTTCTTTATCAAGGCTGGCTCTGCACCTGTGTGGCGAGGTTAAAACCTGTGTTTAATAATCCGTGCAGCGGGCCGATCCTGTCTCGGTGTGCTCCTGTTCCAGTGCACCACAAGCTTCATTTACACGGTACAGCAATATATACAACTGAGTGATGAATTGATAAGGGTGATTTCTTTTGTTTTGCTTCTATTGCTTTATTTTACAAGGACCATTTTTTATTTTTTTTAAAGATTAAAGTACTGATGTGCGCCCGGGGGGTCTGGAGTGTAATGCAGGGTGCTGATGAAGGCGTGGGGGGGTCTGGAGTGTAATGCAGGGTGCTGATGAACGCGTGGGGGGGTCTGGAGTGTAATGCAGGGTGCTGATGAACGCGTGGGGGGGTCTGGAGTGTAATGCAGGGTGCTGATGAACGCGTGGGGGGGTCTGGAGTGTAATGCAGGGTGCTGATGAACGCGTGGGGGGGTCTGGAGTGTAATGCAGGGTGCTGATGAACGCGTGGGGGGGTCTGGAGTGTAATGCAGGGTGCTGATGAACGCCCGGGAGCAGGGAGCTTTATCCTCAGAGAAAGGGATGGAAAAAGAAAAGTAGGATAACTAGTCGAGGCACAAACCTCCCTCCTCCAATCAGGAAATGAGCTTTGGGCAATAGGATCCTGCTGAGAATCCTGGGATGACAAAGTTTTCCTGTGTTTTGTATATATAAATATATACTGTATTTTGTTCTTTTTGTTTTGTGGTTTGAATTTCGCTGGAGGGATTTCACATCTGAGAGCGTGGTTATTCATGCCTCAGGGGGCACACAGGCCATTCTCTAAGAACTGTACCTATTTCTATTTGGTGATTGTACATCCCTCTCTCCCCTCCCACTCTCCGAGTCCCTCCAGGGGAGAGCTGTTCAGTTGATCTGGATACGTCTATTTGTGTTGATGTCCATAACAGCAGATCGTGTTTAACTCTTTTGTTAGTTACAGTAGGACTTGCTTCCAGATTTTTACAGTGGGTAAAAACCTTTGGGAAGTATATGAATGCTTAAGAATGCATAAGGCTCCTGGTTCTGTGTCAATGTGTCAGTTTAACTACACAGTGCACTGTCACACAGACAGGGTTTACTCTTCTGTTTCTTAATCTTATTTTACTTGCCTCCTTTCCTTGAGGCTGTGTTTTATGTCCCCTATTTGTAACCCTTTGATGTAACATTATGTAAAGGAGGAATTAAAAAGACACACACTAACTAGAAGGATGATGTTGATTATGCATTTGGCAAGCAAATATCAATCTCCCGGTTATCACATTTGCATGGTGGGCTCAAGTATTTCTGACAGCTCTTTTTAGGAACATGAGTGAGTCAGGCAGCCCTGTGTGTGTCTCTTACCACTGCAGTGCTGCCTGACTGTACAGACCGGCTTCAAGGGTTCCACCCACCTGCTTTTAGATGTAATGCAGAGTAAGCTGCTCTGTTTTTTTCTCCCCCTCTTATTTGCCTCCCACTACATTAATAACCTTTGTCCGTATTGCCAAACCTTTGATTTTCTCCCAGTCTTACCCGCCCCCCTGAAGTTTTTCAGCATTTCTCAGACAGCCTGTTATTAGTCTCCCATTAAAGCTGCTGCTGCACTTCGTTGTGTGTGTGTGTGTGTGTGTGTGTGTGTGTGTGTGTGTGTGTGTGTGTGTGTGTGTGTGAGAGTATTAGTCTCTGTCTGTACATGTTTTAATGTTGTAAAATGCACAAAGGAATAGAGAGGAAAGACACAGCCCTGTGATGCCTTTTCTTAAAGGGTTAATGGGTGCATCTCCTGAGAAAATAAAAGGTGGATCTTGATGGAATGAAGGAACGTAAAGCGCTACACCTTGTCTCAAATATTGTTTAAACGCAGCCAGGCAGAACCAGACCTGCTAATTTGAGTTTGAGAAAACAAGGTGCTGTACTGTGATGTGGAAGTGGAATTCAGAATTATTAAAAAAATATTAAAAAATAAACCCTTCTAAAAGTGTAGCATGCTTGTCCAGATGCTCCATGCTGTCCTCTGCTTTACTGTGCCTGCAAGTGCTGTACCTGGTGATGCTCCATGCTGTCCTCTGCTTTACTGTGCCTGCGAGTGCTGTACCTGGTGATGCTCCATGCTGCCCTCTGCTTTGCTGTGCTGTTGCTGTAGTATATGTGGCTGTACACTGTCATGAGGGTTGGCACATGGATCAGGAGCTTTGCTTGCCTGCTTCTATTCCCTGAAAGTCAGCACAGTACAGAAAGGGTTACAGAAGCTAAGCCCCGCGCACACACAGTTTTCAGCTAGCTTACAGCAGCTGCGAAGTCGTGCTGATAGATTAAAAGCAGCTCCCAGCCCTGAATGAAGTACATTAGGGCTCCCACTGGGCCAAACGGGGGGAGGCCTGCACAGCTGTCATTTAGGCCAAGTTTCCAACTGCAAGCTAAAGGAGAGCTGGAACTTCCAGAAAAAATAAAACAATTGGGCATTTCCAAAAACAGGGGCGTAATCGTTTACAAGGGATCAAAGGAGTGGCCTACCTTCAAACAAGCACCCAAGAAACCGTGAGGCTGGGACAGATGCATGCCTTCACCTACATCTTTTCATATTTTATTCCTATTATTTGAAGTTATCGATACAGAGTAGATCCTAACTGGTTTATATAAAGGCACCTTCATCTGTTGCAATTAAAATAAATTCAAAGTGTAGCAAGGGAGTTTTAGACTTGATTAACAGCTGCAGTATCTTACATTTCTGTCTTATGACAAAATCCTAATAGAGGCACAAAAACACGATATAACTGCTGGAAAATGCTTACAAATTATTGGACGGTAATGGGCTAAAATATAATGCGATGCAATCTATATTAGACAACATCGCTACTTCTTTTTAAATATTTGTTTACAGACTATTTAATAAATAAATAAAAAATCACCCAGGAACATGCGTCTACATTTCAAATGTTGCACATAAGCAGGAACCACATTGCAGTTTATTCATTTGAAACAGAGAAGGTGGTCTCCCCCAGCCCATGAAATTACATTAAAGCTGACAGATGTATATTGTCTTACCTAAAGTATTATCCTTTTCTGAGTTGCAGCATATACATCCGTTTCAACAATAGCAGTAATTTTATTTTTTGTTCTTTCTTTGTGTTAATGATGGCTGGCAGGTATGCTAATTGGTCCGACAGTAAAGAGAAAAGGAGTCCTTTATCTCTGCCCAGCCTCTGAGAGCTCCCAGGGTTGCCCTGCCTACAACTGTTTTCTATAACAAGGGTGGAAAGTTTGCACAGTACCAGTCCACAAGGAAATACTCCTTTCAAGCCCCGGCAATGTCATTAATGCTATAGATCTGGAAGAGGAGATTTTAGGTTATTTGATTCTTGCTTTTCCCCTAATCCCTCGATGGGGCTCTGCCTCAGAAACTCATGGCTGGGAGGAAGGGGCGTTTCAGACACTGGCTTCTTAACAGAAGCGTGTTCCTGTGGATCCCGAGCGATGCAGTGCACAGGACACCCATCAGTCTCATCACAGCCCTGGCTGTTCTGTTGAACTGCTTAACGGGGGGTATCATTGCACAGCCTGTTTCGTTATTTCTTGTCTGAAATGTACATTTTAGAATTTGCTGATTGACAATGCCGGGTATTGCCCTGATCGAATTTCCTGCTATGCAATTGTATTTGGGTCCGTTTAGGCTCCCTACTGCAGGAACAAGAAGCACTGTACTGTACATACTAACTGCAATTACTATGAGGATTACAGTGAAGAAAACTGTGATCCACACATCAGTTCACATTGAAAAAAAAAACGCTGGAATGGTTTTCACCATAATAAAATCGAAAATGGCGTCAGCGTGAGGTCGTTTGCGTCAGCGTGAGGTCGTTTGCGTCAGCGTGAGGTCGTTTGCGTCAGCGTGAGGTCGTTTGCGTCAGCGTGAGGTCGTTTGCGTCAGCGTGAGGTCGTTGTGTCAGTGTGACGTCGTTTGCGTCAGTGTGAGGTCGTTTGCGTCAGTGTGACGTTGTTGCGTCAGTGTGAGGTCGTTTGTGTCAGTGTGACGTTATTGCATCAGTGTGAGATCGTTTGCATCAGTGTGACGTTGTTACGTCCGTGTGATGTCGTTGAGTCACTGCAATGTGTTTCTGAGCCCAGTAGCTGCCTCTTTGCCTTGTCCAGTCAATGCATTTGCTATGTATGTCTTCAGTGCATGAAAAGGCACACCATGAAGGAAATATTATTGTTCTAGGTATCAGGCTAAAAACCAGACTGTTAAAAAATGTATCTAAGAATTGTTGCATGTATACGTATGTGTGTGTGTGTACATTACCAGGCTTCTATTGCAAAACAAGCCAGCAGTGTTCTTCGACCTGGGGTTTGTGGTTTAATAATTCTGCTTTCGGTGTCTGAACTGCTCAGTCTGGTATGCAAGCTGATCTGATATGTTATGTATTGGTTATTTCTAAACAGCAAGAGGTTGCTACTGCAGCATTCTTCTGCTTTATTATTATTATTATTATTATTATTATTATTATTATTATTATTATTATTATTATTGTTTAATGCAGATGAAAGAGAAAGTTGAAATATTATTCTTCGCCGCTGGCTTGTGTTCTGGCCCTGTGTAGCTCTAATGCAGCAGCCCTCCTCTCTCTTTTTTCTTTGTTGTAGTAAAACCAGCCATTGTTCTGTTTTGCACACTGCGCAGAGCCCGGGGAATATGTTTTCTGAGCAGTCAGAATATACATGAAAAGAGAGCTGCTGTGCTTGTGCAGCGTCCCTGGATGAATCAGGCCCGGCTGTGAGGCCCCATGGTGGAACCCGAGCAGCATTCTTATTCCACTCCATCACCGCATGGAGCAGAGCGGGACGGGCCGGCCAATCGCAAGCCTGACAGTAAGCCTTTTGATTTCGCATGGAAGCCTCTGTCAAGCTGGGCCCAGGGAAGGGTGATGGAGCCCTGACTGGACACCACACTGCTGCTGGTTTGATTTCCCAGCCCAACCGCAGCGCCGCTTGATTGGAATAGTTGGAAGAACAGTCTCCTGGAATTTGATTGCCGCAGTTTAGCCAGAGCCCCCTGAATATCTGACTTGGAGCAGCCCTGGCTCAGTCAGGTGGTGATTAACCCTGCTGCAGCTAATTACCCGCGCTAGTCTTTCAGCCTCTCTTATTGTGTTAATAAAGCTCTTAAATGAGGGGCTCATAGTTGAAGCAATTTGGAGGAGACTCCAGCTCTGATGTGGTTTTTATTTATTTATTTTGTTCTTATTAGGGCAGGACTCTCTAAATCTGTCTGTGGTGGCTTTTTTTGCAGTACTCTATATACATGGACAAATAAGACTGGGGGTGAGTTGCTGGGTGTGTGTGTGTGTGTGGACTGTGTACACAGTGGCAGGTGATTCTGTCCCCACGCTGTTTATAACAGGATCATTGCCTGTCTGTTCCTATATACCATCGTTGCTTGTCCGCTCCTATATACCATGCACATGCTCATTGTTGGATGTGTTTACATTACGGTGTGTGCTTGTCAAGCAGTGGTTTCCGTTGGTGTAACTGGCTGGGGAGAGCAGTGGTGTGTTCATTCAGTCTGCTCCTTCCTCATCCCGTATCGGGGAGGGGAGGTGGGGGCTCATTTGTATGCGGAGGGGATTAGCTGGAATCGACTGCAGCGTGACCCAGGGGAGCGGTGAGCGGTGAGCGCACTGACTGACGAGAGCGAGCAGTCTGCAAGATTAGAACAGAGCCCTGGTCACTCGGTGGAGGGCCTTCGTCGTGCTTCCGTTTCGATCAGCCCACCTCAAAGCCTCACCGCTGGCAGACAGGCCCTGAAAGACTGAGCGGCTTACACAGGGGCAGACTGACCCCTCCAGGGATTTCCCTTTCCCTCCTTCTCTTACACAGGGGCAGACTGACCCCTCCAGGGATTTCCCTTTCCCTCCTTCTCTTTCCCAGTATTTGTTCAGCTGCTGCTGGAGACTGAGTTACATGTGCCAGTGCCACATCCTTGCTGTGTGTGTTTTGAGATCTGTTAGCCATTATGCAGCCCGTTGCACGAAACTACGTACCCCCGCTTCACGAGAAGGCAGCAATTACAACATTCCTAGAAATGAAGGCTTCTTGAACAGTTCCTTCTTGTTTTTTTTTTTATTTTTTGGTTTTAGGAAGCTGTCATTAACTAAATCTCTCTGCATGCAAGCTACCATAGTAACCTCTCAGATGAGCTCAAACTGGACATCCTCCTCCAGTCCGGAGCAGATCATTGAAGCTCATCCCTGCGCAGTTATGGAGGTGGAGCTGCCCCCTGGGGCTTCCTGGGTCCCACAGCCTCCCAGGGGCAGGCAGGCAGACAGAGGGAGTGCTGGTGCCAAGGTGCATGGAGCCTCACTCAGTGGGTATCGTTGCAGGGAGCCTCAGTCAGTGGGTATCATTGCAGGGAGCCTCAGTCAGTGGGTATCGTTGCAGGGAGCCTCAGTCAGTGGGTATCGTTGCAGGGAGCCTCAGTCAGTGGGTATCGTTGCAGGGAGCCTCAGTCAGTGGGTATCATTGCAGGGAGCCTCAGTCAGTGGGTATCGTTGCAGGGAGCCTCAGTCAGTGGGTATCATTGCAGGGAGCCTCAGTCAGTGGGTATCATTGCTGCTCAGTGAGTCAGCGCCCTCATATTTTGGGTTTGCTTGTCTGACTGTCCAACTCCCATATGCTGCTTCAATATGGACATCTGAAAACAATTGATATTGGCAGTTCCAGTTCTTGCACTGACCTGAACCTTATATATTTTGATATTGTGAATCTGTACAGTAAAGGGTCTGCAGATTGATGACATCTTAATGTTTTAATACCAATTTCTGGACAGACGACTTTGTTATAAGTGGTTAAAGGTTGAGGGGGTGGCGATCAGTGAAGTCATCCCAATTGAGATCTGAAATGATTTCAGTTGCAGAGCAGGTCACGGTTCACATCCCAGCCCCCCGAGAGAGAGAGAGAGAGAGAGAGAGAGAGATCAGTGCAATTAGCCCAGAACAGCCCCCCGGCACGCTCTCTCTCTCTCCTGCCTGTGCCATGTTGTTGTCTGAGTGTGACTTCAAAACGAAATCGTAATTTGTTTTATTTAAACAGTTTTTCCTGCAAATAAGGCAGATAGGCGGTTTCCTTTCATGTGCGCCTGTGATTAATGAAGTCTGATCAGCGAGATCTGACAGCCTCTTGATGCCTTTGGATGTTGCTACACTGGTGGTATGAAGATGCTGAAGTAGGCTTCAGTGATGAGGAGAGATTGAAGCCCACCCACTGACTCTCCTTGAACACATCGTAGAGGTGTCGACGTCCCTAACACTCTGCAAGAGCGAGCAGAACGTCACGCCAATTAAAACAAAAAGAAGAGAAACACTTTCCAGTAAGTGGCAGTTCAGATGTGCTGAAGTGTGGGTGCAGGATTTATCACACACTGATTTAGGGTTATAAAGTCATTTGATGGGATACAATACATTGAGCATACAACTACATTGTATCCCTGTCAGTATCCAGGTATACTGCACATCCCATATTGTTACAAAACATCTGGGGTAAGCCACTGACGAGACACCCAGATGTGCGTGTTTTTATTTTATATTTATAGGAGATCAGCTGTTTCTTCTGCACTTTGGCTCTAAACAGATCTTCTGTTCTGTATTAAAAGATGCTCCCCTTTTCAAAATGATGTGAACATTTTATATGAGATGTACAGTAGAAAAAATAATTAAATAAAACGAACCAGTTTTTTTTTTTGGGAGGGGGGGTTAATTGTGACAAACTAAGTTACTGGGTGCGTTCACTACACTTTTTTGCCGGCTAGATTGCAGACGGGAGTCTGTGTGTAACATCACAGTCTGTGCAGACGGAGTGTGGACAGCTTTGGTAGATGAACAACAGTTCTGAGCAGAACCAAAATGGAGGTGGTGTTGAGAGAAATTCTAATCGCAGAAGAGGATGCAATCAAAGTTCCGTTTGTGCTCTGCCAGCTTCATAATTTACAGCATGATCAGAAAATGTATAGTAGAAACAGTCCCTGCTATAAAGAGATAATATAAACGTATGTTTTGTGATGCGAGACAAATTAATGAGTATTATAACGGACAGGATTCCCCCCGCCCTCTCACAAAGGGGTTGTTAGACAGTACTGTATTTTGACCTGGGACAAAAATAATTCAAATACTTGCACATATGGTCACATATCTCACTTCAGCTACCTGTTATTAAAGCTGATTTAGTCTTCTTAATTCAAAGTAGGTTATTTCCTGTCCCTGATAGCCTTTCATCAGTAACCAATTACACCTGCTGAAAATAACTGAGCGGGTTTAGATTCATTTCAACCGTTTAGCATTATTTTATTTTTTTTATATGTTTAAACCTTTTAGAATAAATATCTGAATATTTGAAAAGTATAATAACTGTGTGGAAAAATAGTCAAATCATTTTAATTTGCATTACAAATCATTCATAAGATAATTAATGACATGACTCGAAGGCGATTCACACCCCCTGACTAGGTGGCAGTAGCACATGGAGTGAGGATTGTATCTGCTTGCCTACACACTTCTTTGTCAGCCAACGCTCGTCTATTGTTTTGAGCCGCGGCTGCTCCAGCGCAGTACCTGTCAGGAGATGCGCGATCTGCGCAGAATCTGCGCTCGGGAGATTCGTGACCTGGTGACGTCTTTTCCAGATGAGTTCACGCAGATGGCGAACTTGGACAGGTTTTGCACAAAATCTGCGCAGCATTAGGAAAATATACGTACGTGAACGCAGCCACTGTCAATTTGGGAGGCAAGTGCTGTTTGACTTCAATGAGCCTCGTTAGGCTGACAGGTGTAACACGTTAGCAGGATAAGCAGCCTTTTTGAAAATCCCTGTTAAGATGAAAAAATGTCCTCCAAATACTGAACTGACATATTTCCTTTGTTGTGAATCCGTGTGCATTAATATTGATTTTTGACTCCGGTCTTTGAAATCCTGTTTCTGCTCTCCTGGGCTTTCGTGCGCTGCACTAATAATGCATTGTCATCCCTAATATCTCACATCATTGACACAACAGTATTCATATTAGTGCCTTTTACATTCAAGTAACCTTCAAACAGCTCGTGTTGGGTGCATTGTTTCAGCAAAGGGCTGAACACTGCTAGGCTGTTTTTAAAATGGGCTTAGTGATCTGATATTTAAATATCAGTACAAGCTTCCTTCATATACAGACACTGTGCATGGAGATGACACTGATTTATAACAGTTTCAGACACTAGATCATATAGAATAAATGTAGACAATTTGGCAGACCCTGTGAATTACTGAGACACAGAGAGGCTGTTCCTGCTAGTGGAAGACAATGTTAAGTGGCAGGCGTCTCTTGCTCAGCCTGTATGGAATAGCTTGGGAGCAGGCTGTTTAGAATGATCTGTGTTTGTGTCTCTGGAGGTGTGGACTCTGTACTCTCTGCAACGCCTTCCTAGGGGGTCAGCAGACACTCTCCTGAGTTTACTGTTTGTTCCTGCAGTGTGCAACTAATAGAGTCCGGGCGTAAAGTAGTTCCCTCATGTGTACAGGCTGGACGATTCAAACCTCCTTACGATCTTCCAGCGACAATGTCTAGCTGACGCAGGCAGCAATGTCTGATCCTGTGAATAAAAAAAAATTCAAAAGCTGTATGAAACTATTCCAGTCTGTTGATGGCTTCTTTGACAAGTGTCTAGAACAGCTTTTGAGGGGAAGAATCATTCTTTAAATAACTGCCGAGCTGAAGCAGCATGAATAGTCCCGATGCTTGGAAAGTGGCTCCAGACAACTGCTGCTAAGTTAAGAAGTCTTTTAAAAAGGGTTACGCTCGTCGTAAAATCAGTGAGAAACCTTCATCTCTGTGTGTGTGTGTGTGTGTGTGTGTGTGTGTGTGTTTCTGGGACTGGGCTGAAGACAGTTGAAAAAGTAAAGTGTAAATTCAGTCTCTGTAGTATTCCTGTGTAATTCAAACTGTGTTTGTAGTTTTGCACTTAGAAAAGTGAATATGTAATATATTTGACAGCAAGTCACTTGGAGATACTGGAATTGACTTAAAAAATCTAAAATCCATCTAAATATGAGGCTGCTACTGCATGTGCCAAGTAACCCCCCTCACGAGTTCAAGGGCCAGCAACTTACTCATTCATTTCTTTATTTTATTTGGCAATTTTGAATTTCTTTCTTACTATTTAGTTCTCGCATTGTTAAGCAGGCTTACATATATATATTTTTTTTTTTTGGCTGAACAGAAAGCTCTGTCTCCCCTTTATGGTGCCGGCCGGCCTGCCTCTGCCTCCTAATCCGAGAGCATGTGGTCAGAAGGAGCAAGGTCACTCCTACAGCTCTGGGACAGGCTCTGTGCTGAGCTTGGCGGTGGTTCCTCTAGCCCGCCCTCTCTCTCTCCCTCTCTCTCTCGCTCTCACTCTCTCTCTCTCTCTCTCTCTCTCTCTCTCCCCCCCGAGGTGCAGATGGCCACATTTGCAGGTTAACTGGAACAGCTGGAGGTGCATTATTAGCTTCCCGCTGCTCGTTCATATTTGCTTAGATTTTTTTTTTTCTTCTTCGTTAGTGCCAGATAATTTAGTCAGTAGACCAAAGACATAGTTGGCGTCATAATAATACAAATGTAAAAAAGGGAAAGAGCAGAACAAAAAACAGCCCTCTTGCGTGAAATTCAGCGACTGGGTGAACAGTCTGGAGCTCAAATGATGTTGCAGTTGCTCGTCCCTTTAATTTCAGATGACACAGTGAAATTAACCAGAAATTACAGCACATGATTCCCCAAGAGATGCCCCTGACAATAAGCATTGTCTTGAAATCATTCATGGGGATCGCTTTTAGCCAAATTTGGGAGATGATCCGTAAACACACACACACACAAACACATGTGCGTACAGTGCGTCTAAATGTAGCAATAAATCTAAAATAGTGGGACTTCTGAAAGCACTGTGGATTATTTCATCTGAAATCTGTTAGAGTTAATCTTGAAAGTCCAAGACCGTGCCAGCTTTGAAGAAGGCTGCATTTATTTAGGGAATAACTTTCAAAAACAGCCAGGAAGGACACAATTCTACTTTGCAAAGAACTTATAACACATTCATCCTTTGCTACTTTTTTTTTATTTTTCTTAAACGTAGATATCTCAATAAAGGGGCCAATGCATATTGTAGTGGTTCACTGAATGACAGCTGGGATCCCCCTCTTCTCAATGGGGTTCCCCACTATCAGGTTAGAACATTTTTGAAGAGAACAAGAGAGTGCTGGGGGTGTGTCCTATACAATCCGGGCGGGTGTAGGTCAGTGCCTGGGGTGTGTCCTATACAATCCGGGCGGGTGTAGGTCAGTGCTGGGGGTGTGTCCTATACAATCTGGGCGGGTGTAGGACAGTGCTGGGGGTGTGTCCTATTCAATCCGGGCGAGTGTAGGACAGTGCTGGAGGTGTGTCCGCTGTGGGGCGGCGTTCTCATATTCAATCTTACACTAAGAGGACAGCCAGGTAGCTTGCTGATATAGGCCCTGAATGCCAGGATCCAAATGCAATAAAACAAAATCAAATCTGGTCCCTGCTTTTCTGTTACTCCAATATTACATTAGGCAGTATATTAACCACAGCAAAGCGCTGTCCATACCTTAATTAACCATCTGTGGTCTAAAGCCCTTTTGGCAGAAGTGTGTTCAGGATACAGAGTGCTCACATGGTTCTCCTTCCAGGAACAGGTCATGATATTGATGCGAAAAATCCACTGTCTGCCGTCTGTTCAAATAAACTTTGGGCAGCCTGTGTGTGGCTCACTCTGCTCCGTTAGTTCACATGAGAAATGCTAAAAATAATAGTCACGGCAGTGTTTCTGACCTCTCGGAATGGGAATGCTGTCAGATGCTGAATGCAGTGGATCCCCCTATTCAATAGCCCTTACAGGTGTTCTGCGTCTCCTATTTATATAGAATTACCCTATGGATGTGCTGCGGTGCCCTAGGAATACAGCTCCTCTCATTGTAACACCTGTGTTGTTAGCAGCCTGGCAGTATCTTTAATAGATGGTGTTTGCTCATGCCCTGGCGCTGTTTTAAGCACACACCTTAAAACACAGCAATAAGTGGGGAACAGGGAAGGAAGAAAAAGCATTACGCTTGAAGCAAATAGAAGCTAAGGGAGTGATTTGTCCTTAACAAGCTTATAAAGACTTGAGTCATTTGCAAGTTTATTGGTGTGCTGATTACAGCAATTCCCACTTGGACACTTTTTGAATGTTAAATTAACATTCAAAACACAAATATCTTTGCATAGATTATATAAAATCCAATAGTCTGAAACAGCCTGTATGCTGGAGTGGCTTGTGTGCGCTGGTATTCTGGTAGTGTGCGCTGGTATTCTGGTAGTGTGTGCTGGTATTCTGGTAGTGTGCGCTGGTATTCTGGTAGTGTGCGCTGGTATTCTGGTAGTGTGTGCTGGTATTCTGGTAGTGTGCGCTGGTATTCTGGTAGTGTGCGCTGGTATTCTGGTAGTGTGCGCTGGTATTCTGGTAGTGTGCGCTGGTATTCTGGTAGTGTGCGCTGGTATTCTGGTAGTGTGCGCTGGTATTCTGGTAGTGTGCGCTGGTATTCTGGTAGTGTGCGCTGGTATTCTGGTAGTGTGCGCTGGTATTCTGGTAGTGTGCGCTGGTATTCTGGTAGTGTGTGTTGGTATTCTGGTAGTGTGTGCTGGTATTCTTGTGTGCGCTGGTATTCTGGTAGTGTGCGCTGGTATTCTGGTAGTGTGCGCTGGTATTCTGGTAGTGTGCGCTGGTATTCTGGTAGTGTGCGCTGGTATTCTGGTAGTGTGTGTTGGTATTCTGGTAGTGTGCGCTGGTATTCTGGTAGTGTGTGTTGGTATTCTGGTAGTGTGCGCTGGTATTATGGTAGTGTGCGCTGGTATTCTGGTAGTGTGTGCTGGTATTCTGGTAGTGTGCGCTGGTATTCTGGTAGTGTGTGTTGGTATTCTGGTAGTGTGTGCTGGTATTCTTGTGTGCGCTGGTATTCTGGTAGTGTGCGCTGGTATTCTGGTAGTGTGCGCTGGTATTCTGGTAGTGTGCGCTGGTATTCTGGTAGTGTGCGCTGGTATTCTGGTAGTGTGTGTTGGTATTCTGGTAGTGTGCGCTGGTATTCTGGTAGTGTGTGTTGGTATTCTGGTAGTGTGCGCTGGTATTATGGTAGTGTGCGCTGGTATTCTGGTAGTGTGTGCTGGTATTCTGGTAGTGTGCGCTGGTATTCTGGTAGTGTGTGTTGGTATTCTGGTAGTGTGCGCTGGTATTCTGGTAGTGTGTGCTGGTATTCTGGTAGTGTGTGTTGGTATTCTGGTAGTGTGCGCTGGTATTCTGGTAGTGTGCGCTGGTATTCTGGTAGTGTGTGTTGGTATTCTGGTAGTGTGCGCTGGTATTCTGGTAGTGTGTGCTGGTATTCTGGTAGTGTGTGTTTGGTATTCTTGTGTGCGCTGGTATTCTGGTAGTGTGTGTTGGTATTCTTGTGTGTGTGTTGGTATTCTTGTGTGCTCTGGTATTCTGGTAGTGTATTCTATTTATTTTTAAGAAACTATCCACTTTGCATTCAGGCTTGTGGAGTCTGTGACACACTCAGGCCAGCACCGGGTGCTGGTGGAGACACAGCACCAGGGAGCCCAGCTACAGAAAACATCTTGGTTTTGGTCTGTGTGGGAGTGCATGTTGCAGAAGGAAAAACATCCTGAACCTGTGGAAATGAAAATGGATTTGCAGCCAACGTGTGTTGGCTAGGAATCCTACTAGAAGGAAGAGCGGACTTGGTTACCAGTCCTGTTT
This sequence comes from Acipenser ruthenus, assembly GCF_902713425.1. Lineage (NCBI taxonomy): Eukaryota > Metazoa > Chordata > Actinopteri > Acipenseriformes > Acipenseridae > Acipenser > Acipenser ruthenus. Next base: position 32,572,311 of record NC_081207.1, read on the forward strand.
GTGTACTAGGTTCCTGTGAGAGCAGAGGCTGCTGCTGCTGTAAGTACAGTGTCTATTTGGCTTTCCGAGTGTACTGATACTCTCTGAGGGGTCCCTGCTATTGGAGTCTCAGGGTCACTGTTTATCCAGCACTGTATTTGCACTCCTTCCACTCTGGTTGCGATGAGGTTTGGTAGAGAAGGAACAGCCCCCATCAGCAGGTATTAGAAAACCTCAATCTGCAGTCTGTAAGCAAAAGGGTGGTGTTGTTTTCTTAACACTGCCACCTGTTATATATGCATAGGATGAACAGTACAGGAGAGGATGAACACCGAAGAAAGGAGAATGATGAACAGTACCAGAGAGAATGAACACAGAAGGATGAACAGTACAGGAGAGAATGAACACAGAAGGATGAACAGTACAGGAGAGAATGAACACAGAAGGATGAACAGTACCAGAGAGAATGAACACAGAAGGATGAACAGTACAGGAGAGAATGAACTCAGAATTAACTCAGAAGGGAAGCAGTGTAGTGTAGACTTGTGCTCGCTGGCAGGGCCGTGCCTCCACAATTATTTGCTGTAGTTAACAGGAAATGTGTGAAAAGCAGTTGAGTTGAAATGGGGAAACAACAGGCGATATTTTGTTAATTTTATCAACCGAAAAGTGGAACAGTGTGAGCAGCGCTCTATCTATATCGACACCGTATGTGCCTCGGCCCACTTATCTGCCCTCGCCATGGGTCAGCTGCAGTGTTGAGCTTTCTCTCGGAGTTGCTATGGCAACCCACCTTGTCAGCCCCTGAGGAACCTCCCTTTCTCCCCAGGTGACTCTTCCTTTGTCCACACCATCAATCCCCCACAATGGAAAGGCCCAGATTGAACCTAATTGTCAGAGCAGTGTTTTGAAGAGCCTCTCTGTCTCTGGGGTCCCTGGTTAAAGCTGGTGGAGCTCATTTGTGTCTTGTGGAGCCCCTGGGGACCGGGAGAGCAGGTCCCCTGAGGTGCGAAGCAGGGCGCCACCTGGTCCCCCCAGATTAATTAGATTGCAATATATCTGAAAAATAGCACCAATGTTTTTGCAAAATATGACTCATCCCGGCAGAGTTACTGGAATAACAAACTGCAATAAATAAATGAGCTGGTCCTTCTCTCCTTTTTCTCTCTCTCTCTCTCTCTCTCTCTCTCTCTCTCTCTCTCTCTCTCTCCCTCCCCCTCCCTATTAGTTTCTTAGAAAGCTCCCATCATTTATTCTGAGAGTGTGTCGGCCTCGTGCAGTTTCTCAATTAAGACGGTGCATACCTTTGGAGTTGCTGTGTTTTTTTTTTTCTTTTTTTTTTTTCTATTTGCTCTGCAAACCTAATGGCTTCTAACAGCTTTATTGTCAGTTCTGCTGCTTCGGAAATTGCGGTTTGACTTGTGGATCTGAAAGGAGGTGTGAGAGGAAGGACGCTCGTGTTTTAACCCTTCAGTAGCTGTGGATTGCTGGCATTTTAACTCAGACAGACATGTAAGGGTTAATCCCTCTCCTGATTTTAATTTTTTTCCAATACAGTGTTTTGTTCAAAGGTAACATAGTGGTAATGCGTTGCATTACTAGCTATGAGAGCCACGTTTTTTGTGGGAGCAAAGGTTCGAGGCATTCCTTCCATTATCCCGGATTTAACCAGTTCAGTACTAGGCACTGCAAGTCCTAAAATAGCCATTTAAATAACGTCAGTGTCTGCTACTGAAAGCAGTCTGCAGCAGCGAGTTAAATCAGTTACATTCAGATATACTGTATATATTTTGGTTTATTTCAATGTATTCAGTTGCAGAATCGCACATTATTATTAAAACACTGTAGAATACACATGGATAACCATTTGTGTTATTACTAAAGGATGAAAAGTTTTACCGTGGCTAAGTTCGGCTCCACCCGGGTTTCACCTTCAGAGATCAGATGATCTTCCTTCCAGCAGCTCTTCCCCAAGGACCTCAATGGAAATGATTGTGTGTCTGCCGGGATCAAATGCTCTTTGAGACAAAAGTATGCAGGCAGGACGTTCCAGGAGGCTGTGATCTCCCCGTGATGCTGCTTCCACTTTGTGTCTGACACAGCTTAAAGCTGACGGGATCCAGCCGATTAGGCCCATTTAAAGGAGGGAGCGTGCCCTCTTATTGTACTGAGAAAAAGGTGCAAAAATTATTGCATTTATTAAAGGCCTGTTTGAACATTAACAAACACACACACACAGAGGAACACACTCACTAGAACATCCAATTATCTTGGACTTGCATGCATCTCTTGTGCTTTCCCACATGGTGTGTGTATAAATAATATTCTTTCCAGTGCTGTTTTGATTCCACCAAAAAAAAAAAAAAATCTCTGTATTTGAGAGCTTTGGTTTTCGATGCTGGCCTGTGTTCTGGTACCTTTTCCTGGGATTACTACACTGTGTTATCAACAAGAGTAATTCAAAGCCTTGTGAAAAATGCTCCCTCCCTTCTGTGAATTCATTTTCTGTAAAGCAGGGATTAGCACCCGTGTGCCGTGGCTTTCATATTAAGCCTAGATGGGATTCAATCAAGGCAGAAGAAAAGCCCTGCAGATTTCGTGGTTTCAATCTTGAAGACTTCATTAACCCCGCTAGGCGTGTGCGCCCCTGTCGGGGTATAAAAGGGATTCTTTTGGAAAACAAGGCTGCAGATTTCCAGTCATACCGGCCCGGGACCCTGCGGTTCTGATCTAATCGGGCTGAAAATGGCTGTGCTGTTTTCCATGGCATGAACGATAAGAGAGCACAGATCCGCAGCAGGGCTGCACAATCTCCCTTTCATCCCTAAGGGGAGGCAGTGATGTCATCGGTGTGCCTCAAAATAGCCCTACAGTACTGCGATGATGGGAAGTTTATACTAGTGCTCTAGAGCTGGACACAACTTTAGCGTTCAGTTTCAGGGTCTAACGATTGCTACAGTTAAAGAACAGAAATGCTGACTGCTTTTGGTTCTTGATTTCAGCCCTCTTCTGCTCATAAGCATGGCTTTGAAAACTTTCCTTGCTCACACATACATTAAGTTAGACAAGCACAAAGATGGATTCAGATTGCAAAGTGTTCTTTTAAGAATTTTTTTATTTTTTTTTATTTTATTAACCCCATACCTATGCAGTCGTATTGGATATGCTCTGAATATGTGAGATCTTAGTTTGATTTGCAGAGACTTGAAGGATGTGTACAGGCTGTGAGGAGGCCTGTAGAGGCTCCAGTCCCACCCATCATCACAACTCTTGAAATATTCAATGTTCAGCCTGTAAACAAAAATATCATTGAAATTAATACCCCAAAGCATTTTGTTTTTGACCTGTTTCCTTATATTTCTTGTGACCTGTGAATAATGCCATTGAAAGAGTGCGTGCGTGCGTGCGTGCGTGCGTGCGTGTGAGTGTGTGCAGGGCCATGTGAAGGGAGAGCGTTCAGAGTGCAGCACTCACACAGGTAACGTGCAGCTCAGTCTTCATGGAAAGACACAGGGGTAAACAATGCAGTGCCATCCATGGAAAGGTCAACTTCCAGTTTGAGGGTTTAAACCCCCAGTGTCTCCCATTGCAGCACACTGGAGCTGCAGTGCGGTGCACAGGGTTAGTGTGCTGGTCTTAAGAAGTCCTGCCTCTTCTCATAAACTGCTGCTGCTGCCGCTAGATACTAACGTGACATGTCACTAACAAGTTGTTTCATTTTGAATTTTGCAGAGGAAGGCATCAATCACGAGTGCAAGCTGTGTAACCAGATGTTTGACTCTCCAGCGAAGCTCTTGTGTCACCTGATTGAGCACAGCTTCGAGGGAATGGGCGGCACGTTCAAATGCCCCGTGTGCTTCACAGGTAAGCCAGCCCACTGGGGCTCCTTCCTTAGCTTCTGTTTGTGCCTGTCTGATTGTTTTAACCCTGTGGAGGTTTGGTGTTGAATTGGGTTGCAGAGTTGCGGTGCAGTGCAGCGCTGCACGAATGGACCTGCGTGGGTTACGCTGTGTGTAGCTTGTCTCTAAATGTTACTAGAGAGGAGTGCAAAGCACAGATATAGTAAGAGACACCTTACACACAATGCATCCACATACTGTAAATCACAAGATTGTGCACAAGATAGCAGCTGTACGCTAGGAAAAATATTCTGGAGTTTTGATGAACCCTTAACAGTGATTGGTTGATTTCTCGTGTGTCATACAAATGGAAGTCTTTTAGACGCACTGGATAAACTCAAGTCCACTCCTGAGTCTCAGCTGAAGGCACGGAGATGCACTGGATAAATGCAAGGCCACTCCTGGGTCTCAGCTGAAGGCATGGAGACGCACTGGATAAACGCAAGGCCACTCCTGGGTCTCAGCTGAAGGCACGGAGATGCACTGGATAAACGCAAGGCCACTCCTGAGTCTCTGAGGCTGCTTTCCCTTCTTCCTGGATTCCCAGCAGATCATATTCATCCATTCTCCTGTGTTTTTTTTTTTGGAGGGTTTTGATCCTGCCCTGTCAGACTTTGCCTCTCAGAACATTGTGTTTCTCACAGCACCGAACAATGGAGCACATCTTTTTTTTTGTTTATGTTTTTTTGTGTTTATTTATTTATTTGTTTACCTAGTGGGATGTAAACCTCTTTTAAAGTTTTGCTCTATTCTAGGGTGCTCATAAATAAGTGAAGCTTCAGTCTTTGGGAGTTGAATCATTTATACCTTTCCTCATTGCAAACTAAATTTGCCGAAACAAAGAAACAATGATTTATTGATAAATGTCATGGGGGCTCAGTGTGGTGGTAATGGATGTAGGGCTGCCAAGCGTATAGAGCATCTCCTGCAGCCACGGCCCGTGGTACCACCCAGGGCTCAAACACGTGGCTCTCCAGAGTTGTTGTTTCTGTTTTTTTAAAGAAGGTCCTGCTTGCTATTTAGTCTCAATAATATTGTGTTGCTCTCTGTCTGTGATTTGTCTCAATACTAAGCTGCTCTCTTGTGCTGCTCTCTGTCTGTGATTGTCTCAATACTAAGCTGCTCTCCTGTGTTGTTCAGTCTTTGTACAGGCCAACAAGCTCCAGCAGCACATCTTCGCAGTGCATGGGCAGGAGGACAAGATCTACGACTGCTCCCAGTGTCCGCAGAAATTCTTCTTCCAGACTGAGCTGCAGGTACGTACAGTACAGGGCACGCACATGCACACCACAACCAGAGGGGGCACTGTCATGCAGGGACGCCACTAACACCAACAACTGATGCAGAATGCATGATGTCAGCATGATAGGGAGAAACAGATCAATGTTCTTTTATTGAAATACGTTTATTTCAAGTACATTTAAATAAGAACCTTCCAGACCAGTGACGAGAAAGTGATTTCCTATGTATCTTATTTCTCAATTGCGCCTCTCAGCTTCCCACAATACATCGTAATGGACTGCAGATTTAATTCAATTTTTTGGTTTGTTTTTTATTATAAGAAATGGTTCTAATGTATTTGTATCTCAATTACTTACTTTCTTTGAATCTAAACTGTAGGTATATACTGCACTATATATACTATTTTCCTATATGATATAATAGTATATATGCTATTATAGTATTTGCTCTACTACTGAACTTGGTTAGATGCAGAGTAGTGATTATTATTATTATTATTATTTATTTCTTAGCAGACGCCCTTATCCAGGGCGACTTACAATTGTTACAAGATCTCACATTATACATTATTTCACATTATACAGATATCACATTATTTTTACATACAATTACCTATTTATACAGTTGGGTTTTTACTGGAGCAATCTAGGTAAAGTACCTTGCTCAAGGGTACAACAGCAGTGTCCCCCACTGGGGATTGAACCCACAACCCTCCGGTCAAGAGTCCAGAGCCCCAACCACTACTCCAACACGGCTAAGAGGTTCAATGAACACAATTCTCTTACACATGCCAGTGATGATTAGGGGCCATGCCTGGTTCTGCTATTATACTATCAATGTAACGCTTTGTGTGTCTGTGGGTGTGCGTGTCTGTGTGTGTCTGTGTGTGTGTATGTGTTTGTGTTTGTGTGTGTGTGCGTGTGTGTTTGTCTGTGCGTCCATGAACAAACAGAAAAGCCCGTTCTATAAGCTCTCCTCTGCAGGGTGTCCGCGTCCTCGCAGACTGAACTGCTCCTGTGTATCACCCGTTACGGTTGAGAGGAGTGTAAATAGGGTCTCCAGACACCGGCTTGCTTTCAGCTTGCCCGTATCGCTGTGACAGTTTGCCACGGCTCCTTGCATCCCGGAGCTCTCCGGAGACCCAGAGAGACGGGACGACACTCGCTGCCGCTGCCCCTCTGCCTCTGGAAAGGGTGCTGTCCAGAACAACTCCCATATTCTGCGCAGCAGGTATTTTCTTTTACGGAAGGGGCAGAGTGTAGTGTAATGATTCCAGTTTAGAGTTTGTCCCGAAGTGTCCCAGAGTCTGTTTTGTAACGTAATATACAGAATACTCCACTAATACTAATATCTGAACAAGTAAGGGGGCTCCCGAGTGGCGCATCCAGTAAAAGTACTTGCTAGAGTGCAGGATGCACTCTATAGCCTGGACGTCGCCGGTTCGAGTCCAGGCTATTCCACAGCCGACCGTGGACGGGAGCTCCGAGGGGGCGGCGCTCAATTGGCCGAGCGTCGTCCGGGGGGAGGGAGGGTTAGGTCGGCCAAGGTGTCCTCGGCTCACCGCGCACCAGTGACCCCTGTAGTCTGGCCCGGGCGCCTCCAGGCTTGCCTGTAAGCTGCCCAGAGCTGCGTTGTCCTCCAACGCTGTAGCTCTGAGGCGGCTGCACGGTGAGTCTGCAGAGTGTAAAGAAGCGGGCGGCTGACGGTACATGCTTCGGAGGACAGCGTGTGTTCATCTTCGCCCCTCCCGAGTCAGCGCAGGGGTGGTAGCGGTGAGCTGAGCCTAAAAATAATTGGGCATTTCAAATTGGGGAGAAAATAATAAAAACTGATTGGTAACGACAAAATTAAAAAAAAAAAATTCAGGGACGTGCACAACCGCCTGTCCAATCTCTAATTGGGTCTGTAATAGCTGAATCGCCCTGCACTTAAAGCTTTGAAACTCTCTTGCTGGTTTGATGGGCAGTCCTTACACAGACCCAGCCCTCGCTTTCCCCCTCACCGCGCAGGATTGACCTGGTTAAGGAGCACTTTAATTGGAGTAACCCATCGCTGCCGTTACCCTGGCTGACCTAGATCTTCTCAGTCCACTACTGTGAACCCTTGCAACACCGATGACAGTGAGCAAAAATGTGAGCTGTTTGGCATCTGGATCCAAAGTAAATTTACCAGCAGGTGCACGGCAGGGCTTTTAGTAAATGTTTTCTAAACCTGCAGGAAAATCATTCCGAAGTTCACCTTCAGAGGAGATCAGGGTGCATGTCCAGCCAGTCACGAACTGGGATTTTTTTTTTTTTTACCGTATTTAAGTTCAGAACCTATGTTAGAAACATGAAGTCGATATTGAATATATATATTTTATTATTATTATTATTATTATTATTATTTTTAAATATATATATATATATATATATATATATATATATATATATATATATATATATATATATATATATATATATATTACAGCTTCAGAAAGTGTCCTAGAAAGATGTTTGTTTAACTCGTAGTGCCAACATGGCACGGGGGTACAAAGCAGAGTTTTAGTTTTCTGTTACCTTGAATCTCCTGTTCCTGGCACTGTCCATCAGAGAGAGTTCCTGGGAGGATCCAGTCTCTCATTGCTAGTGAGTGCCCTCCATGTCTGTTCAGTAAGGATGTCTGGCTCATCCATTGTACTTGAAGCTTCCAATAAAGTAGTGAACCCCATCCATATTGTCCCCCTGTGCAGCACTGCATCAACACCGCAGACCCAGCGTTAATAAATGATGAGTCCCATGAAGCCCCTGCCTCGTGGATGTGTGAAGTGCGCTCTGTTTAAACTTTTCTTCTGCTGTTTCTCAGTTGCGAGCTCTCGGGTCACACTGTCACTCAGTGGAAGAATGGCTGATCTTTTCACTTTGTTGGTTTTAATTCTTCCCTCAGGGGGGACTTTGGCTTCCAGCGCTCGTGTCTCTTTACTTGCATGTGAGCATCATGTTCCTTTAGTCACTTGTACATAGTTAAGTAGAGTCAGCTATTTGATTTGATTTTCTGCTTTTTTAATCCAATATGTTTTTTTGATGGGATTAGTCAGTCTGCAAGCATATGCGTCAGTACTGCTGTTGTCTATCAGCGACAAACCTGTTTGAAACCTGTTAGTTGAGCCGTCAAAGTGAAACTCTGTTGGGTATCCATCACTGACTGTAGGTGTCCAGAGTTGAAAAGCACTGCAGTGGATTTGTTTTGGTTCTTGTTTTTGCCGTTACGCAGCGACTGTCTGATTTTTCCCTGTTTATTCTCGTGCTCAAGATGACCCGAGCCTCTTCTCAGCAGAAACTGAACCGCTTTTCAGTCTCTCCCAAGACTCTGCTTCTGTTTACTGCAAATTATATAGGAATAGAAAGAGAGAAAGAAACAGGTTGCTTGCTGTTTCCAGACATGACCAGATATGCTTGTGCGTTTTCACGAGAAACGTCTAGATCATTAAATATAATAGGTCTCAGCTGCAGTTCCGATCAGTGAAGCATGCACACAATTCATCACAAGTTAGGTGTGTCTTTGTAACTTCTCTCCGTGTTTTTACAGACCCTTCAGAAAGTGCGAGTGATCGTAGGTACTTTAAAGCAATGTAAAGTGGGGTGCAGCCATGCAGCTTCCTTTTGTAGAGCCTGTAAGAATCAGCACTACAGGGACGCCTCCTCCCCGGACACATACATTATTTCGCAGTGTAGCATACGTCTTGTCTGGAGTGGAGAGCTGAACCAGTCCTTCTGCACTGCCTCCTCGCCTTCCTGCTTTAATTCAGGGTGAGCGTCAGCCCCGCACAGGCTGGCAAAGGGCTATCGAATAAAGAAATATATATATATATATATATATATATATATATATATATATATATATATATATATTTTTTTTTTAAAAGCAACAGCTGTCGTGCCCCCCGGCCCCCAGGACTGTGCTTTATAAGAGCGTCATTCCCTTCCACTTTATTTCTCAGATGAAATGGCAATCGGTGAACAGGAACAGGTGGTGATGAAATGAACTTTCATTTGCTCAGATGAACAAACTAGAAACAAGTGGGGTCTCCCTCTGCTTCAGCAGTGCAACCCAGCCCCCATACGTTTCTACAGCATAGTATTGTGTTAGTGTACAGTACATGTATTGAGATTTGGAGATGATGGGCGTTATAATATTACATTAGAAGTCCTTGCATTGAATAGGAACATTAACCTTGCCTCCTTGACTGTTTTCTCTTGAGCACTTTAGGTGGGCAAAAAAGTACATAAATCATCATGCGAGTGCAGCTGGTGTGATCTTTGAACCCAGACAGCGTGCACTGCAAACAGAGAGAAAGCAGCACCAGAAATGCAGCATCATAATTAGGAGCATCTAGGTCCCACAGCATGCAAATCAATCACTAGAAATGAATTATGGAAGATTAAAAGTAATCAATAAATGGACAATGTACAGAATTAATTAGCTACCGCTTTGTCTCCTTGGGCATTCAATAATGGTATTGAACGTGGCTAGCATGTGACGAGACTACTCTGAATAAAAATATTGATACAGCAACTTAGCAGCTGCCTGTTTCATGCAGTGTAGGTACAGTGTGGGAACCTGCAGGACAGGCATGCATTGAAATAATGCATCAGAGGTGTTCTGCTAGGATAAGGCAATTACACACACCACAGCATGAAGATGATCACGAAACACACATAAAAATCATTCTGTGACTGTTTCACTATGGCTCTCTGTGGTTTGAGATATCACTCGTATTCAGAAGGGGACACTTCATTAACACCCCGCTCAAAACTATGAAACCTGATATCCAGGACATGACTGGGGTGTATCAATATACTGTATTATAGAATTCCTGTATTATAGACTGTGGATCAGCCTTGATTTGGTCTCCCCAGCGCATCAGCATGCACAACTTTTGAATGAATTTTGTTTTTATTTATTTATTTAAATGTTATATATTTATTGGAGTTAATTAGTTCATTCTTTTCTGTTGAGTCCCGCTGGCATATTCGTGTTCAGTCTATTTATCCATTTACTTTCTTTAATTCTTCTGTATGTCGCATTGTCTAATTTTAGCTGTTCTAATACTGCAAACTTTTCATCGTTTATGTCATGTCCCTGACTGGTGAAGCGCTGTACTATTGGTTCATTCATTTTTTTATTTCTAATTAATGAAAGGTGGTTCTGAATTATTTTATATAAAGTTGTTCCAGTCTCTCCAACATATTTTATTTCATCACATTTTCCACAGGCTATTCCATAAACAACATTGCTATTTTTACAGTAGGTATTAGTTTTTAGTGGATATGTGCTGTTCTTATGTTTAATTATATTTTTACTTTTGTCCATGTATTTACACACTTTACATGTACTATTTTCTAAGTAATTGTTCTTCCCATTTCCCCATGCATGTACTGGCAAAATGCACTCCTAATTTAGATCCTATTGCTGTACCATCGTTTTGTTTGTAATTCTTATTAACAAATGTAAAGTAACTGTTTTCTAAAACCACGTGGATCATGTTCAGCACCTCTGCTGTTGCTGTTGATTTATCTAGTCTATTATCTAGTGCTTTTTGACAAGCTTCTAAAGCTTCTTTATGAGGGACACTTGGGTACAAGGATTTTACTTCCATGCAAAATAAAATGGTATTCTCTGGAAGGTTGTGCTTTAGTGATTCAAGTCTTTTTAAAAATGGTGTTTACCCTTAACATAACTTGGTCATTTCTCAACGTGTGTCCTAAGTTGTTTTTCCGTGATTTCAGTGGATCAATTGTGGGTTATCAATCGTGCTATCATTCGCATAGGGTGCATTTTAGGATTTCCTCTCGCTACGCCAGTTCTTGCATTATGTGGCTGCATGTATTTTTATTTTTTTATTCTTTTGATATAATGCCTTTATTGTGTAGTCTCTCTGGAATTGTATATATTAGCAGCTTTTAGCATTTTTTTAGAAAATAACATGGTGCAAGTACATAGTAAAACTGTGCTCTAGAATGGGTGTCTGATGCAGTAATAATGCAGTTTGTTATTCCGTATTCCTTGCCAGTACTGTGGGGCGGGGCTTGCAAAGGGAACACCCTCAGCCCCCTGCTGCCTGCGCGTTCCTGACTGCTGAATAACTAACCAGCCTCACTTTGGCAGGGATGGCGTGTGAAGGACGCCAGCTAAATTGGGTTTGCAGGAGCCGTCCGGTCCATTTTGTTGCGCACTCCCGAGTGTGTTTACTGTCTTCTCTGAACTGCAAACTAGTGAACATATGAGGCTTTAAGAAGGCCATCTGTTAGTCTTAGACCCTTGGAAGATTGTCAAAGTGCTCTAAAAATAATCCTAATCACATGCACACACATACACTCACGCACACACACGCACAGTGTGGCGAAGGGGATTCTGCATGTTGTGTGTGTGTGTGTGTGGATGTGCAGAGCCCAATGATTTGCAGTGTGTGCTTTTTCATTTTCTTTGAAGTTGTTTACGGCACATTCTTACACTGATAAACACACAGTCCTTGACATTAGCAGTCCGGCGGTGTATACAGCTACAGCACCTGTTCTGCATTGCCAGCATTGAGAAGAAGAGCGCAGTGAAGTGGAGAGTGGGGCTCAGGGGCAGAGAGGAGAGGAGAGGAGAGGGGGGAGCAGGGGCAGAGAGGAGAAGAGAGGGGAGTGCAGGGGCAGAGAGGAAAGGAAAGGGGAGGAGAGGGAGCGCAGGGGCAGAGAGGAGAGGGAGCGCAGGGGCAGAGAGGAGAGGGGAGCGCAGGGGCAGAGAAAACAAGGGTCAAATAAAATAACCAAAAACAGAATCAGAGCTGTGTTTGTTGTCACCTGGTTGAAGCAGGGATGGCTCTGCTGTCTGGTAATGAACTTCTCAGCCCATTAGCTGCCTCCTCTTCACTTGAGACGCTTGGCTACCCGAGGCAGAGCGCTCATGGCCCTTCAGAGGGCCCTTTTGGCTTCAGTGCGTTTTTTGGGTCAGATTGACTTGGGTTTTGTTCCAGGCTACTTTATTGTATTTATTTATTTATTTATTTTTTTTAAACTTTCCAGCCTGCTTGTCTCAGATTTTGACACATTCAGCAGTGCCGTGCAGCTCGAGCTCAGTGGATGTGTTGTGCTGAGTTTCCCAGTGATGGGGATGTTGTGATGCTACAATCGCTCTGTAGAAACTGACATGCTCAGCTTCACCGCTTCCAAAGAAGGCCTGGACAAAAAACAGGGCTGTGGCAGCAGGATTGTTTTTTGTCTTTGCAAACTATTGTGTGGACCTTCTTTTATCCCAATTCAGTAAGTTCAGAAAAAAATAGCTCTGCTTTCCTGGGCAATACAGATTCAGTACTGTTGAGGATACAAGGTGTGCTTGGTCAGCACTGAATGCAATTCATTTTTTCTTTGCTGTGTGGAATATATTCTGAGTTACCCGTGTGGAGGAGGTTTCACATTGAGAGAGTCGTTATCGGATTCAGAGCCCCATACCATTCTCTCCATTGATCTCCTTGTTTAATCATTGCCGCAGTTCTTTGAATGAAGACCGCATGCCCGTGTGCTGTCTGCTGACTCCACATCCTCTCTGTAGTGACCAGTCCAAAACGAGCCTGGACTGGTCAGGCGTGACGGGGTGATGATGTCAATGTGTCCACGCTGTCCTGTTGAAGTGCTCTGGGGTAATAAACAGAGCTAACATGGAGCAATGAGAAGAAGCCTCGTCTGTTAAAGAAAAAAAATACAACATTGATTCTTGTATGTAAAATAAAGCCATGCCCCCCCCCCCCCCCCTTATTTCTGGGTTTAGCTAGAGGATTAAAATGTAACTGCAGTGTCTGGAGCTTTGTACAAGTCTGTCAGACTCGATATCATTTTCAGCTGTGAACTTCATTAATACATTCAGCGGCAAGTGTGGCACCTGCTGGCAGGTCAGTGGTACTGCACAGCCATTGGAAGAAGCAGCGAATTGTTTTAATGGGGTCACTGTCGCCCTAAGAGATTAGGAACAGCACAGGAGCGTTCTCTGGATACACATCTTCCTGCAGCACAGTGAAAACACAGGAAAACTGGAGGGGTTCATGCCAGGCACTGGGAAGAAACTGTTGGCCTCGATTTGAATTGCCAGTGTATTTATAAATGTACTGTATGTGTTGTAGAAATCAGTTCTGTGTGACTGTGAATCATTAAGATAATGTTCTTTTTTATTGGAGATTGGGTTTGTTTGATATCATATTGATGCACATTTTAAATGCATTGTTTTAGAATGATGACACAAGTAAACAACCACTGTGTTCCTTTCAGGGGTTCTAAACCAGTCCTTCAGTCCATCTCCGCCAATCACATTGGGAGTAGTAAAATCATCAGCTGTCCACTATGCAAAGCACAGCATCTTGAACCCCCTCCCAATGTACTGGCCGTTTTAGTTTCAAACCCCTTATCCAATCCAAAACAATGTCTCCACAATGCCTCCCTCCATAAACCCTTAATGTTAGGACTGGGTTTCCTGGCAGCAAAGCGTTTGGATTGCTGGGTGGCACCTGATCCTTGACAGAGCTGCTGTTAGGATGTGAGCGCCCAGTCCCTCTCCCTCGGGCATGTCATTGTGTGCTGTAATGGGCAGGAGGAGTTGGAGGCTGTGGGCATGGAGCTCATCTCTCGGGCATGTTGTTGTGTGCTGTAATGGGCAGGAGGAGTGGGAGGCTGTGGGCACGGAGCTCATCTCTCGGGCATGTTGTTGTGTGCTGTAATGGGCAGGAGGAGTGGGAGGCTGTGGGCACGGAGCTCATTATTTGGCTCCTCATGCGTCCTCTTCTCTTCTCTTCTCTTTCAGAACCACACGTTGAGTCAGCATGCACAGTGAGGAACCTTGCTCTGCCCAAGACGTGACGGGACACAGTGGGGCAGGAGGACCATTTGAACATTACATCCAATCAGTGTGTCATTTGCAACCCACACGTAAAATCTCGACGGATTTGGCCACAAGGCACTACTATTATGAGCAGTTGGAAATTAATATTAATGGAAGATATTAAAAGTATTCTACGTTCAGTATTTTTTATTGTCCTGTTGAAGTAGAGCGTTCTGAGGGGGGATTGGGGGTGGAGGAAGGGAGGGACAAAAGGGAAAAAAAAGCTTCTGCCTCAAATTTCTCGTGTTAGAGGGATCTGCTTTGACTCTCTTGTCCTTTGTTGCTTCTTGTATCATATTGATAGTTGCTGATTTTTAGTCGTGGGTTTCCGTTTGTACCAGCTTTTACTTGCAGTTTTTAGGTACTCGTGCTGTAATGGGATTGCTTGCCAATCGTAATGAATATTTCTGACATTTTCCTTCTCTCTTTTTCTTCTTATGTTTTATTTTGTTTGTAAGAAGACTAATGCTTTGATTGGGTTTGCCAGTTCACAGGACAAGTGATTCTTGTACAACGAATATCATCGGTTTCAGTGCAACTGGATGGTGTCTGCTTTTTAAATGTGAATTAACCTGATTGCAATAACTAGTACAGTAAAATAAAGGGAATCCATGCAGTGACTGTGTGTGTGTGTCCTTGTCTTTTTCCTTCTGAGCCCGAGGAGCAGAGCTCGCTGGGGCAGGCAGTCCTGCGTGCTGTGGAGATCTTACCTGGGTCTGTAAAGTGTAACAGGACGGAGGCTGAGCTCCAGCCAGTGACCCCGCGCACCCCGACTGCATGCTGTGGATTTGAATGAACAAACCCTGCCAGCCTAATAAAAAAACATACACCCCACCTAACTACAAAGAGCAGCGGTGACCTGTTCTACAAGCTTAGAAAAACACAAGAGAACACCCCCGTCTCATTGATTACCCCAGAAGGCTGGTTACAGTGGGGTGCACGGGGGTAGAAGCGGTTTGTTTAATTGGATTGCTGGGTTCTCTTCTCTGGATCTGGAAAGCAAATGCAATCCATTTTCTGCTCCAAATCTAGTGTGTGGGCCCTTGTTCTGGGACTTCTGGTCCCCTGTGATCTGTTTTCCTGCATGTACAGAACAGAAATAAAACCTCAGGCTAAGCAGTTTTCTTCTGCAAAATAACCGACTGCAAACATTCAGTCCCAATCTAACAGCATGTCCTTAAACAGAGTGTCTTAATGTACAATTCACTTTAACTGCACACTGGAAGTGTGCCACACAACATATTTAGTGTCTCTGGTAAAAGAAAATAATGAAAAAAAAACAATTATTATCATCTTCAAAGCTATGCAAATACTCTCAAATTCCTTGTTAAATAAACCTCCATTATTCTCTGAGGAAATTGGCATAATGAATATTACAAAATGGAAATGATAGTTGATGAAATTGCATAACTCGTGCATGTGAGACAGTGGTAAGCCTGCTTCATCTGGCTGTTCTGCACTGCTTTGCTGTTTACATGTAGACTAGGAACACATGGGCTTTAACCCTGCCAGGGAGCCCCTGTGAGCACTGAAGGGCTTTCATTAGGAGGGCTTTAACCCTGCCAGGGAGCCCCTGTGAGCACTGAAGGGCTTTCATTAGGAGGGCTTTAACCCTGCCAGGGAGCCCCTGTGAGCACTGAAGGGCTTTCATTAGGAGGGCATTAACCCTGCCAGAGAGCCCGTGTGAGTACTGAAGGGCTTTCATTAAGAGGGCTTTAACCCTGCCAGGGAGCCCCTGTGAGCACTGAAGGGCTTTCATTAGGAGGGCTTTAACCCTGCCAGGGAGCCCGTGCGAGCACTGAAGGGCTTTCATTAGGAGGGCATTAACCCTGCCAGAGAGCCCGTGTGAGTACTGAAGGGCTTTCATTAAGAGGGCTTTAACCCTGCCAGGGAGCCCCTGTGAGCACTGAAGGGCTTTCATTAGGAGGGCATTAACCCTGCCAGAGAGCCTGTGTGAGTACTGAAGGGCTTTCATTAAGAGGGCTTTAACCCTGCCAGGGAGCCCCTGTGAGCACTGAAGGGCTTTCATTAAGAGGGCTTTAACCCTGCCAGAGAGCCCGTGTGAGTACTGAAGGGCTTTCATTAAGAGGGCTTTAACCCTGCCAGGGAGCCCCTGTGAGCACTGAAGGGCTTTCATTAGGAGGGCTTTAACCCTGCCAGGGAGCCCCTGTGAGCACTGAAGGGCTTTCATTAGGAGGGCATTAACCCTGCCAGAGAGCCCGTGTGAGTACTGAAGGGCTTTCATTAAGAGGGCTTTAACCCTGCCAGGGAGCCCCTGTGAGCACTGAAGGGCTTTCATTAGGAGGGCTTTAACCCTGCCAGGGAGCCCCTGTGAGCACTGAAGGGCTTTCATTAGGAGGGCTTTAAGACTGCCAGGGAGCCCGTGTGAGCACTGAAGGGCTTTCATTAGGAGGGCTTTAACCCTGCCAGGGAGCCCCTGTGAGCACTGAAGGGCTTTCATTAGGAGGGCTTTAACCCTGCCAGGGAGCCCCTGTGAGCACTGAAGGGCTTTCATTATTTGTTAATAATTTGTTACTCTATATACTCTATGGTTTTCAATGGGTTTAAAGGCAGCTGAAAGAACATATTTGCTATCATGTTAGCTGGTTGTTGACAGTTAATTAACTTTAAAAACAAGCGTCCAGTGACCATAGGCCTGATGGATAAGCCAGGCATAGCAAGACATCCAGCCCAAAGTGAGAACGAATTGGGGCAGAACTCCTGCAAGGTGATAAAACAGACAGGAGACATTGTGTGCACAGTCTGAAAGCCTTTCAAAAGGGCTTAATTATATAGATGTGTGTGTGTGTATACACACATATACACAGATGCACACACACAGTAATATAGTGCACAGTAGATCCCAAGCCAGTTGCTTTGCTTTGTGTGCAGTGTCTGCTGGCTTTGGTTTTCTTTCCAGTGCAGGTGGGTATTGCTCTGCGGTGGTTCTGTAGCAATGCAGCTCACTCAGGCTCCGATTCACAGGGGTTTCCTTGAAGCTGCTCAGTCAGGCCTGAGGCTGGAGCACACCTTCATGCTGTCTGCAGAACGAAGGCTGGGCAGCCACGGGAAAGCACCAGGGAAATCAGGATCTGCTGCAGAACTCAGCAAAGCAGCACTGTATACAAAATAACAGTACACTGAAAGTACTGCAATGGGCTTATTATAGGGGAACATAAACACATCTAAAAAGTGACCCGCTCTGGAAGCAGATCATATGCAGAAATACCTGAACAATAACACAGCCGTCTGGAAACGGGAAGTCTCTCAGGACTGGGCTTTCAGGGGGGGTCTGTTGACTTTCATGGAACTGCAGCTGGGACATTGAGAAGTGTATTCTGTATACATCCTCTTGCCAGAGCTTGGTGGGTACTACTGACCCTTGATTTAGCACTGCTAACAATCCTTTATTATGACGCCTCTTTGTAATTGTGTGTGCTGCAGATCTGGAGCTTTACAACAGCACAGCCTGCTGAATGAAATGGAACAGTATTCATGGAATAAAACCCAGCAGCTACTCATTATATTACAGTATGTAGGGAATGACTGATTTGAGACGCCTACAGCAGCATAACATACAGCACTTGTTAGTGTAATTAAAACAAACATTTTGACAAGATTTCCATAATAATACTTTTTGTGCACGTTGTTTTTTTTTAACTGTTTGTAACACGTGTGAAAAGACTCTGAATCATCCCAGTGTGCTTGGTGGAGCTGTGGGGGTGTTCTGTAAACGGTTTGAAATAAACAAGCACATGGGATTCAGAGAGGGCTGCCAAATTACTCAAAATAATATTTTCAATAATATTTCCAACTTGTTACATTACATCCCTTTTGTGACCACCCCACCCCCCAAAAAAATTAAAAAAGGTAATAACTGATTTAGTTTCTGAGTGTGCTGTTTGTGTAGCAAAACAATACAAGTTTGATCTGTAATGTGTTAAGTGTCCACTAGGTGGATTAGGAGCAAGGATTTGCAGAATAAACTTGAATACAGTAAAAGTCAACTATCTATATACAATATGCATTACATTCCAGAGAAGGCATAAGGGGATGACGTCTTGAACTGCAGCTGCATCTTTAATGGTAATTGGTTCATTTGCGTGTTTGAGAAAACGCTAGCTCTGCCTGCTTTGTGCATTGCTGGTTTTGTCAAACGTGAAACACATCCGGGCATTTACAATGAAAGAATGCATTCTCTTTTACTGATAATTTCAGGGTTGCATGGCAACAAAATAAACAACAACACAACAAACACTGGAACAAATGCCTGCTGAACAGTTGATTTTCATCGTGAAGTCTCAAAAGAACCTCTCCCTTAATCATACTGAGAAGGCGGTCTTCTGTGCAGCTATGACACGACTGTAACCGGTCGGAATACTAATCTTACTGCGACACACCTTCTTGCCAGACCAAGATCCTAGGGATCGTCGTTATTTTACAGCCAAGGTAGTGGAGAATAATTGTGATTTCTTGATACGCGGATGATGGAAGGTTTCCAAATGAAAGGTAATAAATAACTAGCCACGACTGTATTCAGTTTTTAACTGGCTGGGTATTCGTGACAGGAACTGGAATCTTTTCAATAGACATGTAGCACTCAAACATCACACGGTAACAGACAGGATACAGTTTAGCTTAATTTAAGGCAGAAATTAAGACGGTTTATCATATATATTTTGAGATAAAAGTCAAAAGTAATGTCAGTTTAGATTAAAACATTAAAATCTGAAAAAAATACCACCTCTTTCTGTTGTGCAAATGCAACCTGCATTTTCTGCGACTGTATTTCCGGGTTTATTAAGGGTGCTGCTGGGGTAGTTTAGTAAAGAAAGTGTGCATTTGAACGCCGTGGTCAGCAGTCCAACCCAGGCCCGCATCAACTATTCAGGAATTTTATTAGTTTCATTTAAAACACACTTCATATGCATTCTAGCTGGAATCGAGGGTAAAGAGAAGAGAATGGAGGCTGTTCTGCTCTCGGAGACGGAGATCAAACGCGGCTCCATGGCAGAAGAGGATCCGAATGGCAATGAGCACGGAGCGGCTGCTTGTACTAGTCGAGCCCCGCGGTGGGGACCGCAGCACGCTGGGGCCCGGCAGCTAGCTGAGCTCTACTCGCCCGGTAAGCAAGCAGACCGATTAACTGATGAGTTCTCGTACACTATCATCCGTTTATAAAGGCTTCATTCCACCTATTTTGAAATATTATACATGCGGTATTCCCGCATGTACTTTAATAGGACAGTCAATAACCTCCCCATTTACATAAAGGATAAATGGCTACACTTCAGTTTACTGGCAAGTAAATTATTAACTATTGGACTGGCACAGCTGGACTCTGTTTTTACTGTCAGAGGTTGTTGTACACTTAATAATAAATATATTTGAGAACCATGGTCATTTATATACACTTATATAGCGCCTTTCAAGGCCCTCTCAAAGCACGGTTGTTGTACTAGTAGTCATGGTAGAACCCTTTATTATAATAATAATAATAATAATAATAATAATAATAATAATAATAATTACTACTACTACGACTACTACTACTATTGTTGTTGTTCAAAACACTCATATCAAACTGTGTTAGCTCTGTTCAGTCAGCGTCTGAAAGGGACTTTTGTTGTCAGAATTGAAAAAAGGAAGTGGCTGTTGTTCTGAGAACTTGTCCTTCACCTCACAAGACATGGATCTAACATTGTATCAGTCAAGTCCTTCCTGGCATCCGGAACTAGGTGAACCAACAGTGAAATACACAGGCCAGTAAGTTGATTCAGTGTGTTATTCAGTAATAAAGTTGCAGATGAACTCTCCCAAGTAGTTGAAATCAGGAGCCCAGTGTATTTGGCAGACTCCAGGCTTGCTGGCAGTGTAGTACAGTGTATTTGGCACGGGCCTCCTGGCAGTGTAGTACAATGTATTTGGCAGACTCCAGGCTTGCTGGCAGTGTAGTACAATGTATTTGGCAGACTCCAGGCTTGCTGGCAGTGTAGTACAGTGTATTTGGCAGACTCCAGGCTTGCTGGCAGTGTAGTACAGTGTATTTGGCAGGCTCCAGGCTTGCTGGCAGTGTAGTACAGTGTATTTGGCAGACTCCAGGCTTGCTGGCAGTGTAGTACAGTGTATTTGGCACGGGCCTCCTGGCAGTGTAGTACAATGTATTTGGCAGACTCCAGGCTTGCTGGCAGTGTAGTACAGTGTATTTGGCAGACTCCAGGCTTGCTGGCAGTGTAGTACAATGTATTTGGCAGACTCCAGGCTTGCTGGCAGTGTAGTACAGTGTATTTGGCAGACTCCAGGCTTGCTGGCAGTGTAGTACAGTGTATTTGGCAGGCTCCAGGCTTGCTGGCAGTGTAGTACAGTGTATTTGGCACAGGCTTGCTGGCAGTGTAATACAGTGTATTTGGCACAGGCTTGCTGGCAGTGTAGTACAGTGTATTTGGCAAAGGCTTGCTGTCAGTGTAGTACAGTGTATTTGGCTGACTCCAGGCTTGCTGGCAGTGTAATACAGTGTGCATGTGCATGTACATGGCAGTATAATAAATAGCTTTACTAGGCGGAAGCTATTATCTAAATATATATTTATTTCCCTTCGGTTGTACAGCACATGATCGACAGGAAAGTCAAAAATAGAACAAACCTGCGTGTCCAACAGAACGTTTCAATTATTTACACCGCAGGCCGGCTGACTGCACTAAGTTCAGCTGTGTTCACACTGTTGTGTTAATACTTGATCATGGAGCTCTTGCAGTAAGTACATGCAGGTGCCACTAACTTTGTGGTTTAGCTGGTTGCAGTCCACGGATGTAAATAAGACTAATTCCAGGTAATACATGCTTGGTTAGCCAGTAGGTAACAAGCTCAGGTGTGTCTTAATAGTAAAACCAGGAGTGGATCAAACTGCTATGCAATGGGAGTCTCATTTCCATCCCTGCAATGAACATTCAGGAGACCCCTGAAAATAAAAGTACACAGTCACAGTAACATTTTTAAATGTAGTGTGTAGCGCTGACGTTAGAGACACATTCACTAGGTGACATTCTATCACACTTTGATACCATTTGAAACAGATGGAACTCTGCTTGGTAGGGCTAGTGATCTGCAATGTGCTTTTTCTTAAGACCGACTGGTACAGTAAGATGTTTACCTTACAGTGGTTTAAGTTGGAAGCTAGCTATGCCTTTAAATAAAATAATAAAAAAGCAACAACTTTGAATTGTAGTTTCTTAGCATCATGCTCTATTTTAGTCACGCACAGCTCTTGTGAGGAGGGCAGGGAGAGGGTGTCATTCAGACAGGAAGCGCTCCTGTGTTTAAAGTGGCCTCCTATGAGGGATGGCCTATTTTAAAATCTCAGAGGGGGAATATTTTCAAAGACTAGCTCTGATCACCTGATGCCTGACATCACATCGTGCTTCCCACTAGATATACAGAGAAAATATAGTCGCCGTGGAGTGCACTAGAGAAGGCTAATGGAGAGAAGGGAGTGTGTGTGCTGCCATGCTTAACTCATTGTGATGGTATTCCTGGAGCATTCCTGCACAGTTTCATAATCCCCTGATAATAATGACACTGAGCTGAGGCTGTGCAGTTCAGTTTCTTGATCGGAGTTGAGTGTCGTGTGTTAATGGTTAACAATAATGACACTGAGCTGAGGCTGTGCAGTTCAGTTTCTTGATCGGAGTTGAGTGTCGTGTGTTAATGGTTAATAATAATGACACTGAGCTGAGGCTCTGCAGTTCAGTTTCTTGATCGGAGTTGCGTGTCGTGTGTTAATGGTTAATAATAATGACACTGAGCTGAGGCTCTGCAGTTCAGTTTCTTGATCAGAGTTGAGTGTCGTGTGTTAATGGTTAATGATAATGACACTGAGCTGAGGCTGTGCAGTTCAGTTTCTTGATCGGAGTTGAGTGTCGTGTGTTAATGGTTAATAATAATGACACTGAGCTGAGGCTCTGCAGTTCAGTTTCTTGGCGATGGCTCTCCTTCCTCCCCTGTGGTGTAAGTCCACAAGTGAAATATACACATCCGTATAAGAATTACTATTCTCAGTAAAATATGTAAACTCAGCCACTTGTGTATAGGCCGCAGACCAATACACAAAACATTTATTTTTTCAAGAAATGGAGCCCAAACTAAAAGCTGCCAGACCTTCCCGCTCTCTGAATTGTTAAAGGATGTATTTTGTTGTTTCTGCTGGAAACGTATGGTTTCAGAACAATCTAGACATTTTATTTGCAATTAAAAATCACTGTGACAAGACAAGCCTTTTGTCGGCCACATCCCTCTCTTTAGAAACACCCGCAGTCAGGTTGTACATGCGTGGATAATGAAGTTTCTCAATCCTCCTGGTCGTGTGAGTCAGTATGAGACAGTGGGTAATGAAGTTTCTCAATCCTCCTGGTTGTGTGAATCAGTATGAGACAGTGGATAATGAAGTTTCTCAATCCTCCTGGTCGGTTGAGTCAGTATGAGACAGTGGATAATGAAGTTCCTCAATCCTCCTGGTTGTGTGAGTCAGTATTAGACAGTGGATAATGAAGTTTCTCAATCCTCCTGGTCGTGTGATCTGTATGAGACAGCTCCCCTGCACAGGGTGCAGGCACTGCAATTGGGGTGTCACATTTATTGACTAAAATCTACATTCTACCCTTTTTAAGGTTCCTTGTACCTGCATTTTGAAATGCTTGTTTCTTTGTGATCATCCCTTTCATTAGGATTTTCCTGTTTTACCGCAGTAGCAGGATGCAGTACTGTCTCAATAAACAGACGATACGAAGGTGCAGGCTCAGAAACACCGCCTTGTAGCTCAGTGACTGATTTCAAGTTTCAGAGGACTTGTCACATAATAACTATAACCAAGGGACACATTTGCATCCTACAAGCACTACTGTACACCTTTTAAAAATTTGCTGTTTGCAATGCACTGTAGTGTGCAGTGTGGACTGCCTCCAGTCACAGTGACTGCGCTGTAGTGCGCAGTGTGGACTGCCTCCAGTCACAGTGACTGCGCTGTAGTGCGCAGTGTGGACTGCCTCCAGTCACAGTGACTGCGCTGTAGTGCGCAGTGTGGACTGTCTCCAGTCACAGTGACTGCGCTGTAGTGCGCAGTGACTGCGCTGATGCATGAAGATTCTGTTCTGGTGAAACTGCTGTATTAAATAAGTAGATAAATGAAGAGATAGAAAGCTGTAGGCTGTTGAATGTGACTGAAGAGGGTGAAGGGTGCCCCTTGATTGTGTGCAGGCTAGTACTGTACCATATTCTCTGGCCCCAGTCCAGCTCTCAGCACAGAGCCACCCTTGTCTAAAATCTGCAGCTGTTAGATGATGTTGAGAGACACTTGTTGTTCCTTCATGCATCGCTGTGCCACATCAATGAGTTCTACACGGCATACATCAGAGCTACAACAGAGAAGCACAATACAGAGTGACAGTGATATCAGGGAATGTTTCAAAAGGATGTAATAATACTCTCTCTCTCTCTCTCTCGTAGGAAAACGATTACAGGAATGGATCAGCGTCATCTTGTGTCTCTCCCTTGTAACGATCAACTTTATTTTCCTGTTGATAAACTTTTCCACAGTTTATATTTACAAAATTATAATCGGCACAAGTAAGTATGAATTCAATAGTTTAATAGTCATTTAATCGCAGTTACACTGGTCCTGGAGACATTAGAAAAACACATGCTTGCAACAATTCCCCTTTTACCATAATAGATGTTCAATAGGTGTAGGTGTGGCAGTCGGCATGCAGTCCAGTATAGTAATCCATGAGCAGGAATAAAGCAGGGGATAGGCGGCTGAGACGTCAGCTGTATTCAGTGTCATGTGACTTCTTTCAGAGTCTCTTGAGATAACTGACCGACAGAGGCTGGTGGTTTGAAGCGGGTTTCCTGACGCACGATCATGATAATCCGGTTTCATGATTATTTTATTTTAGTACAGTTGTTAAACATGCCATACAGTATTGCATGCATTACCTTCTCCGGTACATCACCCCCCTGTAGAATTGAGATGGGCTGTGGGGATGCTCAGTCAGAGTAAAGCCTTTGGTCAGCTGGTTTTGCTGCAGCTCTGAATTGTGGCTGTCTGGCTGCTCATCCCTGGTCGGGTATTTCTTTTGAAATGGGAGTGGGGCCTCGCAGAAGGCACTCAGTGTATTAAAGCAGCTCTCTGCTTCTTTGTTTCAGTTGCTGGGATAGTTACTGCTGATTTTGCCTCCGGTCTGGTGCACTGGGGAGCGGACACGTGGGGCTCTGTTGACATCCCGGTCATTGGGAAGGTGAGCGGGCATGGCGCTGTGTGAGCGTGTGTTCTGTCTGGGGTTGCCTGAAATGTTTACCAAGCTTTTTGATACTAAAAAACCATGACTGCTTTTATTGTTTTTCTTTATTTGTTATTCTTTTTTTTACTTTTGCCATCTTGGCAGCTCAGTGGGTCGCAGACAGGCCTCTGGGATGCAAAGTCTTTGCCAGGAATATCCAACCTTGGAGAGAGCAGGACAGGAGTAGTCAGGGCTCAGTAAACAAAACAGAATACCTCTTAAAGAACCCTTTAAACGCTGTGCAGTCCGTGCAGAACCCCATTGCATTGCAGCAAGCCGGACCATCGTTCATTCCGTCACCGGAATCCACTCCTGCATGGTTAATTGAAGCTCCAGCGTTTTCTCCTGAAAGAGCTGAAATGGCACGTCCTGTGAGATCTGCACTGCAGTGATTCACAGCTGAAGCGAGCAGCCCCTTCCAGAGCCTGTGGGTGCAAAGGGATTAGTGCAGCCCTGACTTGAACTGCATAAAGATCTTGCACTTGAACCAGCAGAGCTCACTGCTCTGTGTTCCAGCAGACCCCTTGTTTAAATGAGCCTGGGGCCGTGCACTTTCAGTGTGGTCATTGTATCTAAATGCAGCCCCTTTCTGTTACTCAGAAATACCAACAGAAGAACAAGATGTTTGTTGAGTTTCTTGTAGTATTTCTAATTGAGTGTTTGTACAAGTTTTGGATCCCTGTCTATTGCCGCACAGCCATCTACCTACTTATAGTGTAGGAGCTAATTCTGCCCACAAATGCATCAATATTTCAGACTGTTCTGAATCAGGAGAGGTGGGACCCTGCAATGTTAGAGAGTGGATTTGTAAAGCATTCCACTGCTTGGTGTGGGAGGAGAGGGCATCTTTTTAAAGTGAACACCCCGTCCACACCCTCCATTGGTGGGTCATGCCACAGCATTTGCCTGCCTGAGATGTATTTAGTAGTACAGTATGCTGGCGTGCTCATGGAGATTAGTAAAAATAGAGGAATAGCAGGTGGTTGAATGACTCTGAGATTGGAAATGGTATTAAATAGTCCATTCTGTAATGGTGTGCCCACAGAGCAATTCTATTCCCATGTTATCTGTCATCTCATACTGTGCATGGTTATTTATTGCAGAAAGCAAAGTATTTTCCAGTTGTTTCATATATTGAATACTGTAGTAAACTATTAGTCATTTTCAAATAATTCTGCAGTGCAGCAACACTGAGAGGCTCCCATATAGAGGTGCCTGTCAGCAACTGCAGGATACTATTCGCTTAGCTGTGTTTGAGCAAGGAGAGCTTCCTTGTATGGCTCTAAAGAACTTGTACTAATCTAGACAGTGTCATCGGTCAAAATGATGGCATTTCCATAGCCATTATAAAGTATAGAACATCCCCTCCTCACTCCTAACCCTTCATACAGTGTGTCCTTATGATACACTGCAGCCCACAGTGCGGTCTGAAGGATATCGCTCCTAACCCTTCATACAGTGTGTCCTTATGATACACTGCAGCCCACAGTGCGGTCTGAAGGATATCGCTCCTAACCCTTCATACAGTGTGTCCTTATGATACACTGCAGCCCACAGTGCGGTCTGAAGGATATCGCTCCTAACCCTTCATACAGTGTGTCCTTATGATACACTGCAGCCCACAGTGCAGTCTGAAGGATAGCAGCACATGCTGACCCTGTGGAAGTGTATGTTCACTAATCTCTTACTGTCTGTTTCTTCTCTGCAGGCATTTATACGGCCGTTCAGAGAGCACCACATTGACCCCACTGCAATAACCCGACACGACTTCATCGAGACCAACGGGGATAACTGCATGATCCCCCTCCTCCCGCTGGCTCACATGGCATACACGTTCATGAGCCACTCCCCAGGTGGGTTGTGATGTCATCATTGTGAATCAGTTACTTCACAGGACTCGTATCAACCACCCCTCCAAGGTCATCCCGGGATCCAGAGGGATTCCCTGGTCCTGTGGAATCCTGCCACCTCTCCAGGGTCATCTCTGGATTCAGAGGGATCCCCTGGTCCTGTGGAATCTTGCCACCTCTCCAGGGTCATCCCGGGATCCAGAGGGATTCCCTGGACCTGTGGAATCCTGCCACCTCTCCAGGGTCATCCCGGAATCCAGAGGGATTTCCTGGACCTGTGGAATCCTGCCACCTCTCCAGGGTCATCCAGGGATCCAGAGGGATTCCCTGGGCCTGTGGAATCCTGCTGGGACTGGAAGGATAGGTTGATTGGATCAGGTTACTAACACAGAAAGATATAATGAATGAGATACTTTCAGGTAATTCTATACTGTGCATTGATACATGAGCTGTATCAAACCTTTAATCCCGGCCCTAAAGTATTTTATTATTATTATTATTTATTTCTTAGCAGACGCCCTTATCCAGGGCGACTTACAATTGTTACAAGATATCACATTATTTTTACATACAATTACCCATTTATGTAGTTGGGTTTTTACTGGAGCAATCTAGGTAAAGTACCTTGCTCAAGGGTACAGCAGCAGTGTCCACCACCTGGGATGAACCCACGACCCTCTGGTCAAGAGTCCAGAGCACTAACCACTACTCCACACTGCTGCCCCTCTGCTGTTCATTCAGATCCTGGTTTGCTTGTGAGCTCAGAGGCTGAATAAAGAGGATGATGATACATGATAATGCACAGACCCAGCTTTCAACCACCAGCTTTGGTGAGAGTTGTGTTGAGCGCCCTCTGCTGGGGGAAAAGCAAAACACAGCCTGTAAATATCCAGTGGTGCGCATGGAACAGTTTTTGTTTGTTTCTGTGAAGCTTGCGGCAGTCTGTGCAGACACAGAACATTAAACAAATCGATTCACAATTATAGACTCTGAACGTGACAGCTTGGCAAGAACTGCCCAGGTCTAATGAGAAAAGTCATTGCTGGAAGATAGTGGGCAGTTGCCAGAGGCTGTTTTTTTAATGCATTAAACATATGCAGTCAGTCTGAAACGTTTAGAAATAGATACCAGCTATTGTGACGCAAGGTGCAGTGGGATTTCGGAAATACAGGCGGTTGTGTGTGTTTGTTTTTTTACACGAGATATTAATGTGAATTTTATTTCAACTAAATGTATGAATATGGGAAAACAAACAATGGGATGTCCTTGGTCCTTAATAATATTTGATAATAATGTTTGACCAGTGCTTAATCAATAATATTTCCAAATGCCTGTACATCGATTTCTATACGCTGGGCATGTGCCTACAGTATAGCCTTTCTAAAAATGCTTCAGCATAGAGGCCTCTGAAGAAACGGAGCCCCTCAGACCAGCGTTTCTGTTGCGCTTGCCAAGCCCTACCCTGAATATGTTTTGAGTTGAGTTGTTCTATAGCTTCACTGTGGTATTGTCTCCTCAAGCTAGCTGTGTTGCTTGCATACACTCACAGTGAAGCGCAGTACAGTAAGAAAGCTTAGTGCCTTCACAGACGTGACAAATAGTGAATCCGCTTGTTTATAATGCATGACCCAGAGCAGGCTTTTCCTACTTACACTTCATTTATGTTCAGCGTTTGCGATTATCTTAAAACCCGAGAAAGCTAGTACAGACACTTTTATTTGCTGACAAAACCCAAGATTAACACGGCATCAGACTGCCGTTCTGTTAAACTGCTCAGGATCAGATTATTATTGTTATTTTAAATGTCTGAAGTGTTGACACTTTTCATAGTAAACTCATTAAAAAAGTTTCAACAAAACCCACAATATTATAACCCCAAAATAAGCATTTAATTGTAGGTGTAGGACTACATGTGCAATATTTATCTGTAAGGGTATATGGAAGTAAATATGAAATGTGGAAGAAAAAATCTAAATTTGGCATGCAGATTTTTTTTTACAGTGGTTAAGCTTTTAATCCAAGTTGTAAATATTTAACTACACAGTGAAAACCCTGGAAGTAAGAGTTCAGCAATTTAAAACTAGTTGAGAACAAATTTGCACCCACTTTGGATCACACTTACAACACAAATTGCTATTACCTATGCTAGCTTCATTTGTAGATTGCAATTCTGGATAAAAACACTGAATGGCAACACACTGTTTGAAATTGGAACATGCAATAATATCCTCTAGAAGGCTGCTGTCGTGTTTTTCAATGCAGTAATGAACAATGTGGTGGTGAAATGGACGTTGCTGTTGTGTCTCTCAATGCAGTAATGAACAGATCAGTGTGGTGCTGAAGTGGTTTGTGTTGCTGTCGTGTCTCTCAATGCAGTAATGAACAGATCAGTGTGGTGTTGAAGTGGTTTGACGTTGCTGTCGTGTCTCTCAATGCAGTAATGAACAGATCAGTGTGGTGTTGAAGTGGTTTGACGTTGCTGTTGTGTCTCCCTCTTCTCTGCTGCAGAGTCTATAGCCGAGTCCTACCCCTGGGAGTGCTTTGTCTTCGCACTGTCTGTTTTCGTCTTGATGACCAATCAGATTCACAAGTGGTCCCACATGTACTTCGGTCTCCCTCTCTGGGTCACTATCCTGCAGGATCTGCACATCATCCTGCCGAGAAAGCACCACCGCATCCATCACGTGTCGCCCCATGAGACCTACTTCTGCATCACCACAGGTAAGCCATCCCCTCTCCCAGGACCACCAGTCCTGTTAACAAGTGCCTCGCCAGCATACAGGAATTGCTTTCATTTTGAACATACAGCTCATTGCCGTCTGAGAGTGTCTTTTTGCTGTACTTTGTTTCACACAGTCCCAAATGAGAACAAGGTACAGCCCATAATATACATGTCGTCATTCCTTTAGTGCTGTAATATGAGCCACGGACTGAAGCAGAACAGATGTGGGGATGACTAGCACACAGGGCTCGCCATCAGTCAGAGCGATAAAGGAGCTGTGCTTTCTTGCATTGTACCCCTATGATGACTGGTATTATAAACTCAGCAGCAGGATCCACAGGGGACTGCAAGCACGTTTCAACACACAATGCTATTTCAACAGCTCTGCTCTCCCAGAGGAGCACCCTGCTCTTTGTTTTATCATTGGTAATCTCCATGTATATTTAATGGGAACCTACTGTCACTTATAACAAATGGGCTGCAATGAAAAATATCAAACAACAAAAGATAGCGGCTGCAGCAGCAGTCCTCATTGATAAAGTGTAATAAAGGCTCCAGGGTGCTTCTTCAGTGCCAGACAGGAACACAATCGGGCAGCTCGCAAAACAAATAGGCACCGGGGCACGGAGTTATGCTGAGGACAGGTGTTTTTATTCTTTTTTATTTTTTATTTTTTTTAAATGGATGGTGAAACATTTGTCAGTGTGACCTTATTTAATCGTAAACTGCAAAAAAAACAAACGTATTTCTTTCTCTACCATGTTTGCTACTGTACTGTGTACCAGCAAGGGCTGGCATTGCTGTACCAGGGAGCTCGGGTAACAGGCAATGAGCTGCTTCTTTTTCACAATGTCTACATCTACATTCATCCAGGTAAAGGATGAGATGTCTTGACTTTTCTTTGTGTTCTCGGTCAAGTCAGTAAGTCGTATCTGCTCTGTGGTACTGTATATTACTGTAGCTATTGAGACTCCTATTGCAGAGCAGTTTCACCCATTCCAGGTTTTACTACAAGCTTGATTAGCCCCAGTGTATGCAGGTAACAAGTTCAGGTGTGTCGTCTTAAACTCATAGTACCACCAGGAGTCTTACTTGCACCCCTGAGATCTGTCTCAGTAAAGTATCTGATCTCATCAGGCAATAACTGCCCCACATTTCTCTTTCAGGTTGGCTCAATTACCCTCTTCACTGTGTGGGGTTTTGGAGACGGATGGAAGACTTGATAGAGAGGCTAACAGGAAACAAACCCCGGAGCGATGACCTGAAGTGGGCACAGAAATCAGAATAAGACTTCAACAGAGAGCCTTTCTGTAGCAGGAGAACGCAGAGCACCTTGAAGAACACCTGTCAGAGCGGAACGAGCAGCGTTTAGAGCAGAGATAGGAGTCGAGGACGTATACTCACTAAAACACTGTAGCTTGCAAATGAAAGAGACTTTCAAAGTCTTTGTCAGTTTCAACATGAAAGATATTGACAGATTTCAAATGCTGGTCACGCTTTAGTTCAAGGATCTGTTTTGTATAACCGTCTCATACAGTAAGGTTTGAATGGAACGTGACTTATGTAAAGCTGTCAGAGTCATTGTAACGTTTCTCAGTAAACCCTTGGTTAAGTCTGTCTGATCTCATATTTACATATCTACGACTGCTTGTTCATAATGGACCCTTAACCCTAATGTAATCGCAAACGGAATATCCATTTCATTTAGGAAAGAAATGTCTTATATTTAGAAGCAAAAAATAATAAAATGATGTTTAACATATCCTTTTATAATAAAGGAACCAATATGGCCAAATAATAATAATAATAATAACATGAATGCAGTTAGCCGCTGTGGTCTTTTTCAATGTTAACAGGGCAGCGTGTGAAGCTCATGTTGTTGAAAGCCTATATCATGCATATCTTGTGAATACAGAAGGGAGGGTGGGGTGGCTTCTGTCCATTGCCACTGGGATTCACAGTCCTGTTGTCTGGGGTAGTTCTGTGGTTAGTATTGTATGTTGACTCGTGTTTGGTAGCTAAACTAAGCAGCATTGTAATAATAAAACTTTATAGAAAGAGAGACTGGAAGATGGGCTCTCCAGATAAAACACAAAGCTTTGCTATCTTGCACGTGCAGTAAAATTACAAAACAAAGTGTTCTCACGGAAGGGCTTTCAAAGCTAAATAAGAATAATCGTAATATTCGTGATGATAAAATAAAGGCTTTACAATGTTGCACACCAACTTCATATTAACATGTACTGTAAACATTAATTTATTGGGTTTTTTGTTTGTTTGTTTTTTTTCAATTTAATTTTGAGATTTTGTTACATTTTCAACCGGCTTTGTATTATTACCAAGCAAACTAGAGCTGTTAAATGCTGGTCAGCCTTAACTCCTGTTCTGTTGATTGTATGAAACATATTTAATAAGAATAAAGGAAAGTACTTCAGACATTTGCTTAAAGAGGCTGTTTGCTTTATTTTAAACAGCTGTGTGATTTAATGCATGGGGAAGTCCAGTACAAACTGGCTATCCTTTCACAGCTGTGTGATTTTAATGCAAGGGGAAGTCCAGTACAAACTGGCTATCCTTTCACAGCTGTGTGATTTTAATGCAAGGGGAAGTCCAGTACAAACTGGCTATCCTTTCACAGCTGTGTGGTTTTAATGCATGGGGGAGTCCAGTACAAACTGGCTATCCTTTCACAGCTGTGTGGTTTTAATGCGTGGGGGAGTCCAGTACAAACTGGCTATCCTTTCACAGCTGTGTGATTTTAATGCATAGGGAAGTCCAATACAAACTGGCTGTCCTTTCACAGCTGTGTGATTTAATGCCAGTGCTGGACTGTGAGAATGAAAGGTCATCCACTAATGCTTGACCATTGCTTTTTTTGTGTGAAGCCTCTCTATTACAGGCACTTGATCTTACTTTGAGCTGGTTCTCTTGCACAGTGACTGCTCTCCACAGGTCTAAACATGCATTCTCACTTTCAGGAAGGTTCTCACTGTACCTTGCAAGCCTACCTGTACCACACCTGCTCTTGATCTGTGTATTGAGAACGCCGCAGACAGCGTGGCTGCTTTCTTCACTGCTGTGCTGCTTCCTGGGCTGCAGCTGAGCTTGGTTAGAATGGACAGGCAGTTTCAGGGAAGCTTGACTCCAGTAAACAAATTGGTTTGCTCTCCTTGTGATTGTGGGACACTGCAGTTTTAATGATACAGTTTACCAAACGTCCTGTCACTGTGCTTGGGGCTCCCTCTAGTGGTGCAATGGTAAAAATACACTTTTTTTTCCTTGAAAATCAAGTTCTTGCCTTAGATTACTGAAACTGCTTCAGTTCACCTCTGAATCAAGGATATTTATGTTGTTTACAAATAGCCAATCACTACTTAATTTAAATGTGATTTTCTTAAACAAATAGAAAAGAAAAGCATAACACAGATGTCTTGTTCTTTTCCATGTGGGAATTTTTATTCGTAGGGGCCCAGGTGTTGGTTTGTGGGGTGGGGATGGAAAGCTGTTTCTCTGCATCGTTGATTTATTCTACAGAGTGGTCGATGCTGGGACTTTCCACAGGTCTTCTGAAAACGGTGCTGACGTCGATCTCTGACTCTTTCATGTGCGGGTGAATGCCAACCTGAATCCCATTCTTCTTACACAGCTGCAGCAGAGTCGCTATGTTGTTCTCTGACAATCGCAGATACCTGCATACAGGACAAACACATGTTCAAAAAAAATACAGGGCTTAGTAAAAGTTTCCTGTTGTTTTCCTGTTTATTCGCAAATCATGTAATGACCCACTAGTATTTAAAGTCATTATAAAGTAAATGTATAATTAAGTAGTTAACAGATCCTTAGCCTGAAGTGTTTGTATCATTTTAGAAAAGCTGTGGTTTTTTCCCGCAGAAATTCTTTAGGAAGTGGACAGCACAGTAGTCTTGCTGCTTTGTCACTCTGTCCGTCAAGCATTGAGGAGCAGCGAGACCTGTCGGGATTGAAGGCTGGCAGGGAGGGCTCCCGTGAGCGCGGACTGGCTGCCAAGGTGAGTGACCCCCTGCCCCTGGCACTCAGAATTCAGACAGACGCCACGTCTCCAGGGTGAGCAGATATCAGTCTGACACACGGAGCACAAGACGGAGTGTCAACTCAGCAGCCGCTGCAAAACTACTGTGCAAGTTCCAGAAGTCAGCTTTAGTAAACAATGAGTTAGCGTTTCCTACTGAGGAAGCTTAACAGTCATGGCTGTACAGCCTTCTAAATAGTAATAACGGGTTTCATTTTTAAAAACTTTTTTAACCATTAACACTGTTAACGTTTGTTTTTCATGCCGATTATGATTTCATGTTTTTGTATACTGAAGCTGGCACAGCCTGAAACGTTTGTCTTGTACTTTTTTTTCTAACCTGCATCTCAGCACCTCCTCCGGCCTGAGCGGTGGCTGGTCCAGTGTCCGCTGCTCCTCGGCCCGGGCTCTCTCCAGCATCGCCTTCACTCTCCTCTGCAGCGCGGGGAAGCCCTGGATGGCCTCGTGGAAATAGAAAACATCACTGGCCAGCCGGGCGCTGGACTGGGACGCCATGTTGGACTCCGAAGGCTGGGGGGGGACCCTGCTGGTGAACCCTTGGCTGGGGGCCTCGCTCGGTAAGTGCGGCCGGCTGGCCCTCATCACACTGGGGCTCTCCAGAAGCCTGCTGGTGGTACTGCTTGGGGTCGGAGGACGGGGCGCGTGGCCATTCATGGACAAATCGACCGCACTGAAGGGCAGAGCGCTGCGGTGACCTGCAAGGACACAGGCGAGGTTTGTTGGCAATGCAGACGGCTGCAGTGTGTAGCAAGGCTGTGAGCACAGTTAGTAAAGCACTGCACTTGGACAATGCACCGCTGAAATCTTTTACAGTGTAAAAGCTATTTCATACTTCAGTCTAGCTGGGAGATGGTCATGCCCAAGTCTTGAGGTAAGAGATTGAAATATAATTCAACTCTGGTGATCAGTCTCCCTTGGCTCGCCAGACAATCACATGACAAGAGAGATAAGAAATCACTTCCACAACTGAAGTATAAACCAGCCTTCATTTGCTACTTTATTTTAGTTTTGTTTTCACAAAGGGATCTGCAGAGTTGCTGACCAGACAGCTGGTTGTGGCAGAGTAGGGGAAAGAAAAAAGGAAAATGAAGTCCTGGGGTTAAAAATGGGTAGCAGGACTACATCCCCCAGAATACCTCGGGCTGGAATTAGAGCCAAGATGGGGATGGGATCTCCTCTGTGGCTCTGAGGTAATGAGGGACACCTGCCTGGAATTCAGCAGGCAGGTATAAAAGCAAGTTAAAAATGTTTGTCTATTGTCTGGTCGACCTCTATGTGAAGCCTGGGTGGAACTGTGTGGTCAGACCTGAAAAAGGTAAAAGGGTATTCAATACTCATATTGTATATAACCTGCTTTATACCTGCCTGCTGAATTGCAGGCAGCTGTCCCTCATTACCTTACAGCCTGGTGAGTCCCATCCTGCCTCTGATTCCAGCCCTGAGGTATTCTCTATTTTAACCCCAGGACTACAGTTTCCTTTTTCCTCCCCCTACTCTGCCACACTCTACAGACTGTATTGTATTGAGTTCTGTGGCTGGGGGTCAGACATTACTAATTAACTTTGCAGGCTGTATTGTATTGAGCTCTGTAGCTGGGAGTCAGACATTACTAATTAATTCTACAGACTGTATTGTATTGAGCTCTGTGACTGGGGGTTTGCCCTGTACCGCAGGTTCTCCTGTAGGGGCTGTTCATGAAGCTGGTGAATTTGGGCATGTGGCATCCAAACTGGCTGGGCAGGGCTCCTTGAGACGCTGTACCAGAGGAACTCGCTGTTAATACCTTCTCTGAGGAACCCATGCTTGGCCTCTATAAAAAAAAAATCAGACCCCCACACTCGATCAATGTACACTGTAACCAGGTGCATCCTCTGCTTTACTGAGACCTGCAAGTCACAGTTAGAGAACACCGAATCATAATGCTATTGCACTGGAAAACACACAGTAGCTTTCATTCTGCAACATCACAGAGGTTCAGCTTTATGCTTCAGGCACATGTATGTCAGGAGTGGATTGTAGAGACATTCCATACACTGAACGTTCTTCACTGAACTGTAGAGTTCCTTAAGAACTTCTCCAGAACAAGAATATGAATTGGTTCTAGAAGGAGCCATTCTCATATGCTTTAAACAGACAGTTCTAGGAGTTCTATGTTCTATCCAGCGTTGTTTCATTATGGAGCACCAAACCCCTAACGATTACAGATTGAAACCGCTATATGTTTTAGCATGCTCACCCTGTCAGACAATTCAGCAAGACTGCTACAGTACCTCATCTGAAGAAATACTACAAAGAAACTTCAATAAGTTCAGTGCCAGTCGTTGTGACTGGAAGTCTTTCTCGATGTATCTGTTAGTATTTCTAAATTCAGCACTACAGAGAGTTCAATACCGGTAGTCATGTATCAAGCACCTTACCTTGAATAATATCTTGGTCTTGTATGCTGGGCTGACTTCAGCCAGTTTCTCAAGGCTGTTTCTGACCCCCTTCTCCTCCCGTGTCCACCTGCTTCTTTGCAGCTTTTCTATGCTGTCCAAAGTGCGGCTCAGCTTCTTTAACTAGCAAAGAAAAACACACATTCCACTTGCTTGTAAGGCATGCCTTGGGAGATGAGTCCACTCCTGCACTGATTAAAGGTTTTGAGACTAACCCATAGTCTCCCCTCCTGTCCTCTCCTTACCTGGAAGGATTCTCTGTGGTTTGCGACCCTGAGAGGTTTGATATTTTTGCCGTCTAGCCAATCTAAAGATACTGGAGGCTCCATAGTTTGTATTAATATTTGACACTGCTTAGCTGTTTAGTCTGATTTGTTTAAACAAATACGCAGTACAGGTGTTTATAGATAAGGTGTTTATTATGATGTCATCGGTGATGCATTGCTCCTTGTGAGCTCACAATTGTGTCAAAACCCAGAATTCTTTGGGTGTGTTAAGTAAGTGAGCCGCTCAGAGCAGCTCAGTGAAATAACCCACTTAAAAGCATGTTCAGTTCTACTCCCCCTGAACAGCTCAGAGCTACAGAGGAGACTCCATCCACTATGAGCAGCTCAGAGCTACAGAGGAGATTCCATCCACTCTGAGCAGCTCAGGTACTTAACACAGTCCTGTTTATTCTGTCACTGGAAAGTTACAAGCTTTCCTGTAATAACTGTAATGTAGATGTTAGACAGATTATCTGTTCAAAGTACTGCTTTAATAGTCCGATCAATTCAGTCTGATATTGTGTGAAGAGGTTTTAAAGCTAGCGGGACTTTCCTAGTGCTTAATATACGTTTATTTTCCTACCCTTTGAGTTTTAGAGCTACTAAGCATTAATGTAACGAAGCATTAACAAATCAGCATCCTGAGTCCTAGTTAGCTGCAGTTTTGAAACAGTAACAGGTCTGATTGTTTTGCTCTTTTCTTTGTCAAGGTGAAGATGTTGCACCGGTGTGGAGGAGCACAAGCTGAGCAAACGTGTCCCTTTATTTGAAATGAGCAGGAATCCCCCTGGAGGAGGGGCTGACCTTGAGGAATGCTCCCCAGAGCTCTCATTGCTGTGGTCCAGCCCAGCCTGAGTGCTGCACACACACCGGCCCAGGAAGCACACTCCTCATGCAAGGTGCTGAGGGTTTCAGTTCATTTAAACTGTGTCCTCATTAATATACAGCACTTACCACACCTGGTAAAATAATGATGTAATTGTAGCAATGATGTCATTGTATACAATGGCTGATGATGCAGGATTCATATACAATGGCTAATGATGGCTGTGATACTAAAATTATAGAGAAGGAGGATGGATTAAAGCTGTGCTTTTAGATGTCTTGGTGCTGGTTTCGGTTGGATGAATCTATGCAGGGATGTGTTTATGAAACACACCTCTTATAAAATCAGCTGAGGTTTTGCATGTACAGGACACATTATCCAGCTGACCACAGGCGGGAAAAGGACTTTATAAAAATGAGCACATTCATCTTGCGGACAGGACAGGTCAAAAGACCAATTCAATTAAAGCACTACAGGGATTCACAGATTTTCATTTTTAATTATGGCCCTCAAATCAAAGATTGTCATGTCGACAAATTATCTTGCTTCCTTAACCCAGGATTGGACCTTGTATTGATCAATAATCTGCTTTAAGAGCACATACCTGGGAGAAGGCTTGGTTTGGTTGATAATTGACCTTTAATGGATGCGTCAATTAAATTATTATCTTGTTGTATGACCCAATTTAGTAATTACACCAATAAAGGTGACTTACACTGATGCATGACTAAGCCCTAATGAAGTTACACATTGCTGCCCCACTGGATGGCTGGCTTTGCTCTATTGAAGGCATTTGGCGACAGGCATCTATACAGCAGTTCAAACCCCCACAGCTTGAGTGAATTATAAAATATACACGGATGAAGGCATTGTCTGAAAGTGTACTCCACTTGACTTGTTCCTAATAAGTTGTACCTGAGTAAAGCTCACTGTGCATGTAAAATTGGGCCTCCACTACAGTATTTTTTTTTGTATTGTTCTTTAGTATAAAAGAAGTAAAAACAGTTTCCACTGTGCTAAGTTAACACCATTTTTTCCTCCAAAAAATATTAATAATAATAATAAAAAATAAAAAAAACTCTGAAAGTTAAGTGAAATTCAGGGTTATTCAGAAAAGAAATTCTGAAAGAAAAGTGGGTTCCATTTTGCTGCTGATGCCGATACTAAACATTTCTGGTTATTTGAAGCACCAAGGAAAGAAGCATGCAATAGAGAGCTCTGGTGTCAGTGCCTGATGAGAAAGAACAGCTTCATGTATTACTGAACAAGGAGCAGGGAATGGAAAGATGAATAGAAGGCCCTGAATAAACTGACAAGGCATTTGTTCTTTCATCGTCAAAACAGCGAGAGCCCCACTTTTACCTCTATTCTCAAGGCCACTTCATTTTTAATAGTTCTCCAACCCTTCCCTTCTGTCACGCTGCATTGATTCAGATTGTGTGGAGACTCACAGTGGAATAAAGGAATCTGCTGCGTTCTTTGCGATTAGTCTTTTTTTAAATCATTATTTATTAATTCTAAAAGCATATTACAATAGTATTATTATTTCAATATTGGTAAGGGGTGTGCCTGTGTCACCCATTTATCATTCCTTTTTTAATTTTTTTATGTTATCATTTCTAATGAAGAGATTCTCCTCAGTGCTCTTTTGTTTGCTGTTCCAACAAAGAACAGTAGATGGTGTTATTAGTACAACAACCACTGAGTCAGAAGAATTGTGTTTTGTTACTTAATTTACTGCGCAAGCTTAGAATTAAGGTCGGCCATGCTCCAGAACCTGGAGCGGAGCAGAGCTTGGCTCCGGAGTAGAGCTGGCGCAGAGCAGAGCTTGCCAGTTTTCTGAGCTGAGCTCTGGAGCGGAGCAGAGCTGGCGCAGAGCAGAGCTTGCCAGTTTTCTGAACTGAGCTCTGGAGCGGAGCAGAGCTGGCGCGGAGCAGAGCTTGCCAGTTTTCTGAGCTGAGCTCTGGAGCTGGGTCACTGAGGTTCTGGAGCAGCTCCTACTATTTCCTGCCTTTCACATTTAAAAAAATCCTTCCTCAATTATTCAGTTTAAACATTTGAATGAACAAAAGAAATAAGTATATAAAATAACTAAATGTAAATTCAGAAATACTTTAATGCACATAATGTTTCTACTGATTATAAGGGGTCGTCCACTTATCAACTAGAAGCATGTGTTCCCGTATTTGCAGCCACAATCGCACAGTAAGAAGACAATGACTGAAAGATTCTTCAAATGCAATCCAAAACGTTTGTAGGAGGCTAGGATTGAATAATAAAATAAAAGCTTGGTGAAGCTTGGTACAAAATCGAGGCAGTTATCATGCAAGTACTTAACATGACATACTAGATACTGTACTTTATAGAACACTGATTCTATCCATGTAACATATATATTTAATGCTGCATGAACATGGTCTTTTCAAGTTCAGATATCTGTTCAAGATTCAGACATGTATTCAAATATTTGTTCATTTTCAAAACGTTATCAAAGTCATTCTATGTAACACTCTATTAAAGTTGGAAAATATCCCAGAAGTAAGAAAGACCTGACGTTACCCTCGTGAATGAATTACAAAACACAGGAATTACAGTTCTATTTGTTACAGTTCTATTTGTACGGTTCTATTTGTTATGGTTCTATTTGTTACGGTTCTATTTGTTACGGTTCTATTTGTTATGGTTCTATTTCTTACGGTTCTATTTGTTACGGTTCTATTTGTTACGGTTCTATTTGTTATGGTTCTATTTCTTATGGTTCTATTTGTTACGGTTCTATTTCTTACGGTTCTATTTCTTACGGTTCTATTTCTTACGGTTCTATTTGTTACAGTTCTGTTTGTTACGGTTCTGTTTGTTACAGTTCTATTTGGCAGATGTGTTTTGACAGTCAGTGTAAATAGGGGACCACGAGTGGCTATGTTGATCTTTTATAAATTCCCACACAGAGCCATTTTTCTGCCAAGCTTATCCACGGACCTGAGATAGCACAGTTGGCTAATTCACTGTATGCTGTGCTGTTACTCCTGGGAGGACTGGGTTCAAATCCTGGTAAATCCTTCCTTTATTTTCAAATAATTGGTTCATTTAATTTATAGTTAGTGTGAAACACAACTGGTGTAGTGGGCTAATCCCATGGCCACATCTCTCGGAAGACAGTGGTTCAAATCCAATTCCTGGAAACAAGTTCCTGAGTTATATAGTATGTTTCTATATGTGTACCTGTGATTGTTTGCATGGTTATTTAGAATAAATAGACTAAGTGTGTGTAGATATACCCTTTTAGGGCTTGTTATTACTGTTGTATTAAACATAAATATTTAAAGAAATAGAAAATGTGTTCATTGCTTTATATAGTTCTTAGTATTTGTTGAGAAAGTGTGTATTGTGTGGTTTGTCTTACCAAACATACAATGCTCCGGTTCAAACTATTAAAGAATAGTCAGTAAATAGTTAGCATATTGTGAAATGGTGCCCCTAGTGGTTCGGACCGTGGGCTGCTAAACCACTTGCTCAGTGGGTGAGGTGCTGCTGCCAAGTTCCCCTGTAAAAGTGTACTGTGGTACACCTGAGTGAATGGGATAAAGGCACAGGCTACCACGGTGTAAACTATAGTAAATGCAAATGAGACTGATGGTGTGGGAGATGCATTTTTACAGTGCAGGGTTATCATGGTGAGCTTTGAGATGAGTCTACTCCAGTATTATCATTTGTAACCTCTTCCTATTGAGTGTGCTTTGATTTGGATCTCACTCCAGCTCATTGTGCGGCTGGTTTATCTGCATGTACATAATGAGCAGAGCAATGCAAATACACTGGAACTCACACACATTAAAGTGCAATTCATTCCTTAAATAAAGCAAAGACATATACTGTACAGAACCTCGCGCTCCCATTCAGATCTCAGTATAACCAAGGCATGATGGCACACTGTTTCACTCCAGCTGTGGAGTGGTGATCAGTCATAAAACAATCAATAGAACACTGATACACCACTCAGTACATTAGCTTCCTTGGGAGATTCACTGTGAAATGGCTCAGACTGTAATTGACGGGATAGTGACTCAGGTGAAGTGTGCTTACGCTACATATTTGATCCTGACGGTACTCAAAGTATACAGCAACTAAGGTTGTAAAATGGATTGTCCTTGCCCTTAGTTAGCCTCAGTGTCATTTTCATCTTGAGGGCGACCCATATATATATATATATATATATATATATATATATATATATATATATATATATATATATATATATATATATATATATATATATATATATATATATATATATATATATATATATAATCGTTCACAGTTCCTCCAAAGCAAAGCACTGATATGGTACTGTAATGAATGGCTTGTTCAGTTTCGTGGCTTCAGCAGTGTTGAGCAGCCTCATGGGCAGTGCTCAGGCACATCACAGGCTAACTGTTGAAGAAGTGTCCATCTGCTAACTGTGTTGCAGGATTACATTATTTATGAAGTAATAAAGTTAGTAAAGTACCAAACAAATCTCAGTAAGACGCGTTCTCGAGTGCTGCTCATTGAAACTTCATACATCAGACACTGCTCATGCTGCTTATCAGAGTGGCATTATTACATCGCTTTAACTGTTTTCTTTAATGCAGACAAACAAACAAACAAACAAGAAATATTTGAAATTAGTCCTAAAAGAACATGTGTGCTAAAACATGGCATTGATATATTTTGAGCTGAAAAACCAGACAAGCCCACTCTTACATGTAACTGTCAGAAGGGAAACACCTTAAAGGGTAAGAGAGTTTAGCCTCAATGCTCAGATTGTGTGGGTGTGTGTTTGTGTGTCTGTGTCTGTATCAGTGTGCCTGTGTGTCTGTGTGTTTGTGTCTGTATTAGTGTGTCTGTGTGTGTGTGTCTGTGTGTCTGTATCAGTGTGCCTGTGTGTGTGTCTGTGTGTTTGTGTCTGTATTAGTGTGTCTGTGTGTTTGTGTCTGTATCAGTGTGTCTGTGTGTGTGTGTCTGTGTGTTTGTGTCTGTATCAGTGTGTCTGTGTGTGTGTGTCTGTGTGTTTGTGTCTGTATCAGTGTGTCTGTGTGTTTGTGTCTGTATTAGTGTGTCTGTGTGTTTGTGTCTGTGTCTGTGTGTGTGTCTGTGTGTTTGTGTCTGTATTAGTGTGTCTGTGTGTGTGTGTCTGTGTGTCTGTATCAGTGTGCCTGTGTGTGTGTCTGTGTGTTTGTGTCTGTATTAGTGTGTCTGTGTGTGTGTGTCTGTGTGTTTGTGTCTGTATCAGTGTGTCTGTGTGTGTGTGTGTCTGTGTGTTTGTGTCTGTATCAGTGTGTCTGTGTGTTTGTGTCTGTATCAGTGTGTCTGTGTGTGTGTCTGTGTGTGTGTCTGTGTGTTTGTGTCTGTATTAGTGTGTCTGTGTGTTTGTGTCTGTATCAGTGTGTCTGTGTGTGTGTCTGTGTGTTTGTGTCTGTGTGCGCGCGCGCATGTATGCGTTAAGTTTGCCTTTGTTCTTCAGTGGTGACAGAAGTCATTTTTTCCCCCATCCCTCTAATCTCATTGAGCTCAATTTCCTTTAATCACTTCAGAAGTACTGACAGACACAATTGACCGATTCATAGTGTGGATGTGAGCTTTTTGCATCATTTATAATGTATAAGCCTGCTACTACTTGTAATGGTCCTTCAATTTTTTATGAACCAAATTCTTTGATATACGTAACGAATACAAACGACTGACTGGAGCACAGCAGAGCTTTGGTTAGCCTTTCCAAACTGCAGGTTCGGTGAGAGATTATTATTATTATTACTATTAAATAGCATATGCCTGCTCCCATTGGTATAATCTGCCATACAGACAGTCTGGGTGTTTGGTTTGGGTTCCATCCAGGCTGGTAGCAAAGTGTCAGTATTTCTTCATCTTAAACCACAGCTCTGCCCTTATATAAGTTCCACAGTAAAAGCATGGCTAAGCACCGGTAAGCACTGTAAAGCCCAGAGAGTTATGGTAAAGCAAATATAGTTTTTAAACGGTTAACCTTGGTAGACTATGGTAAATGCATGTGGGAAAAATGACTGCTCACAAATACCGTGGTAAACTTTTCTAAGGGTGATCCCAAGGCTATATTAATTCCACACGGAAGCTTGCTGCGGATGTCAGGCTTGCTGTGAGCGAGGTGAACCGGCAGACACGCCTGCCTTGTTATTAAGACACCGTTTTACTACCGCCTTAAACAATTCATGGCAGCTGTTAAAAGACAATCAATCAATCAATCAATCAATCTTTATTTTCTATAGCGCCTTTCATAGTGCACCACCATCACAAAGCGCTTTACAAGATGCAGTAACAACAAGAAAATCCATAATACTTTAAATACAGAGAAATGCATAATACATGATATACAGAAAAAAATGCATAATACATGAAAAACTGTGGAAAGTGCATAATACATGATAGTAACATCATACATGGAATTGTAGCAGCAACACAGCAGCTAATAGCAGATATCAGGCTTAAAGAGCATGGAAAGCAAGAGAGATCAGGTGGGTCTTGAGAGTTGATTTAAGCGAGCGACGGCGGGAGCATCACGCACCAAAGCTGGGATATGACGGTGGGAATATTGGGGACCATTTGTATTTTATCTTGGCTGGTAATTGCATGTCCCTAAAAACTGGGGTTAGCATTAGCATTATTATTATTATTATTATTATTATTATTATTATTATTATTATTATTATTATTATTATTATTATTATTATTAATAATAATAATAATAATAATAATAATAATAATAATAATAATAATAATAATAATAAAGATTAAAGGTGATATAACAGGGTCTTAATTACATATTAGGCACCTCAGAAATTATTAATAATTCCAGTTCTGTTTTAATCTAGAACACTGAAATAGTTATGTTTGTATCGTCTTCAGTACAAACCAATAAAGCTGCCATTAAATCAGCGTAGAGGAAATTGGCATTCATATATGTGTATCTAGAGTACGCAATCTTTATAATGTAGAACTCACGTCACCTATTAGTAAGGCTTCGTTTCAGATCACGGTGTTGTTAAGGGACCATGTTCCCCTTTATTAAAAACCCTGCAATCTGTTGCCTGGCCTATAAACTAATTAAAAAATAAATAAACGGGACGGCTAAAAGTGGAATTACGGATTCTTGTCTCATATTTTCAACATAAATATTTTGCCGGCTAACTTTAA
The DNA here is from genome assembly GCF_902713425.1 of Acipenser ruthenus. NCBI lineage: Eukaryota > Metazoa > Chordata > Actinopteri > Acipenseriformes > Acipenseridae > Acipenser > Acipenser ruthenus. The sequence goes on from NC_081207.1 coordinate 32,616,028, forward strand.
AATATATATATATATATATATATATATATATTACCCTTTTTAAATACGAAACACTCGATTACAAATTGTATTACAACAGGAGAAACGTTTGCTTGTGCCTTCTTCGGTGTGAAGAAAATAATATATGTGACAACACAGAAAAAAAAAACCTTTCTTGTCCACTGTGAAATGAAATATTTAATTAAAATAAATAATAATAATGAACGCATTGTGTTGTATTGCTATTGATATATTTAAGTTCACAATGCACATATTAAAATGAATAATGCAGGTATCTTTATTTAGCCAGAATGTATTTGCTAAGGTGTAATACATGAGAATAAACGTGGTCGTTCCATAACAACGTACAGGAAAAGGGAATGGTCTTCAGTTAATTGCACAGGGCAACCGGTGTGCTGTTCTTCAGAAGTTACCAAAATGTTTATGATAATAAGATGTGTAAACTTAATCTGCGTTGCATACTTGATTAAATGAGTACAAGGGAAAGCTGAAGGAGATTCTTATAGTCAGGAGTGTAGTGGTAAATAAGAACGTGGTTAAGCTCCCGTGTTTGGTGCTCCAGGCCAGACAGGTAGGAGTGCGGGTTCACCATTGTTTAAGTTTTTATAATTGGGTTTCTATGACAGTTTTTTTTAAAAAACATCGTCCGACTACACTTGTGATCCTTTCAGCGTCTTCCTATTAATTAACAAACCAAAGAAGTAACATGTCACTACACATACTGTAATTATTTAAATACACACGGACGGACATGATTGAAGTCTTAACATCTTAAAAGGAGTTGACAGTTAACCCGAACCAATACTTTACGCTCAGTGCAGAAACCAGGACCAGAAAACACTTCTTCAGACAGTGAGTGGTGAGTGTTTGGTACGGGGTACCTAGTCGTGTTGTTGAGGCAGAAACACTTGCATCATTTATATGTTTTTATCCTTTATATCCTTTATTAAGTCTCAACTTGACCAGGTTCTGAGATCAAATAGCTGCGAACCTAACGCGCTTAGATGGGCCGAATGGCCACCTTTGTTCCTAAATATTCTTGTGTTCTTATGTATTCAGCATATTGCTGACCACGGAGCTGTCCAGCACATGTGGTGCTGAAATGGCTGGGTCTATCGAATAAAGTATCGCAACTTTATACCTATAATCCTTTACTGTACAAACTGTACTGTAAAATGTCTGTCAGATTTAATTGACATTGTTAGCAATATGCATTTGTCATACAATCTTTGTCAGAGAAAAAAAAAAATCACACACACACACACAAAAAAATCTTAGGAAATTACTGCAGACAAGCTTATTAAATCAGGCGATGATAGATTTATCCTAAAAGACTTGAATTTACTTGAAAGTAATTGAATAGTGCCAAGAGTATAAATGAACTGTCTTTCTGCAACGGAGAAATGAAACCGACGATTTCCAAAGCCGTACAGATACTCCATTAATAATGAGAGCTAATGGCAACATCTGTACTCGTTGGAATCCAAGTCGATTGATCTCAAACACATTTCACTATCCTTTTGATTTGGTTCAAATGTCAACCCTATATTTTATTTATTTAAATTATATCCACAATTATCAAAAGATAATCGTATTTTAGATACAGCTCTGTGTATGCCCAGAGATCAAACTTAGACCCGCTGTACTAGAATATTTATTTTGAAATCTTGTTTCATCACTCAAGTCAAATGTCATATTGTAGAACAGAAGTATCAACGTTATCATAGACCTCCGGCTGCGGGTACCTGTAGTGGCACAGACAATGTATTTGATTTAATACGCTAGTAGACGTGAACGCGTGTTCAGCGTGGGCTGCAGGTTAGTTTTTAATTTAGTTTTGTAGACATAACGATATTGCTCCTGTGATTCTATTTGCACAAAGCTAGCGCGCCATGGTCGTTCTATCAGCTCTACAAAGAGCAGCCTGAGCGAAGCGAAGCTTGTTTCTTATTCTATGGGGGTTTTATTGAGCTGTTCATCATCTTGTATTTCAGCCTGATATCATGTCGCAGGAGCTATTTGTTTTCTAAAATGTAATTATTTAATTGACCAACATGGCACATGTGACAATGTCAGATGTCACTTTACTTGGGTATGCAATCGCTCTATTTAACTGTCTTCCACAAACCTCTTTCAAACAATACATGTTTTCTCTTGAGTTAGTTTTTATAACAAAGCCAATCATTTTGGTTCCGTTTATTTAAAGTTGTGGAGAGGGTTCTTCGCAGTTCTTGATTGCTGTCCTGTGCGCCTTTTTAAACTTTATTTTACAAGCTCTCAAAGGTCTCAGTGAAGACACCTTGAAATCAAAGCTGCTACACCGACCAGCCTTCTCCCAGATACACGGTACACGGTTTGCTTTCAGTCCCGAGAAAAGATGCCTTTGACTGTGGACCCTCATGATCTGAGCTTCGGTTCCATCGTTGATCTGGGCTCGATATCTATCCACCTGTAACACGCTTATAAAAAAAAACAGCGCTCGTCACACGTAGGAGGCGGGCTGGCAGGTGATTGGAAATCTGGAAGTGTTCTGATCTGTGATTGGGACCCTGGTGAGCTGATGAAAATGAGTGAGGCGGGAGCAGCGGCGAGCTCGCCTTTGTGTTTCTCTTCTAATATCTCACATATCAATAATTCAGAGCGGCACCAGACGGACACTGCGCTATGTATTCAGCTGTGTTTCGACTAGTCAGGGGCCGCTTTCTACAATTCAGGGGTCATTTCACTCATCCTTAAAGTAGGACAAGAAGCCGAGAGCCGCAAGCCAGCCAGCCAGCAAGCAAGCGCGCACAAGGGGCAAGGAAGATCACAAAGAGCCTCCACTCACAAAACAAAACCGGAGTGTATAAATAAAGCATATGAAGACATAGATTAAGAAACAAACAACAACAACAACAACAACAACAACATATCTTAAAACATTCAGATCTGGCTTGGATAAAGAGATAAGGAGCTGTATCTGTGAATCTAGAAGTGGGATACGGCACTCTGTTGAAAGCTTTAGACAGAAGAAGCAGCCGTCATGCTGGTGCTTTTACTGAGCGTGGTGTGGCTAATTGGGTTAGTGTGCGGCCAGAATGAAACCGAACCCATAGTCCTGGAGGGGAAATGCCTGGTGGTTTGCGATTCTAACCCCACCTCGGATACAACAGGGACCGCTCTGGGCATCTCAGTGCGGTCCGGCAATGCCAAGGTAGCGTTCTCCTCCGTCCGGAGCACGAACCACGAACCCTCGGAAATGAGTAACCGAACTATGGTCATCTACTTCGACCAGGTAAATAATGAAGGAACAAAGCCTGCCGCACAAAGCATGTTTAATAAATAACAGCGACTGGGATTCGGAATTTAGGAGGAGAGTTATTAGATTACTTCAGCTGAGGCAACGGCAGGTGTGCCCTGTGGGGAGGTGCATGGCAGGTGTGCCCTGTGGGGAGATGCATGGCAGGTGTGCCGTGTCGGGAGATGCATGGCAGGTGTGCCGTGTCGGGAGATGCATGCAGGTATGCCGTGTCGGGAGATGCATGGCAGGTGTGCCGTGTGGGGAGATGCATGGCAGGTGTGCCGTGTGTCGGGAGATGCATGCAGGTGTGCCTTGTCGGGAGATGCATGGCAGGTGGATTGGTGGTGGTTTAGCGAAATCAGCGCTTGAATGGATTCTGTGCAGCATTTATCAACCGAAAATACATGGTTTGTTTATTAATATTCTATATTTATAATATATAACATTAAAAAAAAACTAATGTCTCAAACAGCAAAGACCAATGTGTGCTTCTAATGACATTATGTTGTGTGCATTTCCAGCTTTCAAGATAATTGAACAATTTGGCCAAATGCCACTGCGCTAAAGGAATGAGGTGCATGCGAATAAACATCAGAAATGATTGATTTTGAGAAGATGATACAGTACTTCTCCGTTTTGCATACATGTCTTTATCCCCACGGGTTCCGATTCTTTCTAAAAGCTGTGTCTTCGATCGCTGCTGTTTCTGTAGACTGAGCTACGTGTTCTTGTTTGTTTTAACAGTTTCCCCCATTTTCATTTTCTCCCTACAGGTACTCGTGAACGTTGGGAGCAATTTTGACACGGAGAGAAGCACTTTCATCGCTCCACGAAAAGGGATTTACAGTTTCAATTTCCATGTGGTCAAAGTGTATAACAGACAGACGATCCAGGTCAGAAAACTTGTTTCTTTATTCCCTAAAAAAAAAAAAAAGAAAGAAAAAAGACGCGTTTAACATTTTTTTTTTTTTTGCCTTTGAGATTCAGTGTGAACTGCTAGTCAGTGTTCTAGCAGGGTTCTAAAGTTAATAGCAGGTCATTTGGCACAGTGATTTTTGAATGGGTTTTTGATTTGAATGGGTCTTTTTATTATGGAAAATGGTGATTAAATTGAAAGTTAAAATTACGGTAATGTAACTACTGTCAAAAAGAAAGGGTTTATGAATATCAAACGATCAAATCATTTTTCACATGATTACTATTTGATTTCAGTAATCCTGTTACACGATTGTTTTATAGTGTCGGTGTCTGTATATATCAAAGCACCCGTTTCACTCCCATTACTGCCGCGTTTCTACTGGTGTAGGCCTAACCTTCAGTTCACAGAACACTGCCGTGTAACACACACTTCCAATCTTAATTACTCACTTAAGTGCAGCACCCAAATAATGTACCGCGTTTACTCATTTTTGTTTAATAGGCCCAATTGGAAACTAAAAGAATAATGATAACAGATACAGACCAGTATGCTTTTTACATGCCTGGGTAATTGCAGTCTATCATATTAACATTTGCCACACTAATGGCTAGTTTCACAGACCCAGATTAACACTAATCTCAGACTACCTAATGTTAATTTAGATAGACTAGTCCAAGATTAGAGCTAATCAGAGTGTGTGAACTAGCTGTAAAAGTCTATTTGCCAGGTACAGAGCATTAATAGATAAATCCCCAATCTTCTCTGATGATGACTAATGCCTGTTTTTTTTTTGGAGTACAGTTGGAGATTTCATGCATAATGACAGTTTAATGAATCTTTTTATTCAATTCATGCCAACGTTTTTAGGTTAGGGGATTTGATTGTATTAGATTTAAATAACAGTTTACACTGAAGAGGACAGATATCAAGCATGTGTCTGTATTTTACACTGCAAGATGTGGTACCTCTGTATGATTATTTCGTTTCCCTATGTTAATCGCAGATAGGCCATGTTGTCTTAACATTTGAATGCCTCTGTGTTAATGCTATTATTAGAAGCACAGGTATGCCGTTGTCAGTAAATAATTGCACATTTCTGTATAATATGTATTGTATTAGATCATGGATTTATTTTACCAGATATATTCAGTTACAGTTAATCATTTGATGAAGACAAAGTGTACAGAGGGACCATGTGTCTAAAGTCTCCACTAGTGATGAATCCTGGTAGAAATGTTAAACTGTATAATTCCCAGCTTCCTATAATGATTGTGTTGAGATGGTCCCCGATCGTACCCCCCATCTTTGCCCCCCCGATCGTACCCCTCATCTTGGCCCCCCGATCGTACCCCTCATCTTTGCCCCCCCCGATCGTACCCCTCATCTTTGCCCCCCCGATCGTACCCCTCATCCTTGCACCCCCCGATCTCATCTATGACCCTTTAAATCCAGACTTCTTTATTTGACAGAGCTTTCTCAGCTTAATGTTTGCACTTGCTTTAGTTGCACGGCGCTATGAGGTGGCACTGTATCAATCAGTCCTGTGTAACAGCCTTGTGTTCTGGGCCCTGCAGGTGAGCCTCATGCTGAACGGATGGGCCATGATCTCAGCATTCGCCGGGGACCAGGATGTCACCAGAGAGGCCGCCAGCAATGGGGTTCTGCTCCAGATGGAGAAAGGAGACCGAGTGTATCTCAAACTGGAGAGAGGAAACCTAATGGGAGGCTGGAAATATTCCACGTTCTCCGGATTTCTCGTCTTCCCCGTCTAAACAGGATCGAAACACACGGGCTCTGGGATGCCAGGAAAAAACAAAAAATAAAAAAAAACACAAGGGGTAGGAATGAATGAATGAATGAACGGCTCTCAGATGCAGCTGCTTGTAGCTCTGGACAGAAAACTGTTTTACCTTACAATATTTAAAGAGGCAAAGCCCTTCATAATCTGCGCCTGTATGCGTCTGCTTTGAGGAATGTTTCTAGTGTTTTGCAGTCAGAGAGCCGAATATAAGGAGAAAAAAATTAATAATTGGTGAATTATACATCATTTTTATTTGATCATTTATATATGTCATTTTTTATGTTGAAATCTTTATTATATGATTTTTTATTTTTAACTGTATATTTTTTTTTTATCCCTATTTCATTATCTGTTATGTATCCCACATACATTTTAATTACACATGCTTACTTTTCTTTTTTGGATTTTAATTTACATTATTCCTGTTTTTATCACACGAGAAAGAGTAAAAATAAAAATAAAAATAAACAATGGCATTTTCTTTGCTGTATACCAATCTATAACAATCCTACAATGTATATATGATGTAACCTCTTACTAGCCGAGCTGGTTAAGTAGCTAGCTGTATTTCAGTATTTCTATGTAATTCTCAGTGATTGTGGAGTATCAGGCTGCTATACGTTTCGATGCTTCTTGTTTTGTTTCAGTCAAATGTGGCAAAACTAAAACGGCAGAAACTATAATGGAATTTTATTATAACTCTGTAAATATATGTGTGAATATTTAAAAAGATTTTTTTTCTTTGCTTTAATTCAATAAACTTTAAATGGTACTTTTATTTTTCTTAACCAGACATGGTGTCTGTCTATCATCTTTATGTGTAAAACAAAAAACAAACGACTTGGAGAAAACATGACTAATGCCTAGAGGCATTTCCCACATACGCTGTGTTTCAGGGAGTCAGCAAGACCACACCATTCAAAGAGCCCTTTTACCAATTCACTTCTGTCATTCAGGCTGAAGCGCCTTTAAAAGCACCTCAGAGCACTAGATCAAGCTTTTTATGGGGGGTTCTCAGTCATAACCACTGCGGTGAAGAATTTAATGAGCTCCCTGGGGGAACATTGATACTTGCATAATAAGCAAACCTCCGCTGTTTCAAAGACTGGGATTTTTTCCCCAGCAATAATTTAATAAAGCAGGTGGGGATTTGGTCATAATGATACTTCGAGGTGCAAATGATAACAGAGGGACTTGTTCATCTAGATTTCAAGGCTGACAAGGTTTCACTACACGAGTCATTTAATGGGCTAACCAAGCACCTTAATTGCTAAAAACAAAATACAAAAAAGGGAAGACTGTGGAACTAGGTCATATTCTGGCGATTAAATAATTGGCTTAAATTAAATTGACATCACCACATTCATTTTGGATAACATTTCACACCATCGAATACGATTGTAATGGATCTCAGCACCGTACTGTACACGTTTATGTTACATCTCAATCAATCTTTATTTTATATAGCGCCTTTCATAGTGGACCACCATCACAAAGCACTTGAGCGACCACCATATCTAACAGATGCAAGGTATTTATGATTGCAAGCTTACTTAGATACCACAGTTGGAAGCCCAGCTGTATACAACATCAATACATGTGGAACACCTTTTGGATAATCTTTTTAAGAGAGTCACACAGTGTATTTGCAGGTTACTTTTAGAAGGAATTAACAGTCGGCATCTGGTTGGCAGCTGATAAACATAAACACTATACTGTAGATTTATGCTAAAATCCTTTAGTGAAATTTCTAATTAGACTGCCATAGCAGACTGGCTATCCAATTTAGTGATTTATTAAAACTTCTGTAAGCAGGATAGCTCCTTTAGAATCCATCCCAACAGTGCAAGATGACCAAACACATTCATGTGCAGTGGTACACCAACACAATTATATAAAGACACAATAACAACCAAACTGAATGAAACTTTTTGCTTATTTTAGGTAAGGTTACGTTAATAAACAGACGCTGATTGCTCTCTTCTTGCACGAGTATTACAGGACAGTACGTCTCGTCATGCTGAATGCCTCGGAATGGTAACCTCCTTGTCTGTTTCGTTATTAGGATGAGGGTGACGATGTGTGACCTCATGTTCACACACACACACACACACACACACACACACACCTTTCCTAGGGTGCCAGGTGTGCACTCCAGCCTGGAGGAGGCAGAGACGCTGCACATGGTACCCCTTGATGTGCAGGAGATGCATCTTCATTATAAAACTCACCCAGGTCTTCGGCATCTGTTTAGACTAAATCCCAGATCACACAGCAAGGGAGGTCTGCGGTAAACATGACAGATTGCAGCAGCAGATCCCGGGCACGCGGCAGCACACAGCAACTAACTGTTTGTATTTATTTCTGTGATTTTATTTTGTTTTGTTTGTGGTTTCACTTTTTTATTATCACTACCGTTTTATCCATCATCTTAAGAATATGTTTGCAGCGACACATATAATCACATGTTTAATGAATGTGGGCTGTTGAATTATTGCAAAGAATATATTCAATAATAATAATAATAGCCACTTTACCTCAATTAGAATTGATTACTACTGGTGTAAAGACACACAATAATTAGGATGGTAATATAAACTGACCATATTTTTCCCAAATTTAAACAATCTGTATAGACAATTAGTGGTGTTTTCTGGCTACAAATACAAATAATGCCTAATGTAAGGTTCAATTCACTGCCATTCATTTGGGTTTATATATATATATATATATATATATATATATATATATATATATATATAGTGTGTGTGTATTATTGTTTATATTTTACAATAATATTTTTGAACATAAAACACTATAAACCCTAAATTAAATATAACTACAATATTAATACTACTAATCAATAAAACATCTTAATGTTGCGATTCCAAAGAATGTATTTATTATTACTGTTGTTTTGGTCATATTAGTTTCCTTTTCATTTTTAAAAACGGTAAAAGCAATACAACCTGTTTAGGACATTTTATTTATTTTTCAAGCACATGCATGTAATGTCGCATGCTTTTATGTATTGTTATACAAATAATATACCTTTTTATTAATTCGTTAGACATTCCATATTTGACGCAATAACCAGCTATAGTCCTACAGGAAATGCTGCTGTAAATTGAAAGAAAAAGCTCGTGGAAATACCGTGGTGCGTCTGTTCTATGTAAATATTAGTCGTTATTAATTATCAATCACTGAAACGTTTAAATCACAATGAAAAATGTATCTTCTAATTCTAAATCTAACTATGCTATAACATCGAGTCCCGCGACAGAGTGAACAGAGCCCAATGTGCATTTCCAGACCGGCTTTTTTTTTCTTTTTTTGTCAGTGTGTGAAAAAGGAGTTATTTAATTAGCTGCACTTCCCCTGCTGCTGGAGATTTAATTGAGCATTCTGTGAGAGCACACTTCTATTAAACAAACAGCAAGGACGTTTTTCTTTTCTTTCCCAATGCAAAAATATTGGAAACAGGTTAAACCCAGACTTTTTTCCAAACAGTTTCTCCAGTCAGTCACCGATTAGCAACCCTGTTACCCAACCTAATGGTGGTTACAGCATTCCAGGATTGATTAGTGCAGACCGGAGTGTGAGACTAACCAGCCGTGTAAAACCATGTCTGTTTAATTATCTCGTTAGGCCTTCATGATTCACCCATTATCTTACTCTGCGTTTTTATAACTAATGGTGAGCAACATATTGTTTTCACACAAGCGCTATTAAATACAGCACTTTTTTGTTGTTGTGCGCTGATCAGTCTGTAAGCATAATTATTTGAAGCAGTCCCATTCGCATTCGGGGAACGCTGACAAGCAATTACGAGCGACGGTGTTACTGCAATAATTCTTCACAGACTCTGTGCAGGAGCTAGGAAGAAAAGCGCACCAATTAGAGACACACACAAAAAAAAAAAACACGAGACGGTGAAGATTGAATTTTAATTGCCGTATGATATGTTTTATTAGGGTGTTTACGTTTCCACGATGCGCCGACGAGGAGGCAGTAATTAGAACTGCTCTGAAATTAAATCAACTATCGCGTTTATTTATTTTTATTTGCCCTCTCAAGTCTCTGTTTTGAATCGTTGAACTGGCATGTCATTTGACATTGGTTTACTTTGCTTTGTTGATCAGCGTGTTATTTTAATGACGCACCTCTCCCCCGGAGACAGAGCGGTTTTAAAATAGGAACACAGGGGCGAATTCTTAATTATTATTATTATTATTATTTATTTATCAGTTTGGTGAAACCATTTACCTCCATGCCTTCCATCACAGCTCAGTAGTTCGAGACAAACACCAATCACAACATGTTTGAGTATAAATATTTATTGTGTATAATGCGGAGTATGCACAAGTACGCAAAAGTATATGCGCATTCATTTGGCACCAAACGTAACTTGGTTTGAGGAAGCTGCCTGGCCGACTGGACGAGGCGGAGACACACACCCCTCATCATAGACAAAACCTACATTTTTAAGAGGATGAGGAGGTGGTGGGTTACGATTAAATCGAAACGCAAATGAGAGGCAAGTGAATAGGTTAGCATTGTAAATACCAATCTTAATTAGCTCTTGTGTAAATTGAATGATTCAAGATTGGTGTCTGACACCTCCCGAACATTAGTTACAATCTTAATTTAGTGCTGCCACTTCATTACTAGCTGATCCGGAAAACATCACGGCTGTCACCACTTTGATCAACATAACACAGGACCTTCATGTTCAGTGAGCCGCCTGCTAAGGAAGCAGCACTGCATTTCTAATTGCATTCATTTCATGACTATTTAACTCGGGGAGTTTCACCATCCATTAACTCTAATTGTTCCCATATTGGTATCTGGCCGCATACCTGCATTTCTAAAGTCGCGTCATCGCTTCTACCGCATTACTCGGCTTTAAATATGTCTGCTAATAAATAAATAAATAAATAATAATAATAATAATAATAATAATAATAATAATAATAATAAATACAATAGTACAAATTACATAAATATCTAAAGTCCATATTAGTGATGTGCTATAGCGTGTGCGTTACATACAGTACGTTATATATATATATATATATATATATATATATATATATATATATATATATATATATATATACACACACAATACTAAAACTAGGTTATATTTCTAAAGTGTGCATGTAGTCTTAGGTAAAGAAGGATGAAAACGATGAGTGGAAGATAAAGCGCTGAACTGTATTGAGTTGTTGGGTGCAGCGTGGACGGAGCGTGCCCTGTCCTGCAGAGAAGTCTGCTCCGTTATTTAATCCTAACAAGCCTTCCAGCTGAAATTAAACCACACATGAAGTAACAGGACTTAAAACAAGAATGCAGTAGGGTGAGTAGGCCTATGCATCTTGAAGGCTTAAATATGTTCTCTTTTTATTTTGCACAATAACTGTGGGTCAGACTATCAAGCCAGCATTACATCTTTAAACACCTCTCCAAATGTTTTTACTACAGTCAGATACAGAATAATATCGTTCGACCAACCTTATTTCAATTTAATAAATAAATACATTTTAAAAAATCTTTCTAAAAATATATTATTATTATTATTATTATTATTATTATTATTATTATTATTATTATTATTATTATTATTATTAAATGACTTCAGTTAACGGTATTCTGGTACCAGTAGTCAACGATGTTGATAATTTTGTATTTTAGTGATTTACTTGAAAGGGCTTTGTGGTCAGGTGATCGTTATTGTTAAAACACACCAGGGTTGCCAGTGTTCCATGAAAGATAGTATCTTGCTTAAGAGCTACGTTTTGTTTTTTCAATGGTGCATTTTTAAGCTTTGATCAATTTGCAAAAAAATAAAATCCTTTTATATTTAATAGCTGCAATAACATATATATATATATATATATATAATTACATTTTGAACAGCTTTGGCAGTGCCTTAAGCTGTCTAATTCGGTAGTTAAAGGAAACAGAATTTGCCTTGATGTGTACTACAGTGTATCCTTGGCCAGATCTCAGCCCATGGTATACCACACTGTATATTCAGTTACAGGCTTCAGGGGTTCCTTTTCGTTGTATTTCATTGCACATGCTGAAGTGTGAAATACCACTGTTTAGAGATGGTATGCTTCTGCCTTTACCTGTCTCTTCTTTCTTTCTTTCTTTCTTTCTTTCTTTCTTTCTTTCTTTCTTTCTTTCTCTCTCTCTCTCGCGCGCTCCTGAGAATCTCTTGTCACACCTTCACTCCCCCCCCCCCCCCCCGCCCACCCAGAGACAATGTCCAGGTTTCCTCCAAAACGCTGAACCATAATAAAATGTTCCTCTCTAGTGAAGTTAGGAGGAATCTGAACCCAGAGGCTCTGCGCATCTCAAAGCTGTAATTCCCTGGGGGTTTGTTACACTGCATGTACAAGTGCCAGACATCTCTTTACTAAAATAGAAAATCTGTCACTGTCCCACTCTGCAGCGCATTTGAATGGGAACTAAAGACCAAGTACCCGCCTTTGCTGTTGTGTTGAGCATCAGATCCTAACGGTGTGCGCCAGAAGCACACTGTGGCAATGCCAGCACCAGAAGCACGCATCACTAATCCTCCGTGGTGGGGATAGATGGAGATTTGCTTTGGAAGTAGTTGCATGGCTTGAGTACTGCAGTAATTGGGATATATCGAAGAATTTTGATTGTAGTAAAACTAGAGACCATTAGATTATTGTGTTTATGGCTTGTGTTTTTCCAGTCTGTTTGCTGCAGTTCTTTAGTGCTCATAAAGCTGTCACTGCATCCCAGTATGTCAGTGTGCGGGTGCAGCTTGAAAGCTGGCCAATCTATAAGTCATGAAATATGGATAATAGGAAATGTAGCAACGTGGACGGCTATTGTATGTGTAGGGGAAGGTAAATAGGTTGACCATGGCTTGAGTTATGCAAGTGGAAAAGGTAAGGAAGTAAATCCTGTTGACATGTTTCCTTGGGCCTTTACCAGTGTTAACACTGCAAGAATTGTGTTTTTAGGGATCATGGGGTGTAACCAGCATTTTACATGTTCTGTGTGTTTTCACAGGTATTCATTGTTTAACTAGGAGATTAGGGAAAAAAAGTAATCAGCAAATAGCCATTATTGTCTCAATGATTTTTATGGCTTTAAAACTTATCACACATAATTTGCTTAGTATTAAAACATTTGTCACAGTAGCTACGTTTTCATAAGGATTCTGTGTGTAATTTATTTATTAAACTGTAAAGTGTTCTTAATGGCACTGCACTCACAAGCACCTCCTTGACGGATCTGAGGAATTGCCTTTTCAGATAATGAGTTCTTGTGCCAAACAAAGATTGCCCTCTAATTGCAGACTGAATTTATTTGGAGGAGAAATGCAATTTGTCAAACTAAAAATGAAAAAAAACCCCGCAATGACAGGTATTCTGTAGAGAGTGAGTAATTAAATAAAATACATCAGCACATCTACAAGGAACTCAATTAGATGTATTATTTCAAGAATGGCGAAGGTCATCACGTGTGTATAGGAGATTTCCCTGGAATGCTTCCTGTCCTTGCATGCTAATTCAGGGGCTCCCGGCCTCCTGTCTCGAGGCCACACAGCAGAGCTGCACAGTTTGATCTAGCCATTCCCAAACTCATCACACTTCATCTAGCCATTCCAAAACACCACACTTCATCTAGCCATTCTGAAACTCACCACACTTCATCTAGCCATTCCAAAACACCACACTTCATCTAGCCATTCTGAAACTCACCACACTTCATCTAGCCATTCCCAAACTCATCACACTTCATCTAGCCATTCTGAAACTCACCACACTTCATCTAGCCATTCTGAAACTCACCACACTTCATCTAGCCATTCTGAAACTCCTCACACTTCATCTAGCCATTCTGAAACTCCTCACACTTCATCTAGCCATTCCAAAACACCACACTTCATCTAGCCATTCCCAAACTCATCACACTTCATCTAGCCATTCTGAAACTCACCACACTTCATCTAGCCATTCTGAAACTCCTCACACTTCATCTAGCCATTCCAAAACACCACACTTCATCTAGCCATTCCCAAACTCATCACACTTCATCTAGCCATTCTGAAACTCACCACACTTCATCTAGCCATTCTGAAACTCCTCACACTTCATCTAGCCATTCTGAAACTCACCACACTTCATCTAGCCATTCTGAAACTCCTCACACTTCATCAAGCCATTCTGAAACTCCTCACACTTCATCTAACCATTCCAAAACACCACACTTCATCTAGCCATATTTTTTACCAAATATATAAGCTGTCCTTCAGCATAGCTAATTCTCAGAAATTAACATTCCTTTTTGTCCAGTGGGGACCGCAATGAGCGTTACTCTCATCAACCAGTATCGAGAGGAACTGCACTTCCTTGCACCAATAGGGACCATAATGAGCAGTATACTGACAAGAAACCAACATTTGTCAGAGATCAAGATCAGAATGATGATGATGACTCAAAAAATCTTAAAATATAAGTCCCGAGAATTCTCAGCTGGCTGACTCATCTTTCACATCTTCTCATCTTTCAAAATACTGCTTATTTTCTCAACTAAATCATGTAGTACTGACAGTAACACAACACGCTTGCAAACTGAAGGTTGTAGTTTCAAATCCCACGCATGCCAGACCTTATTTTTAATATTTATATTCTATAAAAAAATATATGTTTTGCAGGCAAATGTTCCATTTTAAAACTGAAATAAATCATTTAATATAAATGATATAGACGCCACAGTAAGTGCATTCCCTAGTATATTTCCACGTTGACAAAACAAGTTAATTGTCATTAAACTCGGATGTCCTGTAATATACATACGTGTGCCTCGGGTCAGCAAAAAAACATTGGGAGGAGAAGGACGTGTGTAAACCTTTTTGTTTGCGTGTGTTAAAACTGTTTTGTTTAATGGGTAAACGGCTTAGTCGTCCGATGTGTTAGTTAGCAGTGTGAAAATGTTTAGTTTGTACTCCATGTGTGAGTTAGATTTTTGTGTTGTTTTAACTTATTGTTTATTTCTGTACTTTAATTGCAAGCAAGTGCTTCAGAACCTTAATTTCTTGTGTCTGGGTCTATATCAAAGGGGCTATGAATGTTTAAAAATAAGTAAGATCTTTTACAGTATATTTTGCAGGTTTTTAATAAATGCAGAATTCGTAATAATTTCTTGCTCAAGCATTCCATATTTTACAGTACCGGTTTAGTGATTCTATACCTAGTTTCCAATGTTCTCAGCCAGTCCACCTACAATTTCCAATACCCCTTGCTGCTTCATTGTTGATGCCTAGCAGATGATTGCTAAGTTTGCAGTAGTGAATCCCTTCTTCTGTTTGGCTGAATACCCTGACCCTGACCCCTGAGAGAGTGGGTAGAGAACATGATGAAACCTTGTCACCTGATATTTAATAACCTTTCAGCAAAGAACAAACACGCATGTGGGGTATTATTCTTTTTTTTCGAAACATTTTTAGCTATTGTATACAATGTCTTTGTGCTCTTCTCAAGGTAAATGTATTGATGAGAGCCCAGGAAAGACAGCTGCCTCTTCACAAAGGCCTGCTTTCTAAAGGGGAGTTGAAGGCTGCTGTATGGGCTCTGCAGCAGCACACCTGAAGCGACACTCTGAAAACGCAGCACAATTCTGTAATTAGAGCCCCTTTCTCACTGCCATGCTGTACCTCGCTCGGACCCAGTGTCATGCGGGTCGGCTATGCGATTTCACACTGCTTTATGAAGAAGCAGGGTCCACCTGGGTGACAGAAACAAATACACAACGTGCGTAGCAATGCCCCGGAAGCAGGTTATTACAGTTGCTTCCATCCAAGCTTCTCTGGATTGAGTCGTCAGTCCAAATGTTGATTAGAGCAAATGTTTCTTCATCCCTGTTGCAATCTGGCTCATACTGTGTCTCAGTCAACAAAAATGTGGTGAAGCAAAATAAACAGAAATGTTCTTTGTGGAAGTGAAACCTTCACACAGGCGTGGCTGTTTCTTACTTTGTTGGTTTACGAATGGCCATCATGCATTTTGTCTCGCTCAACCCGGGTCAAAGCGCATCGACCCACATCCTGAGGTGGATTGCTGCTGACCCGGGTATGACCCCGGTACGTGGTTTCACACTACGCAGGATTGTGACCCAGGTAGCCAGAACCCGGTTGGGACCCGGGTAGGAGCGCCAGTGTGAAAGGGGCTTGAGTACTGTGGTGTACCATGCATACTATGTAGTACAGCATGCATATAGTGGTATGGTATGATATGGTGAAGCATGAATGCAGTCTGAATTGCTTTCCTCCTGCAGATTTTCAGTGTCTTCTCATTGGTTCAAGCGACTGTTGAACAGTACATAACTTTAGCTGTCCTTCAGAACCTTTACTGTGTTGAAATGACAGTGGCGAGGGAATTCAACAAGTAAGTAAGTGTGTTACCAAATAGCATGTTCTTTAAACCGACCTGCATCGTTTTCAGGAGAGATAATGCCCCAACGTAATTGAAATCCATTATTAACCAGATACGAAGCAGTATGGTATATAGGATACAAAAGTGTGAGGCTGACTGGGAATTAATTCTAACCCTTGCACGTGGAAGTTAAAGATACCCTCTCTTGAAGCCAAATGGCACACAGTTTAATTGAAGCAAGGAGTGTGTGTACCTGTCCTTTGAAATGCTCCATATCAAGCGTGGGACCCGTGCTGGGAATCCAGAGCAGTGCTGTGAATGAGAGGGGAGTAAAGAGAGCGCGTCCCACTGAACTATCACCCTTCAGCCTGGAAAGGTAAGAGGAAGCTCATTAAACAAACTGGGTCCTGCCAGCCTTGGCTGCAAGTGAGGAATGCATCTCTAGATAATACTAGTGCAGAAAGATGCCTTTACGATTGCAAACATTTAAAATAATTGATAGAGACTGGGCAGCTTTGCCAAATCTGTCTGGGCAATTCTTCTTTCCATAAGTGCCTTGGGTGTAGATTAAAAGTTAGGAAAGAGATGGGAGGGGCAGAAAGGACTGCATATGAGTAGTAGATATCTAATTAGTATACTGCAGCGTTGGAAAGAAGGTTTTAATATGTGCTTGATTAGCCCCAGTGTATAGGTCATATTAAACTTGTATTAAAACCAGGAATGGATCAAACTACTCTGCAATGGGAGTCTTATTTCCATCCCTGTACCAGTACTTTATATGGATGGAGTTTTCCACGTGGTAATGTTTTACACCAGCTCTCCGCAGTCTTGATGCACACTCAGCAGGTTTCCATGTGCAGACAGTGCTGATTGATATGAATGCCATCTCTTCTGAAGCCAGCTGATGATGATGCAGCAGGGGTGGGCACCTACTTTAACAATCTGACTGGTCAGGGGTTTTCCCAGTAATTACTGCTCTTGTGGAAACTGACGTTGTTGCAGTAGTTTAAAGACCCCTCAGGGAATTAAATTCCAATACGATCTGTGGCTCTAATCACTCCTCCTGAGGAAAGTAAAGCCTGACGCTAGACAATGTGCTGCGTTGTTTTTAATGCCCAGTCTAACTGTTTCATGTTCTTTTACTGTCTGGAACTCGGTAGACTCTTCATCAGCACAAAACTGCAGTTTTAATGAAGTTGAGATCCAGTTTCCTGGCTTCATAAGCCAGTAGAGAATAATTGGGCTGCGTGGTGCCTCTGGCATGTTGCTGAAACCTACACCTGAATTGCTTTGCTGGTCCTGGTAAGTGATCCAGGGGGGATGGGGGTAAAGTAAAAACCCACGCTCATAGCCATTAAGCTGTTTTCTGACAATTAACTTAAAATGTGTCTAGCTGTTACTGGGACAAATACATTCTCCTCAATTGAGTCACTCAGGCTTACGCATTTTGAGCTTCTGGATGGAGGGCGGTTTGACTTGACTTGGATGTGCCCCCATTCTGAAACGTTGAACTTTTAGTGGTTTTAAAAGCAGTTTTTAAGTAACTTGCAAGGCTGTAACCTTGTATAACAATTCCACTGTTGAAAACACGTTCACTGCAGAGCATAGATACCTGCCAGGTAAAGGCAGCAGACTACCCCGGTGCGCACTGCACAAGTGCAGATGGGTCAGTCTGATCACTATAAATGCAGCACAACTGCCTACCCCCAGACAGCCTAAAACCAGTGCTGCTGCAATGTCGAACCGTTTAAATTCTACTTTCACAGCTCTGTAAATAGGATTGGGGAATGCCAAATCTACTTTAAGAACTGGAAAATAATCCTAGAAGAAAGCATGGTGACCAGTTACCAAGACCATCTCCCAGTGCAATATGGGCTCTGTTTTCAGAGGAAGTCTGTCTCGGGAAGCAGCGGTGGGCCCCCCGTGAGAGATTAGTGTCAGCAGCCATGTATACACCTCTGGGAATCATCCTTGCCATGCTGCAGTGCAGTGTGTGAGCTCTCTGAACCTCTCTCTGGGATTCGTTCTTCCATGCTGCAGTGCAGTGTGTGAGCTCTCTGAACCTCTCTCTGGGATTCGTCCTTGCCATGCTGCAGTGCAGTGTGTGAGCTCTCTAAACCTCTCTCTGAGATTCGTCCTTGCCATGCTGCAGTGCAGTGTGTGAGCTCTCTCTGCTGAGGCTAAGGGGCTCTGGGCTGTGTGTACCATGTCGGTAGTTATGGAAGATCGTGGAAGAGTGTGCGCTGCACTCACTCATTTATTTTTTCATGTCTATCTCTCTGTTTACCTGCATATCCATCATCCTTGCATTGTGTACTTTTCAGGTGCACTTTTTAAATCTGTTTATGTTTGGAGCGTGTGTTTGTTGAAATGCCACTCATCATCTCTGTTTTTCTGGGAATGTTTGGATACGGATCAGTGATGCTTAGCTGCTTGTTTTTAATCATTTTTAATGAGCTCATCTCCCTGTTATACCCCCTCCAAAGCAGTTCAATTAGCACACTGTTCTGTATCCGTGCATCTCCAGTCCTCACCCCCTCGGGTCTTCACAATCTACTACTCCAAACTGCTTTTCCTGAAATCAAACTCCTGTACAAGTTTATTTTGTTTTTGTATTTAGGACTGAAAATGTGTAAGAGTCTCACTGACTGCATTCCGGTCTGAATCGAGTACTGATCTGAACCAGCTTGAATTGTGTGGGGGTTTTGTGGACTGCCATCAGCTTTATTTTTTGTTTGTTTTTTGGACCCTCATTCGAAAATGCACTGATCGGGTCCGTTCCTCTTTGTGTGTGCCTGCCTGTCAGTCACCTTCTATATGATGAAAATGATTCCACCCTTGATCTTCACCAAACCTTTATCAAACGCTAGTTGCCTCCTGCAGATGTTTCAGATTGCATTTGTTTGTAATCTGATAAACTCTTGATTTGGTAACATAATATTTTAACGTTCACGTACTGGTGAGGGGTTTTTTTCTACGCGATTACAAGGACCATCTGTATGGGTCAGTGTTATTTTTGGTTGTTTTAGGAGAGTAACACAGAGTCCCTCAACTGAACCCTTTCAACAGAGAGCAGTCCAGCGTAGGTTCCTTGCAGGATGTCTCCTATCCAAGTATTGACTAGGCCCATCCCTGCTTAGCATGGAGACCTGAGGAGTCACAGTTGTGTGGCTGCAGGACACACCCCAGCCCCAGTACCTTCCTGCTGTCCCTCATACAGCGGTGGTACTGATTGCACTGCAGTATGTATAGCACATGAAGGGACCTGGAGCATGTGTATTGCTTCTGCTTTTTTATCCTCAGTCTTGGCTATTGTTCCTGCAGCCCCTGCGTTGTCATTACAGCTGGAACTGCGAGTACACCAGGGAGACTGGTAACACAATTAAACGCACCAGATTTTCAATTTTCCAGTAATACATCCATGCTGTCCAGGTAAAGCAGGTAGCGCTGTGTTTTAAGAACATCTCCAACTAAAAAAATGTATGCAGTCCAACATTCATTCAATCAATAGGAAGCAGCTTTACCAGAGGGAGTCTGAAGACAAGCCGAGGAGAGGAAGCAGATGATCTGGGTACATGTTTTATTATCACTGTTCTTCTTTTCATGACATCTATCCAAGCAAACAATACACATTTACAATGTGGGTTTCCAAAGGGGATACAGGCTTTGGGACTAAACAGACTGCAATACAACACACCACTCCAGGCTTATAGTTCAATCTTGGCTTCAGGATTGCTTCTATTTTACAATATCTCCTGGCGCTTCCCAGGTTTGTCTTGGGATTAATTCTAGCTGGCTGCTCAGCGCTCCTTCCATGTTGCTCAGTAGTGGTTGTTTTATTTTTATCTACAGCAAAATTAAATTTCAATACAGTGTATGTGCTAAAAAAGAACATTGGACAGCTTGTGTTAAGAGAAAAAAACCTTTGCCAGATTTCACAGTTCGTTTTATATGCTGTACCATAACTAATGTTGTGTGACATACTCGCTGACACCTTACGAATGATGCACTTGTGCAGGATAAATATTACAACCTCTAATCATGTGTAATATAATACAATGCAGATACAGAAGTACAGGAAAGGGTGATTAAAAGGAAATTAACCAAGCAGGACCTACATTCTCTCATTCTTTAGTGCTTTTGAATTTGAATACAAGTGGGATTTTACGAGCGGTGTTATTTTGTGCTTCCAGCATGTTTAAGTGCAGTGCTAATGTAAGCCCCTGTTTTAAGGTAATTATCGATGTCTCTTACCTACACTGCTTATCATCCTCTTCAAAGTGGGAACAGTTAGAAAGTTCCAGAATGCAGACCATTTCCTGAGTGAGATGGCAGAGTGGTTATGTGCAAATCCCTCCTCTTAACAATTACATCGGGCTAGCGTTCTGCGACTGATAAAAAATCGAGGCATGTCACAGAGTCAGTGAATATAACCTTTTCATACCTCTTTAAAGCATCACCTTCAATGATGTTGCATCTCAATCACTTAGTGGTAGGCAAGGAATCTGGCTTTTCGAAGGTCAAAGCCTGTGAGCAGGGTTGCTTTTTCATATGTTTTCATCAGCTATTAGTGGAGTCTGGGAGTGTGGGGAGGGAGCGATGATTTCTGTAATGCGCAGCCAAAACAAACTCAGCGTTGATAATTCACTATGAATTCACTGAGCTGACTGGACTGGGCTGCACTGCTGGGGTTTGGAGTTCTTGTACTCCTGCTATCCTTGTAAAAATCACAAAGCAATTAGAAAGGAAAGAAAAAATACAAATGGAAAGCAGTCTTCATGGTCCTGTCGGCGCCTGTTTAAGTTTACTGCAGTCATGGAAAGAAAAGATCTCTACATTAGTACTAAATAGATTAAGTACTGTTGGATATCCTCAGTACGTGGCATGCTGTCTGAGAAAAGAACACAAAGTATTTTTAAGATTTTCTCATTCCTTCCTTCTCTGACTTTATTTCAGAAGAAAAATAACCAACTTGCTGGAAGCAACAAATTAAACGTGGGCAATAACTGCATGACAACCCTTTAGTTAGTGTTTTCCTATTGTAGCTGCAGGCTGATAATATACTAGGGGCAACTATTTGAATATTTCTTGGCAAGTAAATTGTATTTCCTGCTATTAAAAAGTAATTATTTGTACATACATTTTCAAAGAAAAGAAACAAAGCTTAACACAAAGCAAGTTAGAAACACGCTTGCTGCGTCTTGCTTATTAAAAAAAGGCAAGTGCTTTATCTTTGTGTGACATTTTCATGTCAAAAGCATATAAAACAAATATAATTCAAAAAGTTTAGCACTGTCAGAAGAACATTTTTGTCCTGTATGACGTATTTCAGAAGCTTGTCAGCTAGGTTTACAAATTCGTCTTTTCCAAAGTGGTGCAGATTATAACACCTCACTTTCTTTTTTAATATAATGGATACCGACATAAAATAGGTCCTGTGCCCCCCTATTACCCACCCAGCTACCTCCAGTATAGAGCTTTGCTTTGGTGTGTTTTCAGCCTGTCCCTCTGTCTGTCTATCCATTGGGAACAGTATGCAGTAGAATATCGTTTTGCTTTATGAAGCAGATGCACAGTAACTCGCAGCAGCTGTGTGTGATCTCTCAGCATCATAAGAACGTGCAAAGCAGTTCTAACCTGCTTCAACTCTCCTGTAAAAACATGTGTATGCAGAACAATGTCTCTTGAAGACATTCTCAGAGCTATCTGTCTTGTGGGGAAGAGCTTTGGGTTGAGACAAGCAGAATTGCAGAACTGGGCAATTAAGAAACCATTTGGATGTAAATAAATGAGGATCGTTAATTCTTAATGTACAAAGGCACAGTGGAACTGCAGGTTTGCCATTCATTGCTCCTAAATGCAAGAGCTGATGGCACTGCAGGATATTCAGAAATATAAAACCCTCGTTAATGCCAGGCTCATTAGTGAAAGAGTGCTGGAGATCACAACAGGTATCTCTACCAACTGTAGCTGCATGCTGAAAGTGAGACTGTCCCATTAGTGGCAGGTACAGTGTATTATCGCAGCATCTCACTCGCTTCAAAATATCTTACAATTCCTGTCGTGCTTCTGACATGCAGTATCTTACAAGTATCTTGAAAATCATCTGTAATAACTGAACAACTATTAATCTGTGATAACTGAACATCTATTCATCTGTAATAAGATGAACATCTATTCATCTGTAATAACTGAGCATATATTCATATGTAATAACTTATCTATTAATCTGTAATAAGATGAACACCTATTTATTTATTTATTTATTTATTTATTTATTTATTTATTTATTTATTTATTTTTGTCTGTTGATTGTACTGGAACAATGCGGTACAGCAATCCCCAAGATTTATTTAAGCAATAGAACCTGAAGAAGAGGACTTTATTAATGATTTTTTTAAACTGTATGTGCTATACTAAATTAATAGATAGATTGAACGTACAGGACAGCAAGGAAGCAGACTTAATCTACATAGATTTTCTTTCATCATGCAGAAAAAAAGGTAAAATACGTGAAGACTGTGTATTTTCCAGTGGATTGATTTGGCAGAGAGATTAAACAGTTTCAACAATAACATTCAAGGTCCTTTATCAGAGATTGAGCACCTCCTTTTTGTAGATTGATTTGTAGACGCCCTTTTTTTAACGCAGCAAGCGAGCAATATGAAATCTAAAAAGTAGTTTAATTCCCACTGCTTGTGCTTGCTTATACACACACACTGACACACACACACACACACACACACACACACACACACACACAGATGTTTCTATAGACAGTGTTTATTGTCTCTGCAATGTGTGTCTACTGTACAGCCCACACAGAACACAATCCGACCTTCACCTTCAAACACATCGCAAAAAAAAGGCTTTTGAAAGCCCAGGGATTTAATAATTACTTTTCAGCTCTTTGAGAAATAATCTGTCAGGGATGGGTATCCTTGGAACAGATAACATGCACATTGTAATGCGCTTGAAAGTAATTATTGAGCTTCCAAGGAATGCTGCCATCCTCCAGCATTCAGGCACAACAGTGAGGCAAGTAGCTGTGCCAACATCGCAGGCAGAGTGAATAGGGAGAGTGGGAGCATCGTGATAGAAAGGTCAATGCTGACCACCATCTTTGTTTCAAACTCTGCTTCGCTTTCTCTGATATTTTGTGACCACGTGGTTTGAGTGGGGTAGAATTGTGTCAGTATATTCCCAGCTTTTTGGATGTGTGTGTCCTAATAATTCTACGTAGGCACAGGCCTGTCTGTAGTAAATAAGATTGTTAAGGTTGCCTCCATTAGTTAGGAATAACGTTACTTGTTTTCTGTGCTGCATTGCATGCTGGGGGTTGTGTGGGAGTGTTGCAGTCAGCCTCTGCTGATGAAGTCCAAAGCAGAGTGCAATTGGCACAACACTGTAACAATGTGAAATGCTCTGAATTATATTTACCAATGAAATAACACCATTCGAAGCTCAGAACCCAGTAAGTCAAAGAGGAACATGGGTAGTGTGATTTTGTGACTGCAGTGTAACATGCAGCCCTTCAACAGCACTGAGCCTGTCTTTCACTGTTCATTGAGGATGGCTGTGCCTCACAGCCTGTAGGGCTGCTCTGCTTCAAGCTGGGGTGTGGAGGGGGGTGGGCCTGCAGTGATACAGGGCTGGGATGACTCTGTGGTTCTTCCATGGCAAGGTAATGCAATTCAATATGGAGGCCTGGTTCCATGCTGATGAAGTCCTCCATTTAACATTGTCACTAGATGTGAGCAGCTTGTTTCTTTGGAGCTGCTGAAAATACACTGACAACCAAGCATGGTTCTTTTATACCTGCCATTAGCTGCTCTCTCCCAGTATATTGAGAGGTGTGTGTGAAACAGCCTTCCCCCGAAGATGAAGGGGCCAGCACTAGTTTTCACAGGTCACATGGGTGTCAAGCCATTTGATCTGTTATCTGAGACTGCATGGGATTTCTATAAAATAGTCTCTCTAAGAACCCCAATCGCATCCTCTGGCAAACAGTGACAATGTCATTTGAATTGCATGTAAAAGGCACACTCCTAAAGCAGCTTTGTGGGATTGCTATCACACTGCAGCTCGTGTGCGCAGACAGTATTGCCACAGGCACAACGCGGTTCCCTTCTCATGGGACAGCCCTGCTGGATTTGAACGAGGTTCTCGTTATCTCAAGAGATTTTCAGTGTCTTTGCTGATTTAACACAGGTCACATTGATGTAGCACGTTGAGCTCCCCTCAGGTTTCATGACACCAGAACACTTCATATAAAGACAATCAGGTGTATAGATTTCCTGAACACTTCATATAAAGACAATCTGGTGTATAGATTTCCTTGCAGGCAGAGATCCTCCAGGGGGGCATTGAACAGGACCAAACTACCTACTGTGGTTTGTTGAATTATTCTGCAAGGCTACATACAGATGCAAATCACAGAGCAACTACCTGTAGTTCACAGCTACCATAACAAGGCAGTTAGCATGCTTTATAAAACAGTTGGCACTTAATTTATTAATTGCTGGTTATTGTTTATGTTGGAGCTCAAAAACACCTTTTGAATTTTATGTTCCATGTCACACAGGGAATTTTTCATTTAAAGTTGTATTAAACAATAGCATCTGGTCAGGTATAATTGTTACTTAATTGAATATGGGCTATTTCCAAGCCATCAGGTAACGATATGAGATGCAGACTCATGTGTGTTTACATGCAGTAATCGGGTTGATGGAGTTCTTGTTGCCCTGCATGTGCACCATGAAAGAACCCCAGAGATTGACCGTGGGCTGCTGGGCCAGTTCATCCTTTATTATGTGTGAAGAGGCTATGTAACCAAAAGCAATTTCACTGCGTATGAAGCCGTAACTAGAAATGCCTTTTGTTGAACAGGATGGATCTAGCATATCTGTTTCTTTATTTCATCTCGCTGTGAGGTAGTAAGCATCGAGACGGAGAGGGTGATGAGAGTGCTGTTCTGAAAGAAGCCCCTCATCCACCTTGCTGTCCTGTGATGTGGTGTCAAGCACAGGTCCTGTTTGCTCTGTGGACAGTCCAGTTCCCTTGGCTCTCTAGCCTGGCTACATTACTCTTGAATTGAAGTCCTTTAATAGTTTCACCGATCCCCAGGGGCATGCTGAGCAGATTCTCCCTGATTTCAATGTCTTCTTATGATAGATAGACAGAGAGATAGATAGATAGATAGATAGATAGATAGATAGATAGATAGATAGATGGACTTGATCTATTCATTTCTAGTTCATTCAGGCCTCCACAATGCTTCAAGCAGACACTAAGGGCTCTATTGTGTTTGTTAAATTATCATTGTATTCATATGGTTAAGATGTTAGCAGCTTGTAATATTTTATTAAAGTGTGTAAAACAAGTTCCTGTATTCAATGAATTCGCTCCCCGAATTGTCTAAAAATGCAAATGCAGCCTCTAAGGGAGTTACCTGTGTGCAGCATCAAAACCATCCTCATGAAACCAGGCTACAGGATATGAAGGGAATTGTTATTCAGCTCTGCGCGTCGCTTTTGAATGGCTACAATCCCAGGTCTTGCAACATGCGGTTACCTGTCAGTTTGAATTTGCTCCCTAATATGTTACATGGCTGGTGAGCTCCCAGGAGCTGAGGAACCGGGTATGGTGCATGTGGAGACGTCGCCTCCACCTGGAGACGGGGCAGACTGGAGAGGTCACCTCCACCTGGAGACAGGGGGGCAGTGGAGAGGTCACCTCCACCTGGAGACAGGGGGGCAGTGGAGAGGTCACCTCCACCTGGAGACAGGGGGGCAGACTGGAGAGGTCACCTCCACCTGGAGACAGGGGGGCAGTGAAGAGGTCACCTCTACCTGGAGACAGGGGGAGCAGTGGAGAGGTCACCTCTATCTGGAGACAGGGGGGCAGTGGAGAGGTCACCTCCCCCTGGAGACAGGGGGGCAGTGGAGAGGTCACCTCCACCTGGAGACAGGGGGAGCAGTGGAGAGGTCACCTCTATCTGGAGACAGGGGGGCAGTGGAGAGGTCACCTCCACCTGGAGACAGAGGGGCAGTGGAGAGGTCATCTCCACCTGGAGACAGGGGGAGCAGTGGAGAGGTCACCTCCATCTGGAGACAGGGGAGCAGTGGAGAGGTCACCTCCACCTGGAGACAGGGGGGCAGTGGAGAGGTCATCTCTACATTTAATTCCACAGCGCATCCAGAAATCTCCACGCTGCTTGTGTGCCGGAACAGTAATTGCTCAGAAGGTGCTCTGTGGGAATGTATGGTGTGCCCACAGTCAGGCCTGACAGGAGGGTATTCATCACAGTATGGTTTAGCTAGCCCCAGGGAGCCAGCGGGAGCTCTGATGTCACCAAGCACACAAGAATAATGGGATCTGCATAATGCACATTCAATAGTTTCCAAGTAAGCTGCCATTGACTGCTTTTACTGTGCATGCACTCTACTGTTTTATTGCCTGATGTGTAGAACCATCTCTAAAGAAATGGGCACTTTCTCCTTATTTACCAATTACCAGAATATAAAAGCACTGTATAAACTGCTGAATAATGGATTTCAGATTTATTGTATTTTATTTAAAATGAATCACAAATCGTTTGATGCCATTGTTTTTTGTTATCTTACAAAATGTATTTTTGGTGAAAATATTTGTTATTTTTGTTAATCTTCTTTTTCCTCGTCCATTTATAATTTTAAGCATCAATTCTGTTGTATCGGTGTTAAACAAGTGCTCATATGTTCACACGTCGATTTGAAACCCATTTGAAGATAACTTCCTAGACCATTCCTCCAGCACTAGGCCTGTTCATGTTCACTGCAGGACCTGCATTCGCTTCTGTTCTGTAACTGAGAACACACTGTGCTCCGGTCTAAATGAAAACAATCGCTCTACCTTGAGAAGCTTCATTCTGCTTTCTCGCTTTTCCCCTCGGTGAAGATGGGGTCTCCATGGCAACCATGTGGGCTGTGTTGAACTTGGCAAATGTTCTGAGCTGTTCCTGCACACTGGCTCATTCCGGCACGCAGGCTGGAGAGGCGTTGCGCGGTTGAAAGGAACCCAGGCGTTGGAAACGTTCTCTGGCACACAGACTGATTTGAGAGTTGTACACCTGCGCGCACACACACAATCTAACCAGTAACCTTGCACACAGCAGGTCATCTCTACATACTCAGCACATGACCTAGACCAGGTCTAAACAAATGCACCTTCAGCTTGCCTGCTGAGCGCCAGGCTTCGAAACTGTAGGAATGAGAGCACACCGATACAGACCCATGACCAGCCTGCTCGCTCCAAACAACTGAAAACACAGCTTTCTGAGGACTGAACTCCTTACAGTGGAACAAGTGCAATTTAAAAACAAATGGTCAAATACCTGTAATGTCAGGATTACAATAAAAATGTTTTAAACTGCTTAAAAGTTCAGAGAAATTCATTCCTTCTAACCGAAGATGCATGTACAGTTCTCAGGCAGTCATTTTTATAGGAACTACATTTCCAGTGATTAGGTGTGGAAATAGCCGGCCGTGTTGTGTGTGCCAATGGCTTCGCTGTTCTCGTGGAAGCAATATAAGAAAACTGTGTTGGCTGGATCAACCATCAGGCGGTGCTGTATCAGTAAATCCTGTGGAATTGACTGCAAATCTGTTTGACCCACTGGTCATCCAGGACAACTTATCTCTTCAATTTCTATGAGAGTGTTTAGATTCATCCAAAGACGTGCCATTATTCTGATGGGTTTTTAGCAGAGAAGACTGTCATGCCTGGGTTTATTCATAAAAAGCGGGCCAATGAAAACAGGAATCTGTGATTGTATGTCTTTTAAAGGAACAGTATAAAAAGCCAGGGATTGCTGATAAACAGTACAGTACTTCTGCATGGACAAAAAGCAGTGGTTTCGAACTGTTTTTTGTATTATAATAATAATAATAATAATAATAATAATAATAATAATAATAATAATAATTAGCACTTGCTTTTTTGATTGGCTGTCTGAATGTGTGAGGTGATTCCAACAAGGTTAGCTGCATTTGTTCATCTTGTGATTCTAATGCTGCAGTATAGCTGCTTCTCAGACAGATTTGTACCTGGAGCCAGTCTGCAGAAATCTCATTGTCACCTATTGAATGAGCTGTACCAGGAGCCGGGATGACTGTGTCACAGGTTCAAGATGGACTCTGTCACTTTAATATCCTCAAGGCGATGAGGTGAGAATGAAAACGAACGTCATACATATAAGCAGAGAGGAATACGATTTTAATAAGGAGCTGACTGGAGACTGGGCCGTAGTCATTACAGGCTGCAAAGCGAGTTCTGGTGGGATCCAGTTTCAGTGTTTTTCAGCTGCTTGCATTTACAAGTTAATTATAATGCTGAGCGTATACTGCGCCAGGATCTTCATATTGCATATTCATTTGGGAAAGAAATAATTCATAAAGCCAAGTAAATGCCTTCTCCCAAACCCCTGTGTTTCAGTCTTCTCTCTGCAGTTGGGAGGATACCATTTGTTTCTGTATTTTTTCTGCAGTGTTGAGAAATCCCTGTGTTTCTGTATTTTCTCTGCAGTGTTGAGAAATCTCTGTTTGTTGTAACTGTCTAGGGTCTTCGACTACAAACACCAGCGTTGTGTTGGCTGCTGACCAGAGAGTTAATTCAGTAGCCCATATGGCTGCTGGTGAGTGCTGTGCCCTGAGTGTGCTCAATGCTCTTCAAAGGTGTCATTGACAAAACATTTCCTATTTCTTTATTGAATTAGTTTTAGCACCTAATTTAACCACATCATCAAAGCATCCAATGATGAGACTGAGGCTCCCAGAGGCTCTGTCAAGAGGTTTGCTGCACTTTACAGGTGAGACCTGAAATGTAAAAAGAGGTCTTCTAAGTGGCAAAATGTATAATTTAACTAGCTAGCACCTTGAATTTCACTTCACAAGCAATATTTAGAATTATAAAACGGACTGCCCTCAAGCAATTAGTGAGGCTTCTTTTAGGAAGTGATCGTGTTGCATTACACATACATTCTAATTTATTGCAGTAAATCAGATTTTGTTGTTTAAATAAATATATATAGTTTTTGCTCAAAAGAGCCAGCGTTTCGGTATGTTTAACATACGCTTTTCAAGAGAAAGTGTGTTTGAAAACAAACAGTGGAGGTTCTTGTAGGATAGATATTTTTAAAGATGTCATCATGCATTCATAGAACCCTACCCATGTTAAAGTATATTGTAGTCGCTGCAGTCCCACTGGTATTTCTGGTTGGGTTTTTTTTTTTGGGGGGTCTCATTTCAGCATTCTCGATACCAAAAATAACAAAACACAAGCCTGCTGCTGCCAGTACTTCAGACACCTGGAGTGATGTCTGATACCATTCTGGAAACTGTATCTGAATATTTCATTTCAGATGTATTTATGTAACCAGGATAGAACCCTTGAGATGTCCATCTCATTTACAAGGGGGTCCTGGGTTGCAGCTAATAGAACCGTGGTGCAGTCTAGACTAAATATACTGCCAATATTGGATTATTGCATGTTAAAAGAAGGGGACAAAATGAAAAGATAAACTACATGTGCAGCTGAGCATACTTACTCTCCCCCCCCCAAAATGTAAAAAGCTACAATTTAGAAATCGGAAGCAAAAAGTATTCTCGTTTATGTAAAACAGACTGAAGTCCTTGTTCAGCTGAATGCATTCTGAAACTTGCATTTCCAAAAGATGCATACATCTTGTGTTGTGATTGGCAGGGCAGCTTTCCAGAAACACTGTTGCAAGGACAGTACAAGGACACATGATTCTGCTGCATATATGTATACATTTACTTTGAAATGTAACTTTGAAAAGAAAGTATCTTTGTTTTGGTCTGAATAATTATTATTACAATTTTGTTTTACGTTTTAAAAGCCCATGAAGAACAATTACATGAAACAAAAAATCAAACTGTTTAGATGCTTTGTGGGAAATGTGATAATTGAAGCCTTCTGTGCAGGTAGTTGATGAGTCACTCTTTAAAGGGTTCACAGCTGCATACCATGGTTAGTGGAAGTATGGTGAATCACAGTAAAACGTGGTATAAAAAGCATGCAATATACATTATAGTAAGGCACATATAAGTCAAAAAGCAGTTGCTAATATTGAAAGTATTAGTTTTTGTCACTGATTATACTGGTATGACTCTTTGGACAGCTCTAGGCAGGGCAGAGGAGGGCTCAGGCAGGGCAGAGGAGGGCTCAGGCAGGGCAGAGGAGGGCTCAGGCAGGGTAGAAGGGAGCTCAGGCAGGGCAGAGGGGAGCTCAGGCAGGGCAGAGGGGGGCTCAGGCAGGGCAGAGGAGGGCTCAGGCAGGGTAGAAGGGAGCTCAGGCAGGGTAGAAGGGAGCTCAGGCAGGGTAGATGGGAGCTCAGGCAGGGCAGGGGGGCTCAGGCAGGGTAGAGGGGGGGCTCAGCCCAGCATGGTTTACAAGTAGCTTGTTACTGGTTGCCTGGACTGGACTGGATTTCCCTTGGCCTTTGTGATTCTGCTTCTTTAAATGCATTAAACCTCACCCAAATATAGACGTCTCCAGGAAAACGTCTCAGTTACGAATGTGTTTGTTATTTGTTTTGTTATTGATTGGTTTATGTGCAGTATGAACAGCACAGTCCAACCCTCAGGAGAGCTTGATTAGTATTTCAAGTCTTGTCATTCAAGTGATTTGCAGCAGGATGTTTTGCATTGACAGGGAGTAATGGGTAGCCTTGGCATTCTAAATACTGAATTAATGTCAGCACTGTATTCAGATACTGGTAGTGACCAACAGGGCTCTTTTTATACACTGGCGTTCAGTCAGTACAGGATCTGATGACTGCTTTTTATTTGTGATTTGTAAGTTTTACATATTATGAGATACTGATAAGATGCAGTAGCATATCAAAAGTCACTGTCACTTTAACTTTTCCAGAATTTGCACTCGATTACTAGCCAATAACTTAGCCTGGATTTTTAAATTAGAGCAGCTCCTCTTATTTTTTGTGTCTGCTATTGAGCGTGGTGGGCACCCTAGACAGAAGAATATTGTATTTTTCTTTCTTGTTCGACTGGTTCCTTATTCCACATCTTGCTGGCAGGAGAATCTCCCTCTCCAGTGGAGTAATGGATCTCTCTGTTTAATGCAGTCAAGTGACTGGAAGTCTTTAGATTGCTTTTGCTCCAGTGATATTGGATATTTGAGAGCTGCACAGTAGGGGTCCCTCTCGGAGAGGGTCTGTTTTTTCCCCTCTCTCCTGCCCACAGAGAGAGACCAATAGCCCAGTTTCTGAGGAAGGTATAATTACCTGCTGTGCAGGAATAGGATTGACCGTCGCTGCCCTCCCTCAGCTTCTCCTTCTAATCCACGGGATAAACAACTGCAAATGAAAACCAACAAATAAAACAAACACACCTACAGAGCTTCTTCAGGCATGAGAACAATGAGAAGTCTGGATGGGTTCTAGTGAGTACCAGCGTAACCAGTGACCATCCTCCAGTGCATAGTAAGTACTAGTAATATGCAGTTTAGATATATACAGAGGCTCTGGCTCCAGCGTGACAGTGCAATGCTGTTTTTATGTATCTGTTTTCTAGCTTGCTAAGTTAATTAAAACATAGCCTTTACACTGTAGTCGTCTGTTGAAAAAGTCACTAGGATTGAAAGGAGCAACGTGGGCTGAATTATCTGCAGGATAATTCCTTTGTCCAGCCAACAGACTGACTTCAAGGCAGACCCTCCATCTCCTGGCAAACAGAGCATGCAGTGAAATGACAGCTCCCTAATGGTTCCTTACTGCCTCTCAATCACACGGGCCCCCTGCCCATCCTGCCTGAGGGGTCCTTACTGCCTCTCAATCACACGGGCCCCCTGCCCATCCTGCCTGAGGGGTCCTTACTGCCTCCCAATCACACGGGCCTCCTGCCCATCCTGTCTAAGGGGTCCTTACTGCCTCCCAATCACACTGGCCCTCTACCCATCCTGCCTGAGGGGTCCTTACTGCCTCCCAATCACACGGGCCACCTGCCCATCCTGCCTGAGGGGTCCTTACTGCCTCCCAATCACACGGGCCACCTGCCCATCCTGCCTGAGGGGTCCTTACTGCCTCTCAATCACACAGGCCCCCTGCCCATCCTGCCTGAGGGGTCCTTACTGCTTCTCAATCACACGGGCCTCCTGCCCATCCTGCCTGAGGGGTCCTTACTGCCTCCCAATCACACGCGCCCCCCTGCCCATCCTGCCTGCGGGGCCAGGGCAAAGCCTTAGAGCTTGATGACTACAAACAGGTGCTGAGTTAAAGGTCATTTTCCTTATACTTGTGCAATGGGGTCATTTGTTATTCAAGGGAAATCAAATGCCGATTTGTCTTTGCTGTAGTCTGGGGAGAAACAGCAACAATAGAGCAAAAACAATGTGTTTCACTAAATGAAAAGATATGAGCTGCAGTATATATGGTTACTTTTTTCCTCTCTTTTTGATGCATACTTGGTCAGCATTTGCTGCAGTGCAAACCATGCACATTTTCTTTCTTTTGCTTTAAATGTTTCTAGCTATTAACTAGAACTGTACCAGCCTGATAGTTGATATAGAAGTTCAGACTTGCACAAGTGTCCAGCAGGTGGCTAAGGACAAAATAAGTATTGCTATAGGTTCAGTTTTCTTGAAATCCCTTTCTCCTTGGCTTTAATACCTGCATACTGTGGAAGGTGGGTATAGAGTGGGTGTATGGTGAGTGTGGAGTGGCTGTATGGTGGGTGTAGAGTGGGTAGAAGGTGTGTGGAAGGTGGGTGTAGAGTGGGTAGAAGGTGTGTGGAAGGTGGGTGTAGAGTGGGTAGAAGGTGTGTTGAAGGTGGGTGTAGAGTGGGTGTATGGTGAGTGTAGAGTGGATGGAAGGTGGGTGTAGAGTGGGTAGAAGGTATGTGGAAGGTGGGTGTAGAGTGGATGGAAGGTGGGTGTAGAGTGGGTAGAAGGTGTGTGGAAGGTGGGTGTAGAGTGGATGGAAGGTGGGTGTAGAGTGGGTAGAAGGTGTGTGGAAGGTGGGTGTAGAGTGGGTAGAAGGTGTGTTGAAGGTGGGTGTAGAGTGGTTGTATGGTGGGTGTAGAGTGGATGGAAGGTGGGTGTAGAGTGGGTAGAAGGTGTGTGGAAGGTGGGTGTAGAGTGGATGGAAGGTGGGTGTAGAGTGGGTAGAAGGTGTGTTGAAGGTGGGTGTAGAGTGGTTGTATGGTGGGTGTAGAGTGGATGGAAGGTGGGTGTAGAGTGGGTAGAAGGTGTGTGGAAGGTGGGTGTAGAGTTGCTGTATGGTGGGTGTAGAGTGGATGGAAGTTGGGTAGAAGGCGCTTCGGAGCGGTCTGTGATGTCCCCAGTGGAATGGACATAGTTATAATGTTTCAGATTTGATCCTGATTTTTATGAGAGACAAGACGTTTCCTCAGCTCAGCTATAGCCGTTTCATACAGATTGTTCTAGGATGCCGTGTCTCATCTCAAATAATCTGAGAGCCTCTTCAGCAACCTTGCCATGCTGTCAGGCGGAGTGAATCCCACAGAATCTGCTTGCCAAGTCCCTCTGTGAGGCCGTGTCATGCTGAAAGACAAAAGAGAATAGATGTAGTTCTGCTTGAGTGCTTTGTAGAGCACTCCTGTTACTTCATACTGATCTGAAATTCAGCTGCAGTCCTCCTTTTGAAACGGAAGAAGCCCGAGAGCAGTCAGTCATGTCAGTTGAGGGCCTGGTATCTGACATTCATCGTCTGTGTGTACACATGTTTTAAACATATATTAGAAAGGCTCTTTCTTACAGGTTTGTACCCGGGCTTGTGCTGCAGATAGTAGCCCTGAGCCTGGCTTAACTAGATCTTTTCACTTTTACTGGGGGATGTACAGCAACACAAATCTCTTAATTACAAAGCTATTTGATTTTTGTATGTCTGATAGACAAACTTGCCTTTATTGCCCTTCTCGATCAGGCTTTATTGTTGGGTGTTGTTATCCAGTGACTGGAAATCATGAAAGATGCCGCATGTGAGCGACCTACAGTACCAGCAAAGCTAAAGAAGATGAGTATATAGAATAAACACGGGAGCGCTGAGCTTTGAATGAGAGAGCTCTGGCTCTCAGTCTCAAGGCAAGCTGTCAAAGCTGTGATTGGAGTGTACAAAAAAATGGGCAACACCGCAAACATCTCCTTACCCAGGCAGGGGAGCCAGTATGGGGGTCTTCATTGTTGGTTCCCTGCCTTGGTCCTCTTTTAGCCAAGCATTATTCATAGTCAATTCAGTGAAAGACTGGGGGGGTTCAGTTTTACTTTGTAGCCCTCACCTGAAAGCGCTCTGTGTTTGGTCCTGCATGCTCTTTGCAGTCCTCACCTGAAAGCGCGCTGTGTTTGGTCCTGCACGCTCTTTGTAGCCCTCACCTGAAAGCGCTCTGTGTTTGGTCCTGCACGCTCTTTGTAGCCCTCACCTGAAAGCGCTCTGTGTTTGGTCCTGCACGCTCTTTGTAGCCCTCACCTGAAAGCGCGCTGTGTTTGGTCCTGCATGCTCTTTGCAGCCCTCACCTGAAAACGCGCTGTGTTTGGTCCTGCATGCTCTTTGAGGTATTTCATATTAATGACTCAAGGAGAGTTGGGAGGCCTCCGTGTTGCTGTGGCTGCTTTTTCAGAAGGCCTCCTCAAGTCTTGGCTGATGTTCTGAATGCAGGAGCTTTTTGCCACTCAGTCGAACACAACGCAGAACTGAGCTGTAGCAGATTACATTAGAGGGTGTCCTTTTATTATTGGAAATTATTTCAGATTGCTTTGACACAGCCAGCCTGGCAGATATACCCTCCCCCTCCTTCCATCCTCAAGAGTTTCCGTGATTGATTTATTGTATGGCATTGGTATCGCTTTTAATTGCTACTCTTTCGCATGCTGTGCAATTAATAGATCACAATGCCCTTTGCTGGTTCATTTACCATGTTTTGCTGACCACATGGCCTTTTTCTAGCAAGCCGGCTATCACTAATGGTTGTTGCTCCAGTGCTGGTCATTGAGAGGTCAGAACATTTTACAGTCTAAACAGAACTTGTGAGCCGTGGCGAGTGTGCTGCTTCAGCCTGCACAGGAAAGGTTCTTTATGTGCGAGGCGAGTCGTGTGGGCTCTGGTAAGTGTGCTGCTTCAGCCTGCACAGGAAAGGTTCTTTATGTGCGAGGAGAGTCTTGCCACCTGACCAGGTTTTGCCTCTGACAGCTAATCGGCAGGATTAATATTTTGTGGAGCTGAGTGTGTGATTTGCTCATTTCTAGCTGATTTATTGTAATCCTGCTACAGAGGCACAGCTACTGTGCAGGCCTGCCTGCTGAAATCTGTTTCAAATAAAGAAAACAACTTTGAAGGACTCTTACGGGCTGGTTGATTTAAACAAAGCAAGATAAGGCCTTGGTGAATAAGTCCAGTTTCTGAAAATAAAATGCAGGCTTACTGTTTTCCCATCAGGTTCGATTGTCTCGTTTTTTATTTAAAACTGTCACAACATTCACTGGAAATGAAGCTGTCAAAATCAGCAGTGCCAGAATGCTCCAAGGAGGATTCATGTTCTTTCAAGTGATTATTACTATGATTCACTTGAAAATAATTCCAATGCATTACCTCCTATTCCTGTGCTGTTTCACTTTAATTCATTATCCCTTTGTGTCCATTTTTTATCTTAGAAAAATCATTACAGAATAACAAAAAAAGATTTCTTATTCACAAGTGCAATCCTATGAAGCTCTGTAAAAAGCCATATGAATTTGCAGCGATTATTTGAAAGTGTTACCAGTATAATTATTGCTATTATTAATATTACTATTGTTATTATTAGTGCTATTGTGACTTATTATTATGATGATGATTGATATTCATTGCTCGAGCCTTCATGGTGCCTGTCCTTTAATCATCACATGAGAGGAGCGCTCATTTTGCACTGACACAATATCACAATGCGTTTTCTATCCCTTTGTTTTCGCTTGCTGTGTCACTGATCAATAGACTGAAATGTCATGACTCCATC
The DNA here is from genome assembly GCF_902713425.1 of Acipenser ruthenus. NCBI lineage: Eukaryota > Metazoa > Chordata > Actinopteri > Acipenseriformes > Acipenseridae > Acipenser > Acipenser ruthenus. The sequence goes on from NC_081207.1 coordinate 32,652,473, forward strand.
ACGGCTACAAAGTGTGATTGTACAGACTGTCGCAGCCCAGTGGAGCCTATCTGTTCTATCTCAGGCTCCCACAAATGTCACAATGGGAACGAGACGAACCCAGCATATGTGAGCCTTCCTGTCAGATGAGCAGTGGCTCTGAAGGAGGGTCATGCTGGTATCGCTGCTCCCTCATGCCTGATTGGTGTGCAGAGCCTGCTCTAGAAATGAAAGAGCCCCAGGGCCACTGCTGACTGTGGCATCAGCTGGTGACATTACTGCGTTACTTAGCACGGTCCAGTTGGTGTGCTCTGATCTTCTTGCTACCATCAGAGACAGTGAAACGGCCCAACTGGGAGTCAAGGAAATCTATTTGCTCTAGTTTGGTGTCAGTTGCTGTACAGGATTTATATAAGGGGGTGGATTACATTCTCTGACTCATTTAAAGCTTCATAGTACCTGTTGCCTTTGATTCATACTTTCATACCCTAAAGGTTTTGGTAACACTTTACACTGTTCTTATTACACTGCAATTGCACATTGTAGTTACTGTGTAATTACTGTGAACTACACAACCACGTGTGTGAATGTAGTGTTAGTAAAATGTTATTTTGTAATTACTGTGTTACTACAGTATAATTAAGAGACACAATGTAAAGTATATTTTAATACACAAAATGTGTTTGAAGAATGTTCTGAGTTTCAGCTTCCATTCTAAAGAAAGGACTCGTTTGAAATACTGGATTATGAGGAGCTCCTGCGTGTTCAGCATCTCAGACAACATGCTGTGAACAGTGTGAGTGGCAGCAGATAGAAATAAAGGCTCACATCTGTTTTTCACTTCAGTTTATTTGGAAATCTGTGCTTGTCTTCTGGAGCACACTTTCACATTGAAACGATGTGGGTTATTTATCCCATTGCATGTCTGTGTTTTAAGGTGGCGGGTTTCAAAGCTCTGTTGTAACTCAGTAGCTCTTATTTATTATGATTCATGGTTATGACCCTAAATTGACACTTTGCAGTTTTTAAGTGCATCAATGCAGCCCATCGATATTAAACTCTCCCATCACTGAGAACTGCAGAAAGGCTTTGTAACATGCAGTGTGTGACTGAAGCACCAATAACTGTCATTTTGTAAGGACAGCAAATTAGAACTAATGGGAGTTGCTCAATTGATTTGTGTACTGTGTATACTGAGGTCCTATCATATAGACCCGAAGGTGGTGGAGTCTGTCTGGAGCTGCCACCTGATGGAACTACATTTGTATCTTTAAATAAATTCATGACATTAATGTGTGATTCAGCAGCACCATTCATTCATTTGCATTTGATGCTGTTTATCAGTTTAGATACGGTTGGATTAGATCCATCAGGTTTCCTGTACAGGTCTGTTTTAGTAACATAGCTTTATAGTGCCAGCCTGTTCTTTTGATTAAGGGGATGCGTCGAGGTTACAAAGAGAAGAGCAATCTGTTAGCAGGTGAGATTCTTCAGACGTCTGTGTCGATTTTGTTCCTCAGTCTGAAATGAATGATTTGGCCTTTGCATATCTTTATGCTGCTTATGGGTCTGATCGGTGAGCAGGAGCATCCTGAAATAATTAAAAAGGCAGCACCAGTGTGGCGTCACAGGCCTCTGCTTTTCCACTAGTGTGGGGAAGGACATCATTGACATTTCCACCTGTTTGAAAACTTGATCAGACAGGAAAACTATGTGGCATTCTGCTTGGGTATCGATTTAATAAACCATTCCCTCAGCAGACTGAAAACAAACCTGGGTAGCTTTTGTCTTTTTCTCTGTCTCGACCAAATCGTGAAAATGTCAAGCTTGCCTGCTAATTAAGGTTGTGTTTTGGAAAGGGCTTGTACCATTAGCTCTGGCCATAGCTCAATCTCAGGGGGGACCAAGCACTATGCGAGTTTCAGTAAATCAACGCTGCTCTGTGCCAGCGTTATTTAATCTTTCTTCATGTAGTGCTTCTCGTCTTATTTAATCAAAGGCAGTTTTATTCAACAGCCCTGTCCCCGTCAGGTAAAATATTAATGCTTTGTGGAAAGTGTTTATTTTCATCAATTCTAAGAAACAGAAAGGTATAGCGCTGTGCAGATCAAATCAAACTCTGAGATGTTCTATGTAGTGGCGAGCTGTATGACGTAATTAGGTCAGGCTTGATACTGGGTCTTCTTCACAAGCTGCCTAGAAACAGGAATGCAGATGCAGACTTTAACTTGATGAGGGTGGTGTAAAAATAAATTAAATTAAAATATGTGCTTGATGAAAAAAACATTTAATAACATGTGTCTATCTGCTCCACAAAAATCCATGGGATTCTGTGCTCAAATAGTGTAGTAAATAAAATCAGCATCTCTAAACTAAAGGCATGGAGCTTTAATCCAAAGCCTTGCACTGCAGGAGTAGACTTCCAAGAGTGCACAGGCCCTGGAATCAGACCAACTGGAAGTTTAGTTTTATTAACATTTTTGTTTTGCGCATGTCTTTGTTAATAACACTAGCCCCTATAATCAGTTTCCCATAGTAAAAGCATGGTGAAGGAGAGGGAAGCATTGTAAAGAAGAGCAAGGTATGGTAAAGCATGTTCATAAACATGCCAAACCAGGGTACACTGGTAAATGTCTAGTGTAGCCATGGGAAAAGCATGGGAAACCTGCTAAAATACCATCCAAAATACTGAGGTAAACCTTTCTAAAGGATACTTCATGAATGACAATAGAGAGTGTTATGATGTGATTATGATCACACCATTGCGTTGGAGTTAATAATATTAGCTGTAACTTGTGTAGCAGAATGCTGATGCAATGGCCTTCACATTTTGTATGTATTTCACCATAATGAGGAGTCTTTGTGATAAGGAGGAGACCGCTCAGACACGGCTGCAGCACTGGGGGGACTGACTCATACTCTCACTGTCTCTGCATTCCAGCCATGCGAGGCTGCCTGTGTGCTGCAGTACAAGCTTCATTAGTGATCCAAAGGAAGAAAGAAAGACGCTTCAGCTGGGAATGCGAGCTCAGCCTCGTCAATTAAAGCAGCGCTCTGAACGCTTTGTCAGATAAAACGCGGCAGGATTTCACAGCTCGGTTCATTCTACTAGCATGCTGCTTCTCTGCTGGCTCAGTCAGCAAGTTGGTTTCACATGTTTCTAGATATTGAAGAGGGCAGGTTTGAAATGCTTGAACTGTTCAATTATTGTGTCTCTTGTTTATTCTGAGAATGTAAAGGACGTGCTTTACCACAGTTACAGCTAGTTTTTACCAGGCTCCCTCACTGCCTGTGATTTACTATGCTGTTGGTGTAACACAGTAAATGTTTATACAGTGGAGAAATTCTTGTTGTTGTCTTTGGTTCAAAGCCTTGGGTGTTTGCACTCTTCCCACTCAAAGGACACAGGATTAATGAGAAAACTTGTGAACCCCTCCCCTTGCAGACTTTGTGACAATGCTGGACAATGTTCTCCCCTTTAGCATTTGGATCTGTACTTGAAATCTGTCTCGCAGCTCACTCGAAGGCAGACGCCCACATCGGCCCAACGGCAAGTCTCCCAGACACAATAAAAATTGAAATATATAGAATGCATAATACATTTAGTAGATAAGGTCCAGTCGGTTCAAGTGAAAAGGAGAATGGGTGATTGACTGGGATCATGGAGAATGGGTGATTGACTGGGATCATGCTTACTTTCTTATCCTCTGGGTGCAGGCATTGAGGCTGCCACCCTTCTGTTACAGTGCATGCCTTCCTGTTTTAGTTTGCACACTGTGGTTTGGAGGAGTGAATGATCTCCAGTACAGCCTGCAGGAGGGTCCGCTAGCGATGTTCACGTGCTGGTCTGATTTGCATCTAATGAGATCCCCAGATAGAGAGCAGTGCTTATATCTTCAATCAGTCTAACATCATAGATCCTGCTGTTGCTGAACCCTTGCAGTGCCCCAGGCTGGGTTGATGCATGGCTTTCTGCCTATGAAGTGCCTTTTGCAGGGTCCTTACTCTGTGTGCTCCCATTGCCTCAGGGGCGTGTCAGTTCCAGGACTAAACCCAGACATTTGGTTCTGACTCCACCAAGTTATTATGAAGAGTCTAGAGAAGGACTCCTGAATCTAAAATAATCCACTAATCTGAGATCAAATAGATTTATGTTTCCTTCTTGTAGCAGACTGTGTAGATAACAATTTAATTATCAAGAATGCCAAGCAAACTGTGGATCCTGCTGTTTTGAGATACACTTATTATTTCAAAATTCCCACAGCTCAGTTTGAATAATGCTTTTCAGAACAAGAAAATGGTTGGGATGGTGTATGAGGTTGTAAGAAATGAGTCTGCCTGAGGAAAATACATGAATGGCCTTCCATTCAGAGCTCAGGTCACCTGTATAATGTGTTAAGTCAGGAGTTGCCATCGGACATGACAGAAATAAATACAAGTAGCAGATGAAGCTGCCGCTACATGTAATATGAATATAGCGCTGCCCAATACACTTTTGTGTTCTATTTCCAGATCAGTTGTGGTTGAAATGATTGTTCTGTGTCTGCGAATCAAAAAGACTGCATTAGACGGGGCTCTTGGGTTGTGCAATTTCATGCTCTTCAAAAATCCCTGTATGCTAGTCTTTTACCTCCACGTAATTACAAGAAAGAAGAACACAGCGGAGAAGGAACATGAGGGAGATTGAGAAGGTGCACATCTGCAATAAAACCCCTAGCACACAATACCAGGAGGCAGCCATATTGAGACCCAGAAGAGGGATTAAAGAAGAAAAACTATCGGGGGGGGGGGGGGGGGGGCAGGAACTAACGATCACATGGGGGTCTGGAGACAGGAGGAGCAGCACAGGCTCCGAACTGTAAATTAAAGACATTAATAAAAAGGCAACAGCGATCATAAATAAAGCAGATTGCTTACTCATCACGATACGGCTGTTTTCTGGAGCAAACAAAATGAGGGGAAAAAAGCAGAAAGCAATTTTTCAGTGGTAAAGTATCTTTAAGAGACCTTCCAGGCCTCCTGAAAGCACTGCTGGGAGAGCTGACAATGGCTCTGACGATTTGTGCCTGCAAATCACCTGCATATCCAGCGCTGAGGGCCTGGGAGATCTGACCTGCTTCGCCCTGACTGGAGATGCTCATTAGCTGGAGTGAAACCCAGTTATTGTACCTATTTCCACAGGCCCCCTGGATGTAGAAGCCAGTGGAATACACATGTATACATGGACTCATGAGTCTAGAGCAGGGGTGGACCATCCCGGGCCTGGAGGGCCATTTCACTCCAACTAGCAAAAGTAGAACAAACAGGTTTTTCGTACACTAAAATATATATGGACTTGGTAGCATAGTCAGATTGAAAAGTTTTAATGAAATGCACAAAGATCCTTCTTTATCCTTCGTATGTTGACAGCTTGACACAAGAAGCAATATAAAGATTTAATATCAACTTTCCGAATAGGCAAGTAATATTGTCATTCATGTTGTAATGTAATCACTCCCCAGTCTTGAGTGCCAGTCCTCAGATACACCAGTGAGGACAGCAGTAGATTCACAGGAGCTCCCAGGAGACCGGAGATGGTGCTTCTGGGGCTCCAGGGGGACTCAGAGAGGGCTGCTGTTTGATTTTGCATATGGTCATTCCCAGTGCTACTTGTGTCTTGTTCATATTTTAATAATATTTCCTTACTCTGCTTCATTGGTCTGTTTTTCTGAGCAGCAATAAATACAAATATTCTCTGTGGGGTTGTCATGGAGATTAATGAGAGATTTCTGGGGTCAATTCTTACTAATTCTTTTACAGCACAAAACCCAAGAGTGGCGTACAGTATCTGGCATAATAAGACATGAGGCTGCAGTGTCAGAGTTACCAAGTTACCAAGGTCTAACTCTTTACAGCTTTGTTTCAGAACAGAGTTCTAGATATTGTGCATCTCATTATTGTGTTTTTTTTTTATCAGCTTGAAAAACAGATTTCAGTGTGATCTCCCAGCCTGCAGTCAGTGTCCGGACCTTGCAGTAAGTGAACCAGGCTGCCCATATGGATATTTGAGGACAGGATGAATTGATCAGTGCATCTCATTGGATTTAATTAATAATGAATATATATCTGACAGTGAAGCCGTCACACTATTGTTTTTTCATAAAAAGGGATTTGCTTGCCCTGGTTACATTATGTTCCCTTTTCATTTTCTCTCTCTGTACCCCCTGTGAGCCCTGCAGTACGGTCTCCTCTCTCTCTGTACCCCCTGTGAGCCCCGCAGTACGGTCTCCTCTCTCTCTGTACCCCCTGTGAGCCCTGCAGTACGGTCTCCTCTCTCTCACTGTACCCCCTGTGAGCCCTGCAGTACGGTCTCCTCTCTCTCTCTGTACCCCCTGTGAGCCCTGCAGTACGGTCTCCTCTCTCTCCCTCTGTGCCCCCTGTGAGGCCTGCAGTACGGTCTCCTCTCTCTCTCTCTCTCTATACCCCCTGTGAGGCCTGCAGTACGGTCTCCTCTCTCTCGCTGTACCCCCTGTGAGCCCTGCAGTATGGTCTCCTCTCTCTCTCTCTGTACCCCCTGTGAGCCCTGCAGTACGGTCTCCTCTCTCTCTGTACCCCCTGTGAGCCGCGTGTTATTTGAACTCCACTAGAGTCTGTGCTGTAGGGTGTTCTGCTCTGATTGCTATTTGTTTAAGGGAAATCTCCCTCACTCTCTACTTTGACCCATTTCCTGTAACTCATACAGAAAGAAAAGAAGCAATCATTCTTGCTCTGCATTTTTCTTTTTTTTTTTCATTCGTCTTATTTGATCAGCCCTGAGCAGAACTGACATCTCATCAGAGCCAGGACTGCGTCTCCACGGCAGGTTTATCAAGAGCTGATATTGAAAGCGCGCGTCTTTCTGGAATGCAAATGAAAGCGCCGTCCCTCGCCATAGATTTCCACCTGACCTCTACCCTGCAGGGTTGATGACACCACAGCTTTGGACGAGTAGCTAATTAGCTGAAATAACAGTATGGGGGAAAAAATTACTTTTATTAAGTAAATATGTTTTCCTTGTCGGTGCAAACATGCAGTACTAAAGAACTGGGTGAAGAATCCCTGTGAACCTGAGTTAGCAGAGCTGCTCCCTTGAATTTGTGCTCAAGTTATTTTTGTCTCCCTGCTATAATTAATGAGACTGTACTAATTATTTCACACTGGGACAGTGTACTGTACAGTATTATGAATTATTTTAAAAACATTTTGCATTCCTACTAAAGAGACTGCCATTGTTTTTCAGGTGGATTGTGAAAGAAACAAACAGCACAAGCCTCTTGCTTCCAGCCTTTTCTCTTTCTTAAAGATATAAATACAAAAAAAGATGAACGAACAGATGCAGACTCCGAGTCCTTCATTAACATGCTCTTCAAACACCAATAAAACAGGAGACGGAGCCCCCTGGACCCCGCGCTGTAAAGAGAACCTGAGAGGATCCCTGATCCAGGACTCAATAAAACAGGAGACGGAGCCCCCTGGACCTCGCGCTGTAAAGAGAATCTGAGAGGCTCCCTGATCCAGGTATCAAAGTTTAACAAATTACTTAAACCAACGATTGATAACTTGAAAGAGCAAGTTGAAAGAGCAAGTCCATATATATATATTATAATCGAAGCCCGCCAAAAACTTCAGCTGTGTTTTTTCTCACTTTCGGAAATGTGGGACTTGTCAACTACTTGCAGGCCTGGCGTCACCCTTATAAAAGTTTACCACAGTATTTTTGCAGTTTTACTATGCGTTATCTCTGTGTTTTGTACTATGTGTTTACCTTGGTTTGCCATATGTATTAATATGCTTTACTATACTTCACTATTCTCTATGCCTTATTACACTTTGCTGTGCTTTTACTCTGGTCCACTTTTATAAGGGCACCTGCTACCTATATTTGTGGCAGAACAATGTGTCTGATCCTGCAGAGCTTGTCTGGGTGCTTAGCTGGGAGCAGACCCTGCAGTCTGGTGGATGGCATCGTGTTACTGTTTGAAAGGTGTGCGCAAGGTAGCTCCAGCACAATTCACTAAAGTCTGTGTTTTTTTTTTTTTTTTTTTTTAATTAAAAAATACTGGGAGAGCACACAACAGAGACGGTTCCACTACAAGGTGCACTGAGACAATTATGCAGACATCTGCATCTACAGTATCGGAACCACATTACACTTACTACTGGTTACTTTGAATGCCTCACACGGCTGTCATTACAAGTATAAATGTTGCATCGCCTGTCCTCTGTGAACTCGCACTGTGAGAGCATTCATGGCTATCTTTATCGGAGCTCTGTTATAAATGGAAATAGTTTTAATTTGCTGAGCACTAAGGGCCCGTCATTACTCACTTGGCACAGTGCTGTGGACGCAGAGAGCGCGTTCTGCACTTTTATGGCCTCTGCTCTTTGCTACCATAGCAACACATTAGATATTATTTTACCTTGCTGCTGACACAAAGGATCACATCCTTTGTATGTGTTTATTGAATGGTTTCAAGGAAATTAGAGATTCCTGTTAATTTGAATACTGAGTCTTTTTCTAGCCCTGAAGCTGCTATAGGTAATGGGACCTCATGAGGTCTGCTGATTCCCCCCAGGAGGCTGGATTCTTAGGAGGTCTTTCTTCCCCTCTCTGTAAGATCCCTCTATTCCTCTCATTCTCCGACAACGCTATGATACTGAAGCTGCAAACCTGAAGTGTATATCCATTTAAATGACTGGTTTAAGAAGACATACCTGGCACAGAGGTAATTACTAGGAAAAACCTGAAATGCAACACAAATAAAATATGCATTCTATAAGTCCATTGACAGGTCCTAGCAATAACCCCCTCCTTGTGTCACAGGCTAGTTTGCTGCCCCTATTACACCACATCTGTGCCTATTTGTGTTCATTAACAATGTGGAGGGGATTATTTAGTGTTTTTATCGATAAATATATATATATATTTTTATTAGCTTTTGTATCCTTCTGCTTTAGGAAGAATACTGGAATAACTACAGTTATTATTATTGTAGTCTGTGTTCCTCTTTCTTGCTTTCTTCCTCGCTGTGGGGAGCTCATGTATTTCAGGGTACTGGAATAACTAGAGTTTATACTTAAAATGCTGCTACATTGTTTCTCTGAAAACATACCCTGCTATTAATTTGTATTTAGCAGACTGTTCTGGGGGCTTAAAAAGACTCCATCTCACAGCTGTGAAGAGAGCTCTCTAACAGCCCTATCACCTGCAAATCCTGTTTTTAATCTTTGATATTAAAATGTTCTATGCACGCTAAAATATTCAGGAATAATAATTAGCTCTGGTCGTCAGAAATCTTACACTTAGTAAAGTTTTTTCTCTCTCTCTCTCTCTCCCTCTCTCTCTCTCTCTCTCTCTCTCTCTCTCTCTCTCTCTCTCTGTAATAATTGTTTAATGTCTAACTAATGCAGTCTACATTTCTTAGAAAATTGTAAAAATACTAAAATAAAATATATAACACCAGAAAAAGGGAAATGATTTTAGACATAATAGACAGTGTTTTTTTTTTATGTTTGTAGCATAGAGTAGTTAAGTGTTGGCAAGCGTGATGGATCATAAGAAAGAACACAAAAGTATAAAAAAGCATGGGAAATGTGTAGCAGAAGTATTGGGAAAGGTTAGAACATGGGACACTGCCCCTTTTACATTTCCGCTGTCAGCCTTTCTAATTTCTGATACTCTTGATATCTGGACTACAGCAGCACCACTAGTTGTATGGCGTGACTCAGTTACCTAATGGTGAGGGGAGGGGGTGCTGTCTGACTGGGTCTGTCTGACTAGTTGACAAGTCCAGGCTGCTGTGAGTAGATACAGTAACAATAGCACAGCCAGTCAGTGTCTTTAGAAGGACTTTATTACAAATCTGTAGCCCCAGGGGGAAGTCAGCCGCAGTGAGCCGCCTCTCTGACAGCACTAGGGCTGTGTGGCACATGTCAGAGACCAGTCTCCACACAGCTGATCAGTCCCCTGCAGTGAGCCGCCTCTCTGATAGCACTAGGGCTGTGTGGCACATGTCAGAGACCAGTCTCCACACAGCTGATCAGTCCCCTGCAGTGAGCCGTCTCTCTGACAGCACTAGGGCTGTGTGGCACATGTCAGAGACCAGTCTCCACACAGCTGATCAGTCCCCTGCAGTGAGCCGTCTCTCTGAAAGCACTAGGGCTGTGTGGCACATGTCAGAGACCAGTCTCCACACAGCTGATCAGTCCCCTGCAGTGAGCCGCCTCTCTGATAGCACTAGGGCTGTGTGGCACATGTCAGAGACCAGTCTCCACACAGCTGATCAGTCCCCTGCAGTGAGCCGTCTCTCTGACAGCACTAGGGCTGTGTGGCACATGTCAGAGACCAGTCTCCACACAGCTGATCAGTCCCCTGCAGTGAGCCGCCTCTCTGATAGCACTAGGGCTGTGTGGCACATGTCAGAGACCAGTCTCCACACCCAGACCCTCCATTGTCCTGGAAGTCAATGAGTAGAACCCCTCCATGACTCTGAGAGCCACGCAATCCCGTGGGAATACCACTGGAGGAGAGATTCCTTCACAGGCTACATTGTAACTCTGATTTTCTTTAACTCTCTCGCTGACCGCAAATTCATGCAAACACATTTTAAATGAATTCGGAAAAGAGTTCATGTTTGTTATGTTAAAGTTAGACTGCCTGTTTCTGCCAAAAACATACATGGAAATAGCATACGTACAGAAAATCAGAAACGTGCATTATCATATTACCATAATTATCCTCTGTGCATCACCTTTAGTGGAGACTGAGCATGCGTTTAGTGGATACTGAGCATGCATTTTGTTTCCATATACAGTATATACATTCAAAGTACCTTTTTATCCCATTTTTTTTATTATTTGTGAACAAAATATTTTTTCATTTATTTTGTATTTGTTAATATTCAGTGTGGATTTTAAAATATATGCAAGGCACGTGATTAAACACTTCTTTGTGTTGTGATAACACCTCTAGGTATTAAATTATTACTGCTAGGGATAACCCAAGACGCAAGGACTGTCAGTTTTCATTAGCCTGCATATTAATCTGACTTTGAGGTGAGGCAAAAAAAATGACAAGCATTCAGCAGGAAGATAAAGCATGTTTTCTTTTTTCTTTTCTAGCAGAAACATTCTTCTTTGGGCAGCATGTTGTGTGTCAGGAAATTAGCATTAGCCTCTCTGGTTGATTTACAAGTATGAATATACATTAAATAGTTGTTCCATATCTAAATATACACAGTGCATGGGTTGTAATGAACCAGTCACACCTGACACTGAGAAAGAGGACATTGTAGACGGGATGACGTTCCAGTCCGTGTCAGTTTATATGAGTAGGAATGGAATTAGCAGTCACTTAACTGGAATTCAATGGGAAATACATTTATACATGATAACCAGGAATAGCATACAGAAATCAAACTGATTAATGATCCTTCCTCTCAATATTATACAAGCAATATCATAAATGGTCTTTCATAAGAACATTAAAAGCTTCAGAATATCTGCAGGAGTAAATATCTTTTCACTTCACTTGAAAATGAGTTTGGGTGGTGTTGTATAACTGGGAAAGGATGCACTGTACTGTACGCTGTCTTCCTTTTGTAAATTGACTTCACCCCTCATCCTTATCGCTGTGCTAATCCTTTCTGTAGACCAAGTCCAAGTTGCTGTACTGTGGTTTTCGAGGGCTCTGTCCTTCGTTGTGACGGTGGTGTTTATAGGGAGTGCTGTACTGTGGTTTGAGGACTGTGTCCTTCGTTGCGATGCTGGTGTTTATGGGGAGTGCTGAACTGTGGTTTTCGAGGGCTGTGTCCTTCGTTGCGATGCTGGTGTTTATGGGGAGTGCTGAACTGTGGTTTTCGAGGGCTGTGTCCTTCGTTGCGATGCTGGTGTTTATGGGGAGTGCTGAACTGTGGTTTTTGAGGGCTGTGTCCTTCGTTGCGATGCTGGTGTTTATGGGGAGTAGTACGGTAGATGGTGCTTTCATCTCTAATCTGCATATTCATTTACCTTTTCATTGTTTTTGCTTTTCTTTCCATTTTGCTTTTTTAAAGCCAACTCTATCTGCCCTGGAATGGAGCTTCCTGATTGGTGAGTGAAAGTTCTGAGGTTTGTAATACAAACTGTTCCAGCCTGGAGTGTTCCATTTGCCTGTTCTGAAGATTTTATTCAGTGCAATATTGAGGACTCTGTAAATGCGGATATATCTGAAGCAGTAGAGAGAACGCCCTCATGTTCAAACTAATGACATTGTGAAACCTCATTAGCAATCTCCCGCCATAGCTTTGTTAACTGTACAAACTTTTAACAAGATATGCCACTTAAAGATTGATTAGTCCTAGTTGGAGGAGCGCTGCTCTGTGGTACCTGATTCGTGAGGTTGCCTGGCTGAACAGATGGGCTGGAGGCCTGGACCTGGCACGCACGCGCTGTGAGGAGGAAATGTCTCAGTCCTCCCTGTCAGCCTGCCGTGAGGAGAGCGCAGGACGGCCCCCTGCCCAAATCAGCTGCTGCTCCCGGCAACTCTTATTTCCGCCTCTGTTTGGCATTGTTTCACGCCTGGGCAGCCGGGCAGGCAGGCAGGCAGGCAGGGTGTGACTGCAGAGAGGGGTGATGAGAAGAAAGGGAATGTCACAGACACGCTGCTAGAGCACAGCTGCCAGAGCACAGCTGCCAGAAGCTCAGCACTTCCACTGTGCTCTAGACTGGGGGTCTGCATTAAACAGTCCTGTACCAGAGAGAGAGAGAGAGAGAGAGAGATGAGTCTGTATTGAAAGTCAGTATTGATTTTCAAATTCCCCATTCAGATGTGTGTTTCTGAAACGGAGACGGGCTGCTGCTGGAACATCACCAAATACAGCTTTTTAATAACATCAGTCCACTGGGGCATAGCCATAGCAGATCTAATCTAAAGCTTGTAAGTCATTTCCCATATGCAGAACAAGGCACACACCGACACCATTGAGCAGGCATGTTAGCTGCATTGCAGCTTGGTGGAGGTGTGTGGTTATTATTTAGAAGCCAGACAATCCAGGCTACTCCTTGTTTGTGCGCCAGGCTTTCCACTGTTCGGTGTGTATTGTGTTTTCCATGTGACATAATTGATGATGGCTGGCATATTGCACGCTTATTCTTTAACTGAGGTTTCGTTTGGGTGGAAATGAGCTGTATGACAGTGCATGGGAGTGAGTCCAGGACCCCTGGCAGCCTTGCACGTGCTTTGCCTGCTGCACCAGACAGTCAGTTGGCTCTCCTTAATCCCCTGCAGCCAACAGCTGCTTAAAGCATCAGAGTCACGGACACTATAGAAAATAGATGATACACAATTAAGAAGGTTGATCTTTCTGGGAAGGGTAAGGTTTTTATTAGAATTACACCACGGGGGAATTTTCTTTTTTTTTTTTTTGTCTTCCTGCTAGAAGATTTATAACCTCCTACTGCTGCTCACAAAGTAGGTTTCACACGGAAGGAAGCTTGAGTCCCTGTAGCTGCAAACTATAAGGAATAATGTTGTATACAGACACCAAGGAGTGATTTATTGTAGTGTGAGAATGAACATGATTGGTGTTACGATGTGAATGCAGCACGCTGGTGTTTCACTTCTGGAAGTCTGGGTTCAAATCCAGTTTGGATCACAACCGTGTTTAGAGGTCTCAACTTCTGTGGTTATCGCGTTGTTGGCAGCCATTGTTTCGATGGCAGTATGGAGAGCCTCACATTGCACCTGCCTTCAGCACAAGGAAACAGTTGAGGCTCCATGCGCTGTGCTCAGCTCTGTGAGGACTCTATCATGTGAATCCCACTTCAGTCCCTGAAGGTTTAGCTGAGACTGCCAGGCTCATTTCATTTGTAACGCAAGCCAGAGAATCGAGCCCTGGCCTGCGTGTGAAAGGTGGCTGCACTGTGCTGCCTAGCTAAAGAAGATATTCTCTCCTGACCTTCCTTCTGATTATTATTGGTATTATTCCTGTAGATCTAAGGCAAAGATTGCTCCCCAGCCCGGAGTAGCCTGTGTCTCTCGACCCAGCCTGCCCCCTGCTTGCTCCACTCCTCGCTCTGCAGACACCTTCAATCTGGCAGCACATGTCATCCGCCTGGTGAGTGCAATTACAGTTTCTCATCCTGTAGCTGCTGGAAGACTGACAGCTCTGCCGACAGGACGGCTGGCTTGTATGCCGCTCCGTGTTTGTTCCCTGACAGCCTTGCCAGAAAACCCGTCCTACGAGCTCTCTGCAGCAGGCAGGTAAACCTTTCTCATCCTCTCACTGGCTTGACGGCTCTTTCATGATCCCCTTCGTAAGCAGCTATGAAGTCTCATTAAACAAGTCTTTCCCACGTGGTTCTCCCTGCGTTCCTGTATTATAATGATGCATCCCCACAAAGTGCAGGGGAATGTTATTCTAATGAACAGGAAGAGCTGTCGGTACGAGCCGTCTTGATTAATGAGCTGGAGGCTCTGATAGAGCCACTCTGCTCAGCTGATTTTGTGACCTTTGGATTCAAAGTGAACCTCTAAGTGTAAGAAACAACCTGGAGCTCTCTTCAGATATAGCCTTATTAAAGAAGCAATCTACTGGAACAATTTTAGAAAAAAGAGAGCATGTAAATGGTTGTGTGCGATTTTTGAAAAACAGATCATTCCATAGTCTATAATGATACTTTTGCACAGTAATTGGACCTTGAAAATGAAGTGAAATTTTTAGATTAAAAACACTTGGCATAAAACAAATTCTTCTGCATAAACAACCTGTCCTTGGAAACCAATACTTAAGTCTCCCATGCAGTACAGGTATGTGGCCTGGGACAGCCAGCCTAATTCCCATCACTGTGTGCCGACCAATTGGTCCACATAATGTAAGATATACAAGCGCACAGGCAGACAGAAAGCAGATAGACACACAGAGCCTGTGCACTGACCTCCTAGTTCTGGGTGGATCAGCAGGCACCTGATTAACTAATTGGCAACACGAGTCAATCCATCTGTCTAGCTGTCTCGTACAGACTCGGAACATCCTGCTTGTCAGGGAAATCAGGGAAAAGCTAATAATATAAGGAGCAGCTCTTTCAGATTACTAATGAAACCAAGTAATCTATAATCCAATAGAATAGTGTGCCCATAATAAAAAAGTATGAGGATTAGAAATAACCCCTTTCAAACCCTGAGCACCACCCTGTCCTCAGGAAACCCTAAGCCCTCTCCACCCTGTCAAGAAAACCCTGAGTGCTCTCCACCCTGTCAAGAAAACCCTGAGCCCTCTCCACCCTGTCAAGAAAACCCTGAGCCCTCTCCACCCTGTCAAGAAAACCCTGAGCGCTCTCCACCCTGTCTCAGGAAAACCCTGAGCCCTCTCCACCCTGGCTCAGGAAAACCCTGAGCCCTCTCCACCCTGTCAAGAAAACCCTGAGCGCTCTCCACCCTGTCAAGAAAACCCTGAGTGCTCTCCACCCTGTCAAGAAAACCCTGAGCCCTCTCCACCCTGTCTCAGGAAAACCCTGAACGCTCTCCACCCTGTCAAGAAAACCCTGAGCGCTCTCCACCCTGTCTCAGGAAACCCCTGAGCCCTCTCCACCCTGTCTCAGGAAAACCCTGAGCCCTCTCCACCCTGTCTCAGGAAAACCCTGAACGCTCTCCACCCTGTCAAGAAAACCCTGAGCCCTCTCCACCCTGTCTCAGGAAAACCCTGAACGCTCTCCACCCTGTCAAGAAAACCCTGAGCCCTCTCCACCCTGTCAAGAAAACTCTGAGCCCTCTCCACCCTGTCAAGATAACCCTGAGCGCTCTCCACCCTGTCAAGAAAACCCTGAGCCCTCTCCACCCTGTCTCAGGAAAACCCTGAGCCCTCTCCACCCTGGCTCAAGAAAACCCTGAGCGCTCTCCACCCTGTCAAGAAAACCCTGAGTGCTCTCCACCCTGTCTCAAGGCTGTTGTGTGAGCTGCAGCATTACATTCACCATCTAAAACATAGCTGCACATATGAGGGCCTGATATAAAATGCATGTGATCTGAACAAGGTTTCATGCACATACTGTACATGAAAGATGCTTTCCATGTGATTGGACGGGATGAAGGTGAGCCTCTTTCATTGTAGTGGGTGTTGTTTTGCTTAGCAGTTTTGTTTCCAGGTTCAGGTGGTAGATGCACGTCAGGGGAGGCACATATTTTCCCCCCACACCCCGGAGAGAGTCTGTGAAATACAGTAAAGGCAATATCAAGCTGAGATCATGCATGCAAGCCAGTGCAATGGGAAACCTTCCTAGCTTCTAATGAGCCTTTTAAGCATTCCTCATGTGTGGGAATGTGTGGTGTCCAAACAAGGCAGAGATGCAACCGTGAGGTCGTTTTACAAGATAGCATCCAATTAAAGACAAACTGCCTGCCCTCCCCATTCCTTCAGAGTGCAGCTGATTCAAATGGGAAAAATTGAGAATAATACTGACGCCGAGGAAATAATAACACTGTGCTTCCAACCACAGCAAGTCAGTAACACAACTGTTTCATTCAACATCAGAGACAACAGTGTGAGGAAAATGATGAGACCATGACATCTAGCAAGAGTATGTACAGAATAGTACAGAACAAGACATACCAAGTTTCATGATAATTTGATAAGCGATTATCTATATATGCTAAAAAGTAAGTGTGTGACAGATGGATAGATGTACTTATTCACCTCTAGAATCTGCTATTAGCAATATCTTATCCTAAATACTGTTAATACCAAGTCTCATGAACACTGGATAAGCAGCTCTACAGATGTTTGGCTGAATCTGTGAAGTGTCCCATGCATATGTATGTATGGCTGCCTCCACTATATCCTCTCCTCCCCAGTCGGGATATAAAGCAACGTCACTGATTGGCCATGATGACAATGCCAGCCCACTTTCTCAGTTTGTTCAGTCACTTGCCAGTCTAATCCTATCCACACTGCCTTCATAATGAGCAATCAATATGCCTGAAAACCACATGTTTGTCATTTACCTTATTCACAATCACAACCATGCCATGACCATAAGTGTAATTACACTGTTATTACAAACAAAGCGCTGCTGTTTATAACAACACATGTAATTACACTGTTATTACAAACAAAGCGCTGTTGTTTATAACCACATATGTAATTACATTGTTATTAACCGAAGCGCTGCTGTTTATAACCACGTATGTAATTACATTGTTGTTAAACGAAGCTCTGCTGTTTTGGCTCAATTTATAACCATGTATGTCATTTCAAAAAACAAGTTGTTATTATTTCTATTCTTCCTGTGTTTTTTTTCATAGGTTCTACAGGGAGCAGAGTGTGAGTTAGTGATAAATGCATGATGTATCACTGTGGTGTCTGAGTCTGTAAAAACATCTCCTATTAAAACAGCAATGAGTGCTGTTAGGCAATTACAGCGTTCAGGCTGCAAGCAGTGAGAGATTGCAGCATCTTTACTGTGTGAAGGAGCAGAGGGAGATGTCTGGAATCTAGAGTTCTGTTGTTGCTCACATTCTCACCTTGATGCTCATTTGCAAACATCACTGATGACGTTTCTTCTAAATCAAGACTCAAATATTTCCAATCAGATTTGTTGCAAATAAAACATCTGTTAAGCTACACTGGATACGACCAATGATCTGCATTCTGCTCCAACTCTCTCTCTGTTTCTGTGCAGAACAGAGTTTTTTGCCAACTGGCAGAAATCCACTCATGTACATGACACGTCATGATTGTCGGGTGTCACTGAAAGAAGTGACTGATTTCCATTGCGAGCCTTGACCATGTTTAGCACAATATGTGGTTCCAGCCCTTTCTACAGCAATAAGGAGAAAGCTTCAGCACTTTTCACAGCTGTTCCTCCGTCAGTCTGGGATATCTGAGCAGTGCCCTCCTAGAGACTCACCAGCACATGCCCTCAGAACCTGCTGGCGAATGCAAGCTGAAGGTTAATGCAGAGAAACCCTCTCCAAGGCAGCGTTGTGTGCCTATCAGCAAAAACAAACTGTAAATTAAATTACAAGGTATGCAAGTGTAGTAAAACACAATCCCTGCCAACATCTTAATTGAATTGTACAACACCGCTCTCCTTTGACATACATGCACCAATAGCTGTACAACAGAGGCAATTTTCATTAAAATGATTTGGAGATTTCAATTCTCTTAGCTGACGGCTCTTGGAGTGCACATTCCTCCTCTAATTGGTCGGTGGTATCAGGGGAGCGGGGATGTAAATCTGGGGTCACCCATTGTGATGAGGAAGTGATTCGCATTGTCGACACAAAAACAAAACAGAGAGAGAGAGAAAGAACATTCCGAGCTATTGTTGTTCATCCAGACAATGGAGTGTTTTATTAACCCTGCCTCTCCTACACTGCTGCTGTATTTGTGGTGTTTTATTTTTCTCGATAACAATTTCTTTAAGTGAGTGCCTTGGGGGTTTCATCCCAAATCCTCACATTATTTCAACTGAAAAGGGATATATTCAGTTTGAATGCTTCCTGCAGAAGTATAATGTATGTATTTATTCTTGTTCTTCTTTTTTTCACTACAGTAGAACAGGGAAACATGCTAATGCGAGTTGGGGGGGGGGGGGTCACTGCCATGCATGTGGTGATGGTGGGGAGGGTACACACGCATACACACACATCCCAGTTCAAACTGTTTATGGGCACACTGCTGTTTTTTAATGGGAACAACGTGTCCTCGCGATTCTATCACACCAAGCCAGTCCTGAGATTGGCACAATGAACTCAAACACCAGTGTGTGTGTGTGTGTGTGTGTGTGTGTGTGTGTGTGTACAGTCTCTACTGCACATGTTTCTCTGGTGTAATCCAGTTTGCAGCGTTCTTGATCACAATCTCTAGCTTCAGTGTTTGACTGTAATTAAGTAGCAGCTACCGTACATGGCTGGCAGTGTAAACCAGTTTATATTCTTATTAAAGCGCCGCCTGAATCATGAAGACGAAGGGGCTCCTCATTGCTTTAATGTGTGTGTAATTTGTGATTGCATTAGCAGAAAAACTTTTATTCCTATTTATTCCTAATCCAATTGACACAGTTTTTGGTGTTGTTGTTGTTGGTTTAGTTAGCTAGGTAGTTAGTTAGTTAGATACTTCGATAGTTAGATAGTTAGTTATTCTTCTGCTGAAACCTAGAAGGTGGCCCTGATGAAATGAACTCGCTATGAAGCCTTTTTTGAAAAGAACGCTGTATTGTTACTGCTTGCATCTTATGCATACAATATGGCCCTGCAGAGCCCCTGTCTTCATACAGAGCGTGCTTCTAATAAGGGCAGTGGCATGGCCCTGTAGATCTCCCATCTTCATACAGAGCGTGCTTCTAATAAGGACAGTGGCATGGCCCTGCAGATCTCCAATCTTCATACAGAGCGTGCTTCTAATAAGGGCAGTGGCATGGCCCTGCAGATCTCCCATCTTCATACAGAGCGTGCTTCTAATAAGGGCAGTGGCATGGCCCTGCAGATCTCCCATCTTCATACAGAGCATGCTTTTAATAAGGGCAGTTGCATGGCCCTGCAGATCTCCTGTCTTCATATAGAGCATGCTTTTAATAAGGGCAGTTGCATGGCCCTGCAGATCTCCTATCTTCATACAGAGCGTGCTTCTAATAAGGGCAGTCTGCAAGAACACCACTGGCTTGAAGTAACAGCCCCATCCTGCTTCCCCACTGAGCAGAGTCTATTGCAGTATCATGAATGGGACTGGAAAGGTCACAGTTACTGCTGTGCTGCAGTGGCATCACTAGGATTGAAGGTACCCCTATACTGCACAATCTCATAACAATATGAGGAGCCTTAGGAGGGAAATTTACACAAACAGCCTTCTTCCCACCCTCATTCATGTAAACGGACACTTACAATTAGACGTCTCTGTTTTATATCAACACATTGAAACATGTTCTTTTACAGTATATTTGCTTAACTGTTTAATTCTGAAGGATTTATTTACTGCACAAATCAAACCCCTGCTGAAGCCTCTCTTACCCTCAAACCATGCCTGTTATTATTGCTAATTAGTGACAGATCTGAGGGGTTATGGATCGTAGTGCTGCTGTATGGAGAGTCAGATTACACTGACGGGTGGGTTCAGTTTTAAACTATGGAGGTGTGGTTTTAATCGGGACTGGATGATCTGAAGAGTAAACTGTTGATAATGTGAATTAAATCCTGGCTTGAACCTTTACCTGGTTTCACTTTGCTGTGGTCAGGACGTTGTTCAGGATGGGATCCTCTTTAGTTAAGGGGCTGCAGTACCAAGGTTCTTTAGAAATGCTTATTTTGTTTAGCATGTGCAGTATGAGGCAGTTATTGTGCTCTTATTCATTTTATATTACTGGGTAGTAACAAATATACATACTCCTATTGGCCAGGTATTAATCAGCATTAATTAGCTCTTAATAGATCATGAATAATGCCTGGTTCCACCCTCTCCTCTTCAGACTGGTCCAATATAGAACTTCACTTATCAAATGTAATATCTAGGGCCTGTATTTATTTATTTTTTTTCTGGACATTGACAAACATTACTGTGGGATTTTAATCAATGAAATGTGAAGTTCACAAAGTAATGCATCTTCCAGTTATTCATTCATTTGTACTTCAGAAATAACAAAAGCATTTTTAAAATCGCAAATTGGTCTGCTTGTATTCCTGAAAGCAATGGCCCTGATACAGTAATAGCTGCGTGATGAAGCCACCCTGCCTCTTGCAATGTGCAATAGAAGACATTCCTGTTTTATGCCTTTTCTTGTAAGTGTCTGCTGACATTTCAGCTTGTGACAAAACCAGAGCCAGAGCGAAGATCTTTGGAAATCAAAACTAATTGTCAGCTGGCTTTAAGAAAAGTAAAAAACACAAAATGTGGATGAAGGGCGAGCAAGTTGAATCTCTAACCCCTGCATGTCACTTTTAATAGAGCTGCAGTTGGAACCCAGTCTTCGTGTCTGATCGTATCAGATGATATACTCTAACCTTGCCCAGCCCTAAAATAAATCTTCAAGCACTCACCGTGTCAGTGAGAGAAAATGAAAAAACATGTATTACTTTATTACTGAATATTTCTATTGTTGGATGTATAACATAAACCATAGCCAATTGTACATTGCTTAAAGTAAGTAAGAGTCTATATACCCTAACAGTGCAGGTATCTGATAGCACATGACTGTGACTCTGGATCTGATAGCACATGACTGTGACTCTGGATCTGATAGCACATGACTGTGACTCTGGATCTGATAGCACATGACTGTGACTCTGGATCTGATAGCACATGATTGTGACTCTGGTCCTGCACTGTTAAGTCCTCGGCACAGGTCAATATTTCTACTTTAGATTCCTGTTGACTCAGGCGAGATATATTGCATAGTTATTCACACAAAAGAAGCGTGTTCTGTCCAGTTTGTCAGTGTTCATTTACTGTGGGGGGCACACACAGCACTTTTATTTTAACTTGATTTTACAGAAGAAATACACAAACCTTTTAGCAGGCATTTTGAGTTTATCTGACAAACAATGACGCTCACCAAAACAAATCCCTGGAGCTTATTGTGTGCCTTTCCTGAGCTGCCAGATGATTGTGAATACACTGTGTGAATACGAGCTCTCTGCAATATCCTTACGTTTCACTGACTCGAGCTCTCTGCATTATCCTTACGTTTCACTGACACGAGCGCTCTGCAATATCCTTACGTTTCATTGACACAAGCTCTCTGCATTATCCTTACGTTTCACTGACACGAGCGCTCTGCAATATCCTTACGTTTCACTGACACGAGCTCTCTGCATTATCCTTACGTTTCACTGACACGAGCGCTCTGCAATATCCTTACGTTTCATTGACACAAGCTCTCTGCATTATCCTTACGTTTCACTGACTCGAGCTCTCTGCAATATCTTTACATTTCACTGAGACATATTGTGTAGGTGACTTCGGTACACATGCTCACTTCGGTGGGCAAAAAACCTTCTGCTCAACTAAAAATAGCAGGTGACACTGAGGTCGTACTTATTCAGATTCCGGAGAGGAAATTCGCAGCACAGAAATGAGCCAATCAGTGACAACGCATCAATCAAACACACCGCTGACTTGTGACCCCTGTCTGGGCCTGGCTTTATGACTTTCATATCTTTGAAGTTATAAAAAGAAGACAAAATATGACAGGTGATGCGCTTTTGAAAAAACACTTCGCCAATTTAATTGTGTCTGCTCAGGGAAGGACAGCTGTTTTCAGAGCTAATTTAATTGTGACTGCTCAGGGAAGGACCGCTGTTTTCAGAGCTAATTTAATTGTCTGCTCAGGGAAGGACCGCTGCTTTAATTGTGACTGCTCAGGGAAGGACAGCTGTTTTCAGAGCTAATTTACTTGTGACTGCTCAGGGAAGGACCGCTGTTTTCAGAGCTAATTTAATTGTCTGCTCAGGGAAGGACCGCTGCTTTAATTGTGACTGCTCAGGGAAGGAACACTGTTTTCAGAGCTAATTCAGCACATTTCAATGGCTGCCTGTGCCTTTTGCATCACGTATTCACACTTGGTCCAGTACAGTATTCTTAAGTAATTGGTGCCTCTTGTGTGGTGTAGAAGTATTAGACTGTGGTTGAAGAAGCTTGCTATGCAGTAGAGTCATTATTACCACTTTGAAAGAGTCTGACTGGTTGGGTGTAATGTCACATTCAGAGAATGGATGGGTTGAAATGAAACACACAGAGTACAGAAGGGATTAATAGCATCTTCTTTACCACAGACTTGAACCGTCTTCATGCACTGTATACTTCTCCTTGGACAAAGGCAGCATAAAGGGTTCATTTAGCTGACTGTTACCCCACAGACCCTGGTGTGCTGGGCCCTGTTTAAGTGACAAGGCAATGCATTTATCAAAATATTGCTAGTCCAAGCAACACAATAAAGGCACAGCTAAATCAATTACAGAGCTGTCGCCTGTATAAACATAGCTGATGTAAGTTTGATTAGATTGTATGTGAACTTTGATGAATAAAGTCAGCTCTCTGTAGGTTTGGGTAAGGATATGATGTGCACACAATTAGATCACTGGGGTAATTTAGAGACTGTGTATGAACGTGCTGGAAGATTGAGACATATTTCTAGGCAGCACGAACAAATTCTCAGGTGTAGTTTGGAGGTTTTGTTGGCAAATGTTTCTTTGCTTTCTTCAGTTATGCAGTTTTGTGGGGTTTTTTTTCATTTGCTTATGACAGAAAACTGTAGAGAATATGCGTACGTGTTTTTTTTTACCATGCTGTGATCAAGGCATACAGTAACATGTATAAGGGCACTTTATACAAGGTTATTTGCATTAGGAGTAGTACAAACACATAAAAATAAATTAGCAAGTTACTGGTACTAGCTACATATTATATGTAGGTTTTGTAGTAGTCTGTACAGTTTGTTCTTTATGTTATTATGTATTTATAGTAAAACAATTTGCCCTTTTGTGTTATTACAGTATATGTTTAGAAATGTAAAAAAGCACCACAATAGCTGAAGCTGTTTTCCAGGTTGGCAAAGGAAGTTGTCATGTTTCAACGTCTCAGACCAGCTAACAGCATTACAATACAAACCATTAGATCCGTGGCAGTTTCAAAGACACATTGATCCAGAGACATGGCACAATAGTTAAAGACTTGGCGCTCAGTGTGTGCTGACATTGGAGCGCTGTAACCTGTCAGCCTCAAGCAGAAATGCGCAATTTCACTGTGACAAAATTGAATTAAACCCCCAAATTAGTCATGCATATTCAGCACTCCCCAGACACAATTAATGTGAGTAATGGTAGGGACCCCGCAGCCTCTCCCTCTGTGTGATCGAGGTGAAAGCAAACGGAGACTGCTCATATTTAAACATTCCTTCATATATTTTTATATTTTAAAGCGACTTCATTAATCCCTCATTACTCAATGCATGCAACTTCATGAATCCCTCATTACTCAATGCATGCAACTTCATGAATCCCTCATTACTCAATGCATGCGACTTCATGAATCCCTCATTACTCAATGCATGCGACTTCATGAATCCCTCATTACTCAATGCATGCGACTTCATGAATCCCTTATTACTCAATGCATGTGACTTCATGAATCCCTCATTACTCAATGCATGTGACTTCATGAATCCCTCATTACTCAATGCATGCGACTTCATGAATCCCTCATTACTCAGTGCATGCGACTTCATGAATCCCTCATTACTCAATGCATGCGACTTCATGAATCCCTCATTACTCAATGCATGTGACTTCATGAATCCCTCATTACTCAATGCATGCGACTTCATGAATCCCTCATTACTCAATGCATGCGACTTCATGAATCACTCATTACTCAATGCATGCGACTTCATGAATCCCTCATTACTCAATGCATGCGACTTCATGAATCCCTCATTACTCAATGCATGTGACTTCATGAATCCCTCATTACTCAATGCATGCGACTTCATGAATCCCTTATTACTCAATGCATGTGACTTTATGAATCACTCATTACTCAATGCATGCGACTTGAAGGTTTCTACTCACTGTAGTTGAAAGCAGGACTGTCTGGCTCACACTTGAATGCTTGTGGTTTTATGAAAGGTTTATTGGATTTTGCAGTCCCTTAAGGGGAAACCCTTTAAATGTCTTTGCAATTATAAGTCTAATAACACTTTCAGCTCTCGGACTGAGCCTTGACTTGACTAAGATAAGGAACTGCAAGTTGCTCAGTCAATACAAAGCTATTAATCTCTGTCACCTGGCTGTCACTGTGGCTCAGGGAAACAATGCAGTTTCTTGACCTGCATGCAGTCGTGTCGAGATTTTATTCAGCGTGTCAACATTCATCAGTGCAAATTCTGTCACCTTGCAACTCACTTGAAAAACTCTCCAGTTCTGTCCTTTTGAGACACTCTATAGATAGAAGTAAAGTTATTATTATTATTATTATTATTACTATTATTATTATTATTATTATTATTATTATTATTATTATTATTATTTACAGCTAATTCATAGCTGAAGGATTCTCTCTTTGCCGGCTAAAGGGAACAAAAAAGCCAAACTTGTCAATGTAATATTGGAACAATGTAACAACAGTACAAATACGCTATTAGTAGTAGTAGTAGTAGTAGTAGTAGTAGTAGTAGTAGTAGTAGTAGTATTCACTAGCCTCAAATACTTTTCCCCTTGGGTTGAATCTGAAGATGTTTTGGTTGTTTTCACAAATAACAATTTTTAACTGCAGAGAGGAGAGAGTCTGAATTGTGAACTTGCTCGTTTTGAAGTTCTGTGTTATTCACAAGATCACAAAAATATCTCTCTGCCTGAGAGGCACCAGGACAGGACATCGTGTATTGTTTTATGGTAATATATTTTTAGGTAAACAGTATATATGTTATCTATTCTGATCATTCTTAGCAGTTAAAAATCAAAATCAGAAGTAATTCTAAATTACTTTGTGTTATTAAGTACCTGTAAATTACCACAGTAGACATTCATTTCAGTAGAATCAAAACCTTAAAGGGAAAGCGGTTTTTGCCACAATGTTATTTTATTTTTGCATGCAGTAATAAAGTAAATATGCAACACTTCAGTAAGTAAATATTCACTGTTGTTAATTGTATGAGTGGCAAGATTTCTTTTTGTCTGTTATAGTTTGCTAACCCCATCTCTCTCAGCTCCCCTCTCAGCGGGTTACAGAACGCTGGCTTCTCCAGGAGGTCTGAGAGAGTCATCTTTTTGTTTTCATTCGGGATCACCTAACCATAGCCCCTGACCTTGTCTGCTAGTTTCTGATGAATTGGATTTAATTTTAAATGACACATGTGCTGTGTCTTCACTTTCAAGCACTGGAAGCTTAGCTGTGCCCTGCGGTGGCGGGGGTGAGGGCGAGGGTGGGGGTGAAGACGGGGGTGGGTGTGAGGGTGGGGGCAAAGATGGGGGTGGGTGCGAGGGAGGGGGCGGGGGACAGGGACACAACATCTGGCTATTAGTTAAGCTGGGAGAGTGTTGAAATGCTAATGCCTTTTTATTAGATATTTCAAATCAATACTCTTGTGTGAGCAGACCTGAAGATCTTCATTGTCTTTAATGCGGTCCTCAAACGCTGCATGCCTCTGTGGAAAAACATATTATATATCGATCAGTGTAAACAGAATAAAACAGGAACGTTTTCAAAAGCAATGAGCTGCATTGTTGTGATTTATCACACTGCCTCTGAAAAACAAAGTTCATACGAAACGTATTTCTCCTTTTTTTGTGTTAAGTGGATCAGACTTACAGTTATTCAGTAATACAGAAATTCTTAGATTGCACTGTCCTCTAATTAATGATGCTGGATGGGGTAGTATTTGAATATGCACCCATCCCCAATCTGCCCTTAGTAAAGGGATCCACATTCAATATTGCTAGTCTTTTTCGTTTTAGACTCTTTTAATTGTTCTGTTTCTTATCTTAGTTTTTCTAATTTTACAATTAAAAAACATTTTTAAATGTCTGTTTTATTAAATTGTGTTTTGGATTGTTTTTAATGGAATGGTTTAATTGTGGTTTTGTGTGTGAAGCGCTCTGGGGTCCTTGTGATGAAAGGCGCTATAGAAACGTGAATTGTAGTTGTTGTTGTCGTAGTATCCTTGTTGTTTGATCAGGGGAACGTTTCCTTTGGGAGTCGCTGCTTGCTGTTCAGGTTCCAGATAGATTGGGCAGCAGGGATTGCTATCTCTCACATGTATGAAGGTACTTTCGTTGCTGTAATGTCTGACCTGACACAAGAATCCTTCACCTGGCCATCGTTCTGGTAATAAAGCTTCTCCGTCGGTGTGTACCCTCCCCAAGAATGTTTCTACGCATGCCTTTTTAGTACCACTATAAAAGAGAAAAGCATCACTTATTCCCAGTGTCAGTGTTTTTAAACTTTTGATTTGTGCTTGATGACAAGTTCGTCCCCAGCCTTGTAATCAAGCCATTACCTATTATGTATTGCTCCCTGTCTGTTTCCACTGCACACACACACACAGTTACTATCTCCCCCTCAGGGGCGCCTGCTTCTACAATTACAATGTATGCAAATGTGTGTCTGAGAAATGAGCTATCCCTCCTTTTTGAGTCTTCTGCTGCGCTTCCACAAGAAAACACTGACTTATTACAATATTTTCTCTTTGTTATGAAGCCGCATTACAATAATTAAGAATGATTTCTGATTTCAACAAAATTATACATTCCCACTTACTTAAATGAAGAAAACCATTGTAGCCTGAACAAGGACTTATGAGCTATTTTATATGTTTTATAAAAATATGGTGCAAGAGTGTATGCATGTATGTATATATGTATGTATGCATGTATGCGTGTATGCATGTATGTATGTATAAGATTTACAATGTATGTTTTGAAAATGTGCTTATATTTTATGTGTTCTGAATGCACTTGTCACGTTCCTCATACATTCTTCCTGGAGAAACGTTGTGTGGATTGGAAGTACATCCTTGTTGCCTGTCACTGGCTTCTTCTAATTACTAGCATGGCAATGTGGTGTACATGTACTGAAGCAAGGCAATGCTCTTGCAGTGTTTAGTATTTAATAAGTCGTTGTACTTGCTAAATAACATCTCTTCAGAGACCCCCAGGCCACCCTGACAGCACACTGCCAGTCAGCAGCTCTCCCTGGAGACCCCCAGCCCCCAGCCCCAGCCCTGCCTCCATGACAGAGCCGGCAGGCAGAGTCTCCCGCAGCCCAGAGATCAGCCCAGAGCAGCACAGAGCTGCACTTATCAAGGGGTTCAGGTCAATCAATAACCAGCTCCTTGACAGTGCAGGATTTGCTGTGAATGCATGAAATGCCAGTCATGTCATCAAAGGACTATACAAAACAAAACACTGATAAGCTATTTTCCACATGTCACCAAGAGATAGTTGTAATGTTGCCTCTTACTGGCATACTGCATCAAATCTGTTGTTACTCAACAGGCCACTGGTTCGTTCAGAAACCTTGAGAAGGCTCCTAGCTGCAGTCTGGGGCTGGGTTGTGGGGGATTCAGAGACCTGACTGTTGGCTAAATAAAGGAGAGGCCAGGTGATCTGGCCACTGTGATGTCATACTCCTAAGGAAACATTTTCAGGCATGGTATGTTACGCATTGACATCACGATCTGTAGGGCATCAGCCAATGTCTCTGCAGTGCAATCCCATGAATGCTGTATAAACCCTGTACATGTATTTGAGAAACATTGAAACTTATGAGCATGATTACCAATTAGACGATAAATACACATTGGGTCAAATGCCAAAAAATATTAAAAATGAACAAGCTACCCAAAAGTTTGTAGTTGGTGTTGCAAATGTACAGTATTTTTGTCATAGGATTATATAGGTACCGCAGATGCATCGTGAGGATTATATAGGTACCACCGATGCATCGAGAGGATTATATAGGTACCACCGATGCATCGAGAGCATTATATAGCTAGGGGCAGGTTCTTAATCCCAGGCCCTCTGAAGGAGCTCATACCAAAATGAACCTCAGTGGCATTGTCCTCATTGTGACTACATTAAAACTCATTGTCCTCATTGTGACTACATTAAAACTCATTGTCCTCATTGTGACTACATTAAAACTCATTCTCCCCGGGACAGAGCGCTGGTCAGCCGGCCTGACAACTAAAGCAGAAACATCTTTCAGAAGAGAGAAATCCAGAGGGAAGGTTGTACCCTTTCTGCATATGTTATCATATTTACTGATATGAAATGTTAACAGAAAATAGACATGTAATAAAGTTGGAGAGAAAACTATGGCACAAACTATTTTAATACAGTGTAAATAACAATAACAAGCCATCTGGTATGGTCACATTACAAGCTCTTATATATTTATTTTAATTGTAATTTTTTTTTATTAAATTTGAAAAGGGAAGGTGTTCCTTAAGGGTGCAGTGGAGGCTAGTTGCTGTCATTTTTAACGGATGTGTCTGTCAGAAGTCAGGGACCTGTGGAGACGCGACCTTGCGCCAGGGAGCGATTTGTCTTCATACACACACGTCTCAATTCTGCAGCAGGAGAGGGTCCCGGGAGCTCTCCGCAGGGGTGTATGAAGGACCAGGCAGCCCGGGGGAGATCCTCTCCTGAAGCTCGCATCAATCCTCACCCCAAACCCAGGTACAGGGCATCTCAAACTTTTATTAGGTCTCAGATGCAGTATATTATCAAAGGGAGTTTCATCGTGCAGGACAAAATGAGCTCCAAAAAACAGAAGGCCAGAATTGTGCAAAGTTTAAAAGGACAGATTCACCCCAGTGCACAGTTTAAAAAACATACAAAGTTTATCCCCACAAACTCACTGGAGAGTAACTGAACATCCCTACACTGAAACAGCTGCTCAAACACACCCACACTCACTGGAGAGTAACTGAACATCACTACACTGGAGCAGCTGCTCAAACACCCACACACACTCACTGGAGAGTAACTGAGCTAAACTGATCATTAACTGCATTTATATTGGGGCAGAAAGAGTGAGAATGGTAAGGAGGGGGTGCAGAGGGCAATAATAGTAATAATAATAATGATAATAATAATAATAATAATAATAATAATAATAATAATAATAATAATAATGTCATTTTTCAACTGCACAGTGCATGCTATGTGAACTGAAATGCTTTGAGAAAAGAGCAGGGTTGTTGGTTTTTATTTTTATTTTGCTGTTTTGCCACACAGAGGAAGACTCTTCTGCTTTGTACAGCCCCTGTCAACAGGCACTATTGAGATTTAATAAGGGGATTTGGCAGCTGTGTTCATAAAGATCTGGAATTGCTGTGAAACTTTTCCCTTTTATTTCTAACGCTGACAGCTCCCACTAAAATCTACCACTGCAATCTGAGGAGGCTGCAGCAGCTATAAACAGACGGACCTATAGGAAGAAAATAGCTCATTAAATGAATATAAACAGACAGACCTATAGCAAGAAAAGAGCTCATTAAATGAATATAAACCAAGCAGATATACATGCAGGAGGGAGACGGGCCTCTGTGCAAAACTAGAACGAAGAAGCATCTGCTTTTAGAACAAATGTGTGAGAAATGAAAGGGTTGCAGGGACACGTCTGGTGTGAGGGGGTATCTTTAGCAGGAAGCTGCTAATGCAACAGATGCCTAGCGAGTTTACAAAATAAAATGGAAATGAAATATATAATGAGAGCACTCAACCATGGAATGAGTAATAAACACGCAGTCATATTCAGCAGCACTTAAAAGGAACAAAGCAAATCAATTAGACAAATAATGAGGAGGAGTCTTTGTCGGGGTCCTTGGTCTCACGAGAAGGCGGCTGATTGGTTTTGTATTTTGGGGAGAGGATCTTGGGATAGCGTAGGGAGGTCCACCATAACTTTAAACACTCAAACTTGAGAGATACAGTAGCACCAAGAAGTCTGAAGAAACAAAACATACTGGGCTACATTCTCAAAGCCATTTACTCCAATTTGTCATTAGCACAATGTTTTCAGAAAAACGCCCCCCCCCCCCCCCCCCCCAAAGTTACCAAACCACAAATAAACAACGAAGACTTTTAATTCTGGGGCTTGACTGAAGTATTAAATTGTTTCGTATTCGTTTAATTTATATTCTTTTCTGTTCAGACTGCAGGAAAGTCTTTGAAGCCAGAAGGCTTTATGAAGTCAGGGACAGATTCTAATAGGTAACTTTTATAATAAATAAATAAATAAATAAATAAATAAAACTGCAATGAAAGCAGAACCCGATGTTGCCATAGAAATGGAGCAGTGATGAGGACTGGTGATATTTATTGTATTAAGAGGACAAGTTTACAGAATAGGATTCCATCATGGTCACCCCAATCTACTCAAACTACACTTTGAATTATTTGCTTTTAATATGAATAGACAGACGTAACCATAGCAATCCGCTTGATTCCTAGGAAATTCTGACAGCGCTTCAATGTGTTTTTTAAAAACGTGTATTGACTGGTTTTCTTTTAGAACAATGAAGAGGCTAGTCAGAGGCTCTGAGCAGGGCTGCTGCCAGGGCAGGATTGCCCTTATAAATGTAAGGTTAAATTGCTCATGCTAATTCTTCCCCATGCCTCTACATTGCATTTACTGTACTATAGCTTACCATCATGTTTTTATTATGCTTTGCCATACCTCACTGGGCTTCACAGTGCTGACCTATGCTTTACCATGCTTTCACTGTGCTTTATTACACTGTGGGACTATGGGAACCTTTTTATAAGGGTGACACCACATTTCCCTAAATACAAAATACATGTTTCTAGAGTCTGTATTGGTCACTCCAGTGCGGCATGGAGTTCTCAATGAATCCCACTCAATAACCCTTACCTGACTCACCAGTCCTGCCCTGTGTTTCATCCCTGGGCCTCTTCAAAGAGACTTTCAAAGGTCTGTTGTCCACAGTGGATATCCATGGGCACTGTATCCTCAACGATGGGAAGAGTACAGCAATTACAATAGTGCCACTTAGACCAGCTTCAAAAGGGACTTCAGGACAGGGATCAGGGCAGCCTGTCAGCCTGGCACTATCTCAATGAAATGCTACAGCCTGTAACTGCATCCTTCTGCTCCATACACAGCGAGGCGAGAACATGTATTGGAGCGAGACTCTTGTTTAGGGAGCGTTTTTTAAAATACTCCTCTCGCCATGTATCTTGTCATTTCTGGTCTTTTTATTGCTAGGCTGAATTCACTCTGGGAGTTAGTTTCATAGAACTTTAACTTAATTTATTACCTGCCAATAAAACAATGGAACCAGCCAATGCATGGGTTTACCTCAAGTGCTGCTTTGTTCAGTGTTCAGAAAATAAAGGACACAAATAAAATGTACTTATAAACCACTCATCAGCGTGTCAATAAAATTCTCACTTCTTATAATCGTTTGGCACTTTTAGTCCCTTTATCAGTCCCTTGGAAATCTCATCAGTCAGGTTTCACCACGGCTCTTGATTGGCTGACATTGAGTTTGCAGGCTTGCTGGAGATATCACACCCAATAATAGCATGACCCACGGATCTACCTGGTGGAAATGATGATGGCAGGTCTGCACAACTGGCTTCTGCTCTTCTCTTTTTTTCTTATTTTGAACTGACATTAAAAAAGATGAATAAAATCACAGGATTCTACTCGTTCTTCTCGGTGCCTCAGAGCCGGTTTGTTCTTTTAAAGTTGACCCGAGTCCCTGGAAAGTAGTAAGGATGCTGCTGTTCCAGCGTGATTCTTTCATCCCCGGTGCGTGCGTGCGTTTGTGTGCGTGCGTGTGTGTGTGTGTGTGTGTGTGTGTGTGTGTGTGTGTGTGTGTGTGTGTGTGTGTGTGTGTGTGCGCGCGCGTGCGTGTGCGTGTGTGTGTGTGTGTTTCTGTGGGTTGGCTGAGGAGAGCTCTGTATAGCTTTATAAATTAGCTATAAAAAATCTAATCTGCTTAGGCACAGCCAATTTGCCTTTTAAGTTTTAGCAAAATATGTAATTATATATAAAAAATGTGCTGTGCAATTGTGAAGGTCGTAAGGAAATGCAGTTATCATGTATTCAATTACCGGTAAATGGGATGCAGTGTGTGTTAATGTTAGTATGCTCCCAGACTACAATCAGAAATGCAGATTTGTTCTTAAATTGAAGTAATTTATATTTATTACAAGGTCGTTTTGTCTTTGCAAGTTTGTTAGTATGAATTACAAAACACGTTTATAGATATGCACTGTTAAAAACAACCATAACCTTAAAAAACTATATATATTAATATACACACACACACACACACACACAGCCGGCATTTAAAGAATTACAAATTTGAATGAATAGTAATAATTCTATATATATTTTTATTTTTAAAAAATGTTTAAAAAAATTTCAAAACAATTTCAGCAGGAGAAAAAGCTTAGCACACAAACTGTGGGCAGTGACCTCTAAAGAGAGACAGCCTCTGTTCAGTGTGGGCCTTGATTCAGGCAAGTTCATCAACGGTGAGAAATGGTTACTGATTTCAGCCTAAATGTGTGTGTGTGTGTGTGTGTGTGTGTGTGTATATATATATATATAATATGTGTATGTGAGCATCAACAACTGTTTCATTTTCATTCTAGGAAAAAACTGAATTTGCT
This sequence comes from Acipenser ruthenus, assembly GCF_902713425.1. Lineage (NCBI taxonomy): Eukaryota > Metazoa > Chordata > Actinopteri > Acipenseriformes > Acipenseridae > Acipenser > Acipenser ruthenus. The sequence goes on from NC_081207.1 coordinate 32,685,585, forward strand.
AGATGTAAGATTGAGCTGTATAGTGTAAGATTGAGCTGTATAGTGTAAGGTTGAGCTGTATAGTGTAAGATTGAGTTGTATAGTGTAAGGTTGAGTTGTATAGTGTAAGGTTGAGCTGTATAGTGTAAGGTTGAGCTGTATAGTGTAAGGTTGAGTTGTATAGTGTAAGGTTGAGTTGTATAGTGTAAGGTTGAGTTGTATAGTGTAAGGTTGAGCTGTATAGTGTAAGGTTGAGCTGTATAGTGTAAGGTTGAGCTGTATAGTGTAAGATTGTTAGCCCTTGAGAGCGGAGGGCCCTGTTTGGCAGTATATTCCTGGATAATGTTTCTGATTGAAAGTGTACAGTGATTTTGCTTCTACTGTATTTCAGTGCAGTTCAATAAGCAGTTTTTAAGATTTCAGTGTAATTTGCTGGGAAGGAATCTGTGTGTTAATGCTAATAAGGTCACTTCTAGTTGCTGGGGTCGCTTTGAGCTCCTCTGCTAAAGGCACTGCCTGCCTTCGTTGGAACTAAAGCTTCAACTGATTTTCTATTTGATACAATTTTCTCTTTTTCTTCAGAGCTTGTGGTTCAGCCTCAATCAGCCTGTAGCCTTTGCTTTAATCGTTTCACCTGTGTGAGTCCAGAGTTTAAAGGATCTCATGATTTTAACAGTCACTTCTTGTCAATTGTTTCAGGTTCAGCACACTGTAAAATAGAACATGTCTATTGATCACAATACATATTTCTATCATTTGTTCTATTTGTCTCATTGCAAAGAGTGTGCAGTTGGCTTACTCCTCAGTCTGAACCATAAGCAGATTACATTTTAGAAAATAAAAAGGAGAATAAACGGCAGTCTCAGAGGACGGGTGTTTGCTTAACAAATTGCAAGCAGATAGCTGCAAAATGGCTTTAAAAGCAAGTCTGTATAAATAAGTCAGTACAAAGTTGTTTTTCTTTCCTATATTGATCCCTCGCTATGTTCTAATCTGGACCGATCTGTTATCCCTGCCACAAAGATGTATAAGTACATCATTTTAATTGCTCTCCCATCGCTCTAGTAAAAGCTTACAGGAGAGTTTTAAAAGCCTTTGGATATCTGCTACTGAAATCCCCTTTATTACTGTACACCCCATGGCAGATCAACAGTATCTTTGAATTGTAAGTATTCTGCCCATTAAAACCTGCAGCCCTGATTCAACTGGAAGGGTGCTATGTGGTGTAGTCTGCTAATGCACCAGGCTTTCCTGTGTTTGGTGGTGTCAGGTAAGTGGTGTAGTCTGCTAATGCACCAGGCTTTCCTGTGTTTGGTGGTGTCAGGTAAGTGGTGTAGTCTGCTAATGCACCAGGCTTTCCTGTGTTTGGTGGTGTCAGGTAAGTGGTGTAGTCTGCTAATGCACCAGGCTTTCCTGTGTTTGGTGGTGTTAGGTAAGTGCTGTAGTCTGCTAATGCAGGATGCTGTGTGGTCCAGTGGTTAAAGAAAAGGGCTTGTAACCAGGAGGTCCCCGGTTCAAATCCCACCTCAGCCACTGACTCACTGTGTGACCCTGAGCAAGTCACTTAACCTCCTTGTGCTCCGTCTTTCTTACCCTGGATAAGGGTGTCTGCTAAGAAATAAATAAATGAGTGAGACGTAATTGTAAGTGACTGCAGATGAGGCATAGTTCACACACCCTAGTCTTTGTAAGTCACCTTGAATAAATGAGTCTGTTAAATAAACAAATAATAATAATAATAATAATAATAATGCACCAGGCTTTCCTGTGTTTGGTGGTATCAGGTAAGGGGTGTGGTCTGCTAATGCACCAGGCTTTCCTGTGTTTGGTGGTGTAGTCTGCTAATGCACCAGGCTTTCCTGTGTTTGGTGGTATAAGGTAAGGGGTGTGGTCTGCTAATGCACCAGGCTTTCCTGTGTTTGGTGGTGTCAGGTAAGTGCTGTAGTCTGCTAATGCACCAGGCTTTCCTGTGTTTGGTCATGTCAGTATGGCCCTCAGCTGGCAGTAGACCACATCACCAATCCTCACTTTGCTCGTTTGTACAAGATAAGTGGCAGGGGTGGCTGATCAGAACTGCCACAGCTTACATGAGAGTATCGACAACATGTGAATGTGTCCCAAATACAGCCATGATATACATGTGGGATAGAAAGCAGTATAGTACTTTAAAAGGCATACTGCAGAATGCTAAGACACGTTTCTTCTTGTACCTTGGATTTCGAGTTTATTGAAACAGGCAAAGAATTGATTATCAATGCACTCCTCTTATTTCTACGAGTTATGGCAGTAGCGGTAGCAGTAGGCTGAGGACTGGAAGTGAAGCAGCAAGCAAGCTACAGAGAGAACTCAGCAGTAACTGTGTTTGAATCATAAGGTTATTTCACCTTGGATTACAAAATAGAAACCACAATACACACTGTAAAAATACAGCAGTGGATTACTGTGAACACTTTAACAGCAAATGGAGTTAAAAGAACAGCCTGGGTTTGTGGGGTAGGATAGAAAATTCAGTTTCATTTTCTACTGGTGTGAGAGGTTTTCTGTCAGAATGGCTTCACCCCATGCGTTTGATGAACAGGGAATGCAGCAGCACTGTCCTATTGAGCACACTGCACCATATAAAACCTCATTGTCTGGACAATGCAATACAAATACAAGTATAAAGAAACAGATACGAAGAAAACACACAGTAATGAAAATAAAAGAGAGAGAGAGGGGGAGATAATAGAGAAGCAGGAGAGAGCAGGGAGGAGGAACAAACAATCAGGAATCAGGAGAAGCGGGAGAAGGCAGTCCAGGAGAGCTGGGATCAGATCCAGGGAATCAACCGGGTGACATGCAACAAATAACGTGATGTGTCACTAATATTAATAACATGATGGGTCACTAATATTAATAATGTGATGTGTCACTAATATTAATAAAGTGATGGGTCACTAATATTAATAAAGTGACGGGTCACTAATATTAATAACATGATGGGTCACTAATATTAATAAAGTGACGGGTCACTAATATTAATAACATGATGGGTCACTAATTTTAATAAAGTGATGGGTCACTAATATTAATAACGTGATGGGTCACTAATATTAATAAAGTGATGGGTCACTAATATTAATAACGTGATGTGTCACCAATATTAATAAGTCCCTTTGGGTGGTGTTGCCAACCCCCAAGATCTGTTTATCAGGTCTGGGCTTCCCAGTAATGCTCTGTATCTAAAACTAAGAGCTGTTCTTCATTGTTTACTGTTAGTGTGAGAACAAAGCAAAGCATGGGGACCACAGTAAACTGTGCAGATTATAACCATGGGGAACCTGCAAGAGTACTGTGCAGATTATAACCATGGGGAACCTGCAAGAGTACTGTGCAGATTATAACCATGGGGAACCTGCAAGAGTACTGTGCAGATTATAACCATGGGGAACCTGCAAGAGTACTGTGCAGATTATAACCATGGGGAACCTGCAAGAGTACTGTGCAGATTATAACCATGGGGAACCTGCAAGAGTACTGTGCAGATTATAACCATGGGGAACCTGCAAGAGTACTGTGCAGATTATAACCATGGGGAACCTGCAAGAGTACTGTGCAGATTATAACCATGGGGAACCTGCAAGAGTACTGTGCAGACTATAGACTTTATTAAGTGTTGGGCCCTTCTCTTTTAGCGGCTCTGGCTATAGTAACGATGGCCGTTCCTGCTGTGTTTTGCAATGCCCCCCTCCACACCCGCTTCTAATCAGTGAGCTGGAGGAGCAGCCCTGCCAGGCTGCTGAACTCCGGGCCCGGCACATTATTTCAGGTTGAATATCCTGGAGCTGCAGGGATAATTGGGATTTCTACTTTGTTTTAAGGATGCATTAATAAGCATCTATAAACGCATACTACTGAGGCCTGTTATTAACAGTTTAGTACAATCTTATCACTGCACGCTGTTTGTGGAAAGTGTTTTAAAATGTTTCTTTTTAAACACCCTAGTATATTACTGGTTTTATAACCCTGTATTACTATAGTATATTTACAGAGGATTTACTCATTTGTAACAGATTTGTTGGCTCAGTTACAGAGTCAATCCAGGCTTCAGCGCTGGTATTCAGTCATCTTTAGGGTTATTTTCTTGGCCAATAAAAAAAAAGGTTAGCATATAATCGAGTGGTTTCTCTCTTCCTGTTCTTGGGTCTTTTGGGTATTTACTATTTTCAGCTCTGATGGAAACCTCGGTTTACAGTAACAAGATAAATAAGATGACCTCATCAAATCATTTACACACAAAAGCAGTTGGTGTGTCTGTTGTGTGTATGTTGGGATCTGTGCAGTAATGTTTCTTTGTTAATGTTTCTTTGTTTCCCCCTCATTTCATACAGATGTGTTTGTTTCAGGCTGTTTTTCTCTCGACTCGTCCAGGAAGGAGATGGCCAGATAAAAACAAGCGGGGCCCTGAAAGAAGCAGCGGGCCGTTGCGTTGCCTGCTTGCTGGTTTGAAGTGTCTTCTCATTAGAGAGGGAGAGCAGCACTTGCTCAGGCTCACAATGCTAGCAGACCTTTTCCTAATTGCACATTCTTTCTGGCCTGTCGCGAGCCTCCGCCCTGCAGAGAAGAAAGATATTTTAAGATCACGAGGCAGGATGAGACGGAGCGGCTACCTCGCACCTGCCCCGGCACCAGCAGCGGCACAACGGAGTCTAATTAGAAGCTGAATGATTTGCTTCCCATGGTGCACTGTGGGGGAATTCAAATGACTCTATTTCTTTTGTTTGGCTTTTTTTAGCTGGTAGCTCTCAGTTTAATGCATTCTTATTCACAGGTAGGCAGCAGGGAGTTTCTTTAGTCATGTAATTGCTTTGTAATTTTTAAATTCTTTGCCCTAAAGGTGTCGCTTACCAGGATATTAATGGCTTACTTCATAGTGCATATATTCTATTGTCTGCTCAATGATATTATTATTGCTGTAGTGTTTTACACTGGTCAGCAGAGCCTGAGTCTGTGTTTCAGACGATAGTGTTAGGCAGTGATTGATATGGATTTGAGGCAGTCAAGCACTCTGAGTCTGTGTTTCAGACAATAGTGTTAGGCAGTGATTGATTTGAGGCAGTCAAGCACTCTGAGTCTGTGTTTCAGACGATAGTGTTAGGCAGTGATTGATTTGAGGCAGTCAAGCACTCTGAGTCTGTGTTTCAGACAATAGTGTTAGGCAGTGATTGATTTGAGGAAGTCAAGCACTATTCTGGCCACACCTACTGTAGGGTGTTTATGTAACAGACAGGACCCTTGTTATTAAAGGGAATGCATTATCTTCATACAAAACCATCATTGTTTCCTTTGTGAGCTAATCTTCAGAAACCATCAAGAACAACCAGGTTTACCAAACTCCTGTCATTGCCAAGTCTTTTGTTCACAGCTTTGGCAGGAGATCATTAAACAAGATCCACTCATTTACCCCACAGCTGCTTTGGAAATGATTACTATCAGTATATCTGAGGGTCATTCTGGCTCCCTACACAGGCATGCTCTTCCAGTCTAACAAGCTCTTTCAGAGACAAGCGAGTCTTGCAGGGCCCTGATCACGGCTAATTAGCTGAGCTAAGTAGTTTGTGGGGAGGGGAGAGGGTTTGTGGAACACAGGCCATTTCCAAACATCCCTGACCTTTAAGCCACTCAGGCCAGTTTTCAGATAGCAATTCAAATGTGCTAGTCAAACGTTTCCAATACAATTCTCACTCTGAGCCAGTTAGAGGTGCACACAGGTCGAGTGTTGGGTCATGAATCTGAGGCGAGGTTCTCACTGGACCGCTCTCTTTGATTGGAAGCGGTGCTGGTCTTGTCATGGAAACCCCCGCGTATGGGACTGGGCCTCTGCCAGGGAGTTTCTGCCTCAGTGGCAGACGCAGTCAGGGAAGGCGTCACCCAAAGCAGAGCAGAGTTGAGGCCTAATGTGTGGAAAGCCAATTAGTCAGCTTCAGTGATCAGCCCCATTGCCGCTGCGTCACTGGCAAGGTCTACTGAGGCTTAGAGACTCACACAAGTGCTGAGAGCAAATCCACCTATTTGCTATATCAGGAAACGTTAATATGATAGGAATTCGATAGGAAACCATGCGTCCATATTGGTTCAATATTAGTAGTAGTAGTAGCAGTCGTAGTAGTTGTGTTTTTCTTTTTGTTTTGTTATTGTATCACAAATGTATATATTCATTTAAATACAAGACTGTCCAATGAGGGTGGGGGTATCTTCTGAGACACAACAGGGGTATAGCAAGCAATCTGTGTTTTATTTGTCGTCATCAGCTGGGATTCCTAACTCTTCACTCTTCTTAGAGGCATCAGGCATTGGAAAGTGTCCAAACACTGCATCAGAGTCATGCCAGAAATGCCAGAGAATCCAGAACCACATAACGCTGCTGAGGAACTCAGCCTGGAAGTTCTGGCTCTTGATCAGCTGTGGGAACTGACGATACCGGGCCTTGATGTGGGCACCGTCGCCAGCATTTCTGACTCCTACCCTCTGCGCTCCCCATCTAAGCAGCTGAGCTGCAGCTCTAATGCCTGCCCCAGGAGGGCATGATCCCTTTGTGTGTATATATATATATATATATATATATATATATATATATATATATATATATATACACATATTTGTTACCACTTTCAATATCAGCAGCTCAGATACGAGATGAAATGTCACCTTCTACCGTCCGACATGTATTCTGGAATTGTAGTAGTAGTAGTAGTAGTAATAGTATTTTGCTTCTTCTAAGAAACTGCAATGGAATAATACAAAATATACCAAGTTACTAAAATCTTCTGAAATACAGTTTTATAAAACTCTGAAAAAAGTTTAAGCTTTCAGCGTCAGCCCCCTCTATCTGCAATAGTTACCGGAGGATATCGGACTGCCAGCTCAATGTGATTGCATTGCAGACTGGGTACATGTTTGACTCAATACAGACAGTATCAAATGTGGAACTAGAGGTCATTCCATCACCCTTAACGTAAAGTCCATTTGCATTGTAATTTCAGTTTCCCATGCTTTACCAGATAGTTATCTGTGATTTTGACATGCATGCCCACACTTAATCACACAATAATGTAACTATTATTTGTCCTATGTTTAGTACGGCTATCCTTCGACTATAGTATACCAAAGGTCACTTACATAAGGGCAAGACCGATCTGCCTATGGCTAGCTGCTACAGGACTGGCAGCCTCCGACCCAGGGAAAGAACAAGCGACTTTCACTGAAGCTGAGTCACACAGTCTTTCACACAGGTAATGAGACAACGTCTGTTTCCGAGGGTGGGCGTTAGTATATTAAAGAAATCAAATTAGTGGGGGCAAAGAAACAGAACCGAGTGCTCCTGAGCTAAATGTTTATTTGTGATGGATAACTCACATTCTGCATTATATTGAGTTGCGTAACACTGTTGAAATGGCACTCGGTTTAAGAAGCAAAGCAGTGGCTGAAGGTTTGTGATTTGGCAGTCCTTATGATTAACCTGCTCCCTTCACTGGTTCCCTCTACACTGCGTCACACCTTTAAATTGGCAGTCCTTATGTATCTGCTTTTACAGAAAAAATGACTTTTCTCGAGAAAGGTCAAGCTGATAAACGAAACCTACAAATCACTCAAAGAATGAATGGTACCAACACGGTTTATATACAGCATACTGGAGACGTGACTGAACATGAAGAAAGGGAAGCAGTTTAATAAAAGCATTGTTAGATCAAAACCTTTTGATGTGTGTGGCAAAATATCACCTGTATGTATCATTACACAGTGTTAATTTGGAAATGGATGGGTGTTGCTCTGTAATTCATTTGATTTTGCTTAGGAATTAATTCTGCTTGATTTGAAATAAAGTAATCTGCTGCTTGCCATGGTAAATTAGCACAGCATGTTGCTGCTGCTTGTACAGTGAATTTACTCAGCTGTGCTTAACATTGATTCACCTTGCTTTACCATGTCTGCACAATGACCTGGATTCGCAAAGCTCTTTACTCCAAATCCACATTTGCACCATTTTATCAGAACAGAAAAATGTTACCAAACTAGAAACCAGCAACGCAGTTAAGGTTAGGGTTAGGGCTAAGGCTAGGGCTAGGGTTTGTAAGTAGTCTTAAGCTGTTTTAATCAGTTGTAAAACTTTTATTTATAAAATAAATGGTGCTAAACAGCTTTGCGAATCTAGCCCTACTGTGTTCCCCTGTGATTTACACATGATAAAGGGTGTTTCTATTGCACCTTGCTGCCTGGTTCCAGTGGGGTTCTGAACACACTCTCCCTGTCTGTGATGAGCAGCACCTTAACTAGCCAGGCCAGAGGGATGCAGTGACAGCCAGGGCGGCAGTGTGAGGGGCTTGTTTTTTGTTTTTTGTTTTTCATTTCATAAATCTCACGCGATTCATATAATTTCATGCATCATAAATACCTTTAGGATGCCCTTCTGCACAGGCCAGCATGGTACGAGGGCTGGGGAGCAGCTGCATAATGCACGCTGAGTCTGTGCCCTGTGTGTCAAACAGAACTTTTCAAACAGATCTCTCAAGTGCCCTGGTCAATACCTGATGCGATCATCACTGTAATACAAATATCAGATTTGAATCAGGAACAAAGTCTTAAAGGTTAATCAATAACCCTGTTTTGCTTTTAGACAGTTACCCAGAAATATTATGCACTGTGGCAGTGTGCCTGAATCCAAATCCTCTGCTCATGAAGACTGCAGCCCTGGCTGTGCGATTGATATGTATCCTCTGCTCATGAAGACTGCAGCCCTGGCTGTGTGATTGATATGTATCCTCTACTCATGAAGACTGCAGCCCTGGCTGTGCGATTGATATGTATCATCTGCGGCTGCAGCCTGGTGACACCAGCTGCTCTCAGACTCATCCAGCTCTGCCCATTATAACTGCCTCACCGCCCCCAATGAGTTTGAATGCGGCCAGGTCAGCCCTCAGAATCCAGCCAAGGCAAACACTCCTAACAATTCCATACAGCAGGTATCATTTCATCAGCAGGGTTGTGAGGGATGATGTTAAAGCCCCGGCTGCTTTGAGCGAGTCCATCAGGGCTCTGAATTACCCTGGCTGTTTTGAGCGAGTCCATCGGGGCTCTGAATTACCCCGGCTGTTTTGAGCGAGTCCATCAAGGCTCTGAATTACCCTGGCTGTTTTGAGCGAGTCCATCGGGGCTCTGAATTACCCCGGCTGTTTTGAGCGAGTCCATCGGGGCTCTGAATTACCCCAGCTGCTTTGAGTGTGTCCATCGGGGCTCTGAATTACCCAGGTTGCTATCAGCGAGTCCATCGGGGCTCTGAATTACCCCAGCTGCTTTGAGTGTGTCCATCGGGGCTCTGAATTACCCTGGATGCTATCAGCGAGTCCATCAGGGCTCTGAATTACCCCAGCTGCTTTGAGTGTGTCCATCGGGGCTCTGAATTACCCTGGATGCCTTGAGTGAGTCCATCAGGGCTCTGAATTACCCAGGCTGTTTTGAGCGAGTCCATCAGGGCTCTGAATTACCCCGGCTGCTATCAGCGAGTCCATCAGGGCTCTGAATTACCCAGGCTGCTTTGAGCGAGTCCTTCAGGGCTCTGAATTACCCAGGCCTCTCCGGAAGGACAGTGTTGGAGGAGGCTGCTATTGATCTTGGGTTTAATTTCCACCGCTGAGTGCCTCAAAGACAAGAACATGAACTAAAATGAGATAGTGTGTGCAATAGATTAGGCGTGGGAGAGCTGACCAAGCCAGTCAGGCATTGATTCTCACACTTGTTGTTTTTTGTATTTGATTGATGACAAGGTGCTTGGTGTCTTTCTGAACCACAGTCAGTCCCCACGTCCCTGTGTGAGTGAGGGCCGGGCTGAGTGAGAACAATTGCAACAGGAGGCCTCCAGTCACACGCGCTTCATTGACTCTGCTGTTTACAAGCTTCTCTGTGCTCTGCCGGTGGGCATCTGCAATTAAACCCGGCTTGAACGTGTGTGCTTAAATCTGTGAAGGTAATCGAAGAGCATGTTGGAGTGCCTCCTCCTGGAGAGGTATCAGCGTCACTGCTGCCCTGTTCGATACTGCCGCACATTGTGGAGGGGAGTTACTGGGAGGAACAGCTAAGGAATCACGCAAACCTAAACTAGAATGCTGGCTCAAATCCCCTGTATTTTTTTTCTTTTCATTTTGAGCGACACATTCTGTTCCTGTCCTTCTTGGGTATTTATCAGGCTTCTGGTTAGATGACTGTTGAACTTGAATGAGAGTGGATAACACGTTATCATCCACTTAACTAACATGCTTTGTTATCCTATAATCATGTGGCCGTGTTCAGTCAATAATAACATGTGGGGTTGTGTGTATTGTGCATGTTGATCTCAGTAGAAACATCATTTGAACTGTGGTTCTATTAAACCCTGCTGGTTTGGAATGGGAATTCTATTGGAGTCTCTTCTTTACCCCATCTGCAAAGGCTCTAGTCCCTGCCCCCTGCCGTTTTTCCATTCTTCAGATATAAATGCAAAACAAAATCTATTCTTCAAAGGATTTCAATCAGGCTCATTTCAAACATGCATGCAGACAAATAAATCAAGTCCAATTAGTTTGAGATGGGTGGATGGAGTGCCCTGTTGTGAATGGCCTTCATGCTATAAAAATTGAAATGACATTGCCGTGCTTTGTAGGCTTTACAGCTTGCTTTCTGTAAAGGACAGAAGATTATCTGGATTTCATTGAAGGCAGATTAAATGACCTTCATATCCAACAAATCTTTTTTTTTCTTTTCTTTTTTTTTTCGATTCTTCCCGTTATCGCTTTGTATTCTAAAAGGTTTGTTTGATTGCACTGTGAGTCCCGGGTGAGGCTTTGTTTTAAGGCTCAGCATTGCAAAGCGAGCTGTTAAAATGAGGAGTGTCTCCTTACTGATGGATGTGACGGCAGCTCCTTGGAATGTTTTATACCAGTCCTCGGCCAGGCTGTGCCGGGGGAAGACTTTCTCCTCTCAATTCCCAAATTCAAATTCAGCTCACGAGCAGGACCCCACTGGACTGGAATATTATTTTGCTAAAAAAAGTGTATATTTCATCACAGTAGCAAGGAGTCTCTAGACTGAATACATATATAAATATATAAATATATATATATATATATATATATGTATATAATAATTTTTTGGTTCAAGTTGGACAGCACAATGTAATGCAATTTCTTGAGCACTGAGCAGCTTGATGCATTTGACCACACATCAAATCAAACAGCTTCACACAGAAACACAGCTGAGTGTGGAGCTTCACACAGGAACACAGCTGAGTGTGGAGCTTCACACAGAAACACAGTGTGAGGAGTATGGAGCTTCACACAGAAACACAGCGTGGGGAGTGTGGAGCTTCACACACAGAAACACAGCTGAGTATGGAGCTTCACACAGAAACACAGCTGAGTATGGAGCTTCACACAGGAACACAGCTGAGTGTGGAGCTTCACACAGAAACACAGCTGAGTGTGGAGCTTCACACAGAAACACAGCTGAGTGTGGAGCTTCACACAGAAACACAGCGTGAGGAGTGTGGAGCTTCACACAGGAACACAGCTGAGTGTGGAGCTTCACACAGAAACACAGCTGAGTGTGGAGCTTCACACAGAAATACAGCGTGGGGAGTGTGGAGCTTCACACAGAAACACAGCGTGAGGAGTGGGGAGCTTCACACAGAAACACAGCTGAGTGTGGAGCTTCACACAGGAACACAGCTGAGTGTGGAGCTTCACACACAGAAACACAGCTGAGTGTGGAGCTTCACACAGGAACACAGCTGAGTGTGGAGCATCACACAGAAACACAGCGTGAGGAGTGGGGAGCTTCACACAGAAACACAGCTGAGTGTGGAGCTTCACACAGAAACACAGCGTGAGGAGTGGGGAGCTTCACACAGAAACACAGCTGAGTGTGCAGCTTCACACAGAAACACAGCTGAGTGTGGAGCTTCACACAGAAACACAGCTGAGTGTGGAGCTTCACACAGAAACACAGCTGAGTGTGGAGCTTCACACAGAAACACAGCGTGGGGAGTGTGGAGCTTCACACAGAAACACAGCGTGAGGAGTGGGGAGCTTCACACAGAAACACAGCTGAGTGTGGAGCTTCACACAGGAACACAGCTGAGTGTGGAGCTTCACACACAGAAACACAGCTGAGTGTGGAGCTTCACACAGGAACACAGCTGAGTGTGGAGCATCACACAGAAACACAGCGTGAGGAGTGGGGAGCTTCACACAGAAACACAGCTGAGTGTGGAGCTTCACACAGAAACACAGCGTGAGGAGTGGGGAGCTTCACACAGAAACACAGCTGAGTGTGCAGCTTCACACAGAAACACAGCTGAGTGTGGAGCTTCACACAGAAACACAGCTGAGTGTGGAGCTTCACACAGAAACACAGCTGAGTGTGGAGCTTCACACAGAAACACAGCGTGGGGAGTGTGGAGCTTCACACAGAAACACAGCGTGAGGAGTGTGGAGCTTCACACAGAAACACAGCGTGAGGAGTGGGGAGCTTCACACAGAAACACAGCGTGAGGAGTGGGGAGCTTCACACAGAAACACAGCGTGAGGAGTGTGGAGCTTCACACAGAAACACAGCGTGAGGAGTGGGGAGCTTCACACAGAAACACAGCTGAGTGTGGAGCTTCACACAGAAACACAGCGTGAGGAGTGGGGAGCTTCACACAGAAACACAGCGTGAGGAGTGGGGAGCTTCACACAGAAACACAGCTGAGTGTGGAGCTTCACACAGAAACACAGTGTGAGGAGTGTGGAGCTTCACACAGAAACACAGCGTGAGGAGTGTGGAGCTTCACACAGAAACACAGCTGAGTGTGGAGCTTCACACAGAAACACAGCGTGAGGAGTGGGGAGCTTCACACAGAAACACAGCTGGGGAGTGGGGAGCTTCACACAGAAACACAGCATGGGGAGTGGGGAGCTTCACACAGAAACACAGCTGGTCAGTGTAAAAGTGCAGAGGATGAGGGCATGTTGCATGTTGCCTTTATACAGATATAAGAAGAATGAAACGCACTGGAAGGTATCTGGTAACCAAGGCAACTGACGAAGTAAGACAGTGGAGCCTGGATAGCATTGTTAGGTTGTATATCAGAGCAAATCTGAATATTTCTGCTTTAAGTGAGTGAAGAGGCCCCAGCAAGGGCTTTAGTGGACAGTAGAATACATCAGAATTAGGCTGAAAGATGGCAAATTAAATTTAATAATAATAATAATAATAATAATAATAATAATAATAATAATAATAATAATAATAATAATAATAATAATAATAATAATAATAAAGTGTTGCACGTCAGTCACAAAAAATACATTATTAACAAAAACAAATAGATGGTGCAGTACCAAACTAGAACAGGCCCGCTATGAGACAGATTGGCTTTGCAGTGAAAGGGTTAACAGAGTGCTTGCTTGGCTTTGCAGTGAAAGGGTTAACAGAGTGCTTGCTTGGCTTTGCAGTGAAAGGGTTAACAGAGTGCTTGCTTGTACTGTCAGGATTGCAGAGTATAAATCCACTATGGGAGGCTTTGTAACACACTGGGGAGGAAGCAGACCAGCAGTGATGGGCTGCACTGCCTCATCTCGTTTCATTACCCAGGCGAGGGAAAACCAATGTCTGCTTCTACCAATACAGCCCCGCATGGCTTAACTGGGAACTCTCCGGAAACGTGTGAATACATGCTGTTAGATGTCCAAGCTGTTATCAAGTCTGTGTCGGAGAGCCAGGTGTTTCCACATGAAGTGGAGGCGCCAGGAATCTACAACACAGGAAGGTTTGTTTGTTATTTAACACAAGCTAATGAATAGAATGTTAAAGTCTAAAGCACAGCTTAACTGACAGGCAGGGTGTGGAGGTCAAACCCAGTCTTCATTTATTAAAAAGAACCACAGAACCAAGACTTTCAATCCCTTTGTGGGGAATTATTAGGGTTCAGAGAAGATTGCTTCCATCTGCCCCCCTTCTACCTCCTACAAGCCCAGGACTGAGGAGCTCTGGGTAATGAATGGTCATGTCAGTGCCAGACGGGGATCAGTCTAGTGGATTCACTTCACCACAGATCACTCATCGACATCAAAACCGAAGCACTAAATTAACAAAACCCCTCTCTACGCTGACAGCAGAGAGAGGAGCCTGGGCACAGCGTGCGGCTCTTAAATGAGTGAAAGTCATTAGATAAACGAACAAGGAGAGGAGCGGGGTACCATAGTGGGAGAGTGCAGGCAAAGCAGACCTGGGTAGCAGTGACAAGAGAATGTTCCTAAACACCCAATTAGCAAAGCAGACCCTTCAGCACAGTGAGGTGTGTGTAAAGAGTGCCGCAGCTTCATTACCTTCCTATCTAATTAATATGCAGAGGCTGCTGATCACCTCGTAATTAGGTAGTGTGGCTGCATCTCCTGATGCCTGCTCTGGTGCTGGAATGACTAGCATCATTAATATCTTGCTTGGTGCATCAGTGAGTCTGGGGATTGCAGAAACCTTGGTCTGGCTGAACTCAGAGCTGCTTGAGGTAATTATAGAGATAATACCCTCAAAAGGAGCTGTTTGCTGCCTTTAAATCCAGTTTTCCTGCTAATTGCTGTAAATAAAAAAAGCCTGGAACGGCTAATTAACTTTTAACTGCTATGATCGAATGAAAAAAAGCTACAGAAAGTCAGAGAGATTTCCCTCAAGAGGTGAGACTACCCGCGGAGGAGGAAATACTACCTGGAACACATTTTTCAAACACAGAGATAAAAAGTTGCTTCCTGGCACTTATCACTTCCTGTGGTACTGCTGCTGTCAGCCCATGTGACAGGGGACCTCTACAGGGAGCAGCTGTTTAATCTTTTACTCTGCAGAAGTGCATTTGAAAAATCTGTGCGGCTAAATTAAAAAAAGAACAAAAGAACACAACCATTGTGACTTGGGGAAGGTTTGTGGCATTGTTGAAATCGCTGAGTACCTCCTGTAGTGCTGTAGCTGTGAACTGCTGTCTCCAGAGCAACTCGCTAGCTTTTCCCACTGAACCTACGCATGACATCACCCACTTCTGCTTGGCATAACTTTGCTGCCTTGTTTTATAACAACTCTCAGGGCTGGTTCATACTTCTGTCGCAGATGACTGCGATACAATGGGCGCAGACAGCTAGAAAAGCTATGTAGCTTCACTCCGACCATCAGCAAATGTGAACATTTTTCAACATTATCCGACCCAATGAGATTTCAGGTGGCAGACGTGTGAGAAAAGACTGACGTCGCAAGAGTGTGGATGACGTCATTCCGACCTGTAACCCATTCCACCTGAACATCTAGAAGAGTCTGCTGTCTTTCAAAATGAGACAGAGCTCCACTGTCTTACTCATTTCTGAAACTAAGGTCATGTTGAAATGTGACCACTAGAGGTGTGAATCTGGCATTTCTGACCCCTCTGAACTATGAATTTACATTTCTGTTGCAGGATTATTTTTTTTTACATTTTTGCTAGAATATTCAGTAGCTTAACCCTGATAAACAATGAAGCAGAAGCAACAGAGCAGAATGGCAGAGAGCACCCACACAGTATAAGGATATTAAACAGTTTTGCTTTGTTGAGCTAGCACAATATTAGAAGTAAATTACAGGGTTTTCTCCTATATTCTCAGAGCACTGTTGAAAATAATAATAGCAATAAAAATAAATAGAGGATATATCATGAAAATCCACCAGGTATCATGAATCACAGTGGGTCATTTGCCCGTTGCTATATTTTAAGTATTTATACCATTTCCATTTGCTTGAGTTTGATATTGGACATTTTCAATACAGTGCAACGTTGATGGCACCTCTAAAAGCAGAGACACATTCTGCTCTTCAAAGAAGGGCAGTTTATCTTACTGAGGACTGCACTCACCCAGTCAGCAGCATCGCGTTTTATTATTAAGATTTGCCACTGCTGCATTTCAATTCATTTCCGTTTAAGGATCACTTTGTGTTTGAGCTCCTCCCGAGCCGCTGTGAGCTGTGAATCTTCAGAGCTGTTCCTGTCAGGTTTACAAGGCCAGTGGTTAAGGCATAATTTCTGCACCACTCAGCTCCTGCCAACAAATCTGTTTGTGCAAGAAGATGACATAAGTGGCCACGGGTACCTTTTAGTTATTGATGACCGCAGTAGGAAAAATCTGTTTTATTTTGAATGCAGTTTGAAATCTGCCTCGTAAACACGCCAGCTCTCGCACTATGTTGTGTGTCTCACTAATTATTAATACAAGTTCAAAGGAACGGGTGCATTTTCTTCCTCGGTGTGTAGCCAGGACCGTATGTGAAGAGGTCCTGTTTGTCTTTCTAATCTAACATGAGTTAACATTTGTATTCAGGCAGCTGCATATAATAATGCTTGGCAGTTCTGAGTCAGTCAGGCTGCATTATCATTAATCACGATTAAACAAAGCTTAGTGCTTGTCACATGAATATTTACAGTTTGCGGGCACAATCAGTACTGTAATTTCATAAATCATTGCGCTGGATTGCACAATTTATGGCTGTTTTATTACTCATTGTTTTGCTATATTTTCAGTCTCCTCTTTATTTGCTCACAAGATGTCCAGACAAAGGGATTTCAGCAGACAGATCAGCTTTTATAGAGTTGTGGCATCAGAAATTAACCTTTTGAATCTTGTAGCCTCAAGTCACAGAAATGCAATCATCACTGGTGCTTTCAAGTGTAATGATGATTAATAATCAATCCAGGTCCAAAATATAAACGTAGTCAAACATAGACTCAGAATCAAAGTGACTCACATAGACTCAGAATCAAACATAGACTCAGAATCGAAGAGACATAGATTCAGAATCAAACATAGACTCAGAATCGAAGAGACTCAGAATCAAACATAGTCTCAGAATCTAACATAGACTCAGAATCGAAGAGACATAGACTCAGAATCAAACATAGCCTCAGAATCGAAGAGACTCCGAATCAAACATAGTCTCAGAATCTAACATAGACTCAGAATCGAAGAGACATAGACTCAGAATCAAACATAGCCTCAGAATCGAAGAGACTCCGAATCAAACATAGTCTCAGAATCTAACATAGACTCAGAATTGAAGAGACATAGACTCAGAATCAAACATAGCCTCAGAATCGAAGAGACATAGACTCAGAATCAAACATAGACTCAGAATCGAAGAGACTCAGAATCAAACATAGTCTCAGAATCTAACATAGACTCAGAATCGAAGAGACATAGACTCAGAATCAAACATAGCCTCAGAATCGAAGAGACTTACACCACAAGAGTGGGGTTTAAATGCTGCTGCATGGTGTTAAAAGGAAAAAAGGGATTTCTGTAAATCAGCCAGCTTTATCCAGTGTTTTCCAATGGAAAAGTCATCAAACATCATGGATAGTATTTAGAATGGCAGGGAACAGCATTCTTATCTCAGAATGTATTGAGTCTCCTCATGGTGGGTTAAGATCCACATTGATTGGATTGGAATGTCTGGAATCCACCCCCCAGTCTAAGAGACGGTGTTGAACAATATTCCGGGGAATGAGGAGTTCCCTAAAGGGGAGTGATGATGAATGTGGCTGCAGGCCCAGTGAGTGGTACGGGATGATAAACAGCATTGTGTTCAGGTCAACAGTACTGGAAGTCTTTATTGCCAGCCGGAGCCCTGTGTTAACCTCACTGCTTCCATTGGAAATACAGTGTCCCACAGAGACCCCCACTAACACCTAGTGATACGAAGGGAAGCACAGCCTGATTCACAGAACCGCCTCCCTGGAAGTGTCCCTCTCCCATTGTGAAGGGGAGAGGGACTGGCGGCTCAGAGGTGCCTGCACGTTCCCTCCTTGCCCCAGGTGTGAGCTGTACCTTTAAACAAGCTGAAACTCGCTACTGTTAGCTTTTTAAAATCACACTCCAAGGTGTAACAGCTTTCATTTACAGCTCAATCTGGCATAGACCCCAGCATCTGTTAGTTTGACTGTCTTTCAGTGCTGTGAGTTTTTCCACGGCAATGTAAACTGATATTGGCAGCATGCTCTTCGAGTTCTGCATCGAAGCAGCTGAACTCAGTTTTGAAATAAAGCAGAGCCAAAGCTTTGTGTCTTTCTGGCAGAGTGTGCCCCCTGCATGTGTGCCACACAACCCAATCGCACAGCAGCGTTGTAGAAGATGAGAAACCCAGGGAACAAAGTCCAAGATTACGGTTAACTGGGGTCTGGGAGTCCAACCCATAAGAACCCAAGGGACTAAAGCACAGAAAGTGAAAGTGGGACCAGATGGAACAAATAGAAGATGAGATTAAATACAGAAAACTCTGAAGTATTTACACAGAGAGTAATAATTGCTGTAACAAAGCGACTGAATCATTATTTGTTTATTTAGCAGACTCATTCACAAAGCAATGAAAAGCGTGATCACCCCCATTTACAAAGTGCAGTTTGGGTTTATTGTTGGTAACTTCGAGTACCTACGTCCTGTACAAGTTTCTCAGTCTTGACCTTATCGTATATATTAGACTGTAAATGCAAGCCCCTCAAGACTTCCTTGATTTTAGTGAACCACACTGTAAACACATTTGTATTTTTTTATAGCAAGCTTGATTTTTTAAGTACCAAAGGCAAAAGCTCTGCTGTACAGACAGCAATTTCCACTTGGAATGAGTCCCAGCCGCACGGCTATTATCATTCCTCGGGTGCTTCTCTTTGCCAGGAGTTTTCCGGCTGTCTCAACAATACCAAAAGGCAGTTTGATTTTGTCAGGAGCAGAGCAGACAGTAGAACTGCAAAGGAGCAGCACAGGTTTGGCTGCTCGGCTCCTTTTTACTCAGTGCTCTCAATTTCCTCGCAGTCGTTTTTCTGAGCGATTACCACAAAACAGGAGTGTTCAAGCAGGCAGGAGAGACTGTTTTCCCTGTGAGCGCCTGGAGATCAGCCTTGAAGGACTGGCACAGAGCCTGAAGGGTAACCCTTTCAGTTCTTACATAGTGAGGGCAACACTAGAACCGAGGCCTGCATTGCTACCAGCTACAGTTACCAGTATAGCACTGAAATCCATGCACTCTTCAGCTGGTAATCCTGAAACATCCCATTCTGAATCATTGCCCTGATGAGTTACTAGGATACTAGGGGTCTACAGTAGTCGTCCACTCTTCCCTGAATGACTGCTTACTACAGAAATATCAGCAATCTCATTGGAAAGAAGATACAGGTTGAAGCAGGATATCTTATTGAGACTTCAGGAGATGGGTAAAACCTCCATATACTTGTGACACTGCAGGCCTAGCTGAGCTCGGATACTTTAAATGGTGCATATATATTTAAAAAAAAATACATTTAATGTAACTTAAAATAAGGCCCACAGTATAATGGAAGAGAATAGTGCATGGCAATCTCAAGTCATAATAAAGTGTCACTGTGGGGATGGAGCTGGGCTCACAACTTTGTTGCTGAATTGAGAGATTTATTCTTGTTATTCCTGGCCTCAGTGAGCTGAGCCTGTCTGTGGAAACGGCTCACATCACAAGATATTACAGTCTGGTCCCAATGGGAGCCGCTGCTCTCTTCTTGTTAAATAACATTTCCCTTGAATGAACTGTAATAAAGAAAATATTCCCAAGTTCTATAGGTTTGAAGCCCAAATAATGAAACATATTGATTTTAGCATTACACCATGTCAATACACTTCCCCAGAAAGAAAAGTCTGGTCGTGCGTGTCTCATATAGAGAAGAAGAGTGCACCCTGGAGGCCGCTGTGGGTACAGCACCATATGCACTAGGCTCAGTATTAAGGCAATCAAACACAGAACTCTGCACTATAACCCAGCGGTGCCCCTCACTCATATTCACCATTGTGTCCTTGGTGCAGCCCTGCGCTATTGGAATGCCCTCCAAGATGCCAGTATGTCTCTGGACAGGCTTCCAAACATCTGTCTGCCTGAACAAACATCTGCCTGCCTGCCTGATTGCCTCTTCTGTCTGCCTCTCTGCCTGCTTGCCTCTTCTGCCTGCCTGCCTAATTGCCTCTTCTGCCTGCCTCTCTGCCTGCTTGCCTCTTCTGCCTGCCTCTCTGCCTGCCTGCCTCTCTGCCTGCCTCTCTGCCTGCCTCTCTGCCTGCCTGCCTGCCTCTCTGTCTGCCTGCCTGCCTCTCTGTCTGCTTCTCTGCCTGCCTCCTTCTCTGCCTCTCTGCCTGCCTGTCTCTCTGACTGCCTGCCTGCCTCTCTGCCTGCCTGCCTGTCTGTCTGTTTGTCTGTCTGTCTGTTTGTCTGTCTGTCTGCCTGTGTCTGCAACACAATTGCTTTCAGCTGATTGCTTCTTGCTCTGGCTTATAAGAGTTTACCAATTCAAAAGCATAGCAAAGTGTAACAAAGCACAGTGTCATAAAGCACAGAGTAATAAAGCACAGTGTAATAAAGCAAAGTGAAAGCATTGTAAAGCCCAGAGAGGTATGATAAATCATAGCCAAATACAGTAAATGCATAGCATAGCCAAGGGAAACGCATGAAAAGAACTGCAGACTTATTGTGCTGATTTACTGTGGTAAAGTTTTGTAAGAGAACGGGCATGGATCCCTACCTGGGCACTGCAATAGGAGACTATCACTATGCCTGGAGGAGCCCCTGTGGGTCTGGGCAGTCTCTGAAGAGCCAGGTGCTGCTGTAAGTATGGCTGCCAGTGTGCCCCAGTGTCCACTCGTCAGCGTTCAGCACACACACTGCTATACAGCAGCTTACACACAATCATGCTGTACTTGAGTTTCAAAGAGCCCATCTCTAATGGAAACTGAGGATTCAAATGAAAAAGGAATGTCCATGTTTGTTCTTTAATATCGTCTTTGTGGCAGCAATTATCACACAAGCATCTGCCAGCGACCTTCAGTGTGGAGGAACAGTAACAAAGCAGTGTGCATTCCACTTCTCAAACAGGCCTTGCTCTCAGTGTTCCTCTGCAGCACAGTCGCAAAGCCCTCCTTGTGCTGTCGCTCCTGCTGATTCCAGTGTTCCTCAGGCAGCTTGCTTCTCCTTCTCACTACATTTCATTTTTCATGTTATTACTTCTTGCAGAACATTGCATGCTTCACAAATGCCCCTCTGCCACCTTTAGAAGTATTAAACACCTTCATCTTGTCTATATGGACCTATAAACATTGCATAGCTCTTTGAAACGTTGCACTATATAATAATATACACTACTTTCTCATGCTAACTAAGATTCAGGGATCTCTGGCTTCAACTTTCTGAGCTGTTTGTCATCCAGACCAAGAAGAATTAAGTACTGGGAAACTTCAGCTTTTAAATCTAGAAGCAATCCCACATTTTATTTGACATAATCAGTAACGAGCTACATACAACAAATCTCAATTCAGAACACTCAACAATAAACTGTATTCTCAAGACAGTACTTTCTGTGTAATACCTACTTCATGCACAAGAGGGCACTATAACCATTCCTTCTATTATTCTTGGCTAAATATTGATTTAACATCAGACTCATTGTAGGTGGAGCACCATGCATATAGTTGGAAAAAAATAAGAATAAATAAAAAAAGGAAGTCAATGACGTTTAGTGATAAAGATGCACAGAAGACTAAACTAAACAATGTCACTGAAATTTATATTTTCACATTATTGTGAGACTGTAGCTTCAAAATACATGTTCAAGTAAATGTTGTTTTTGAATTCCGTTGTTTTAACCTTTGTTTTCTCAAGACAGAATGTCGATCTTAATGTTGTTTTTTAATTGTCAACGTTATCATTGATCATAACACTCTCAATCTTCTCAAGTTGCTACCTTTTTTATTCACAAGAGGGTGCCATTATCATAATTATCATTATTTGAAGAAATACTGTACTGTAGAAATTATTCTTTTATTTATTTATTTATTTATTTATTTATTTATTTTTTTTTTTTCAATCCGACTAGCCTTAAACAGTCAGGGCTGCAGAGTAGACGGATGAGCAATGCCAAAAAGTGATTTACATTATTTTGCAACCCGTTGTATGTCTTGCAAAACGTTTTTTTGTTTGTTTTTATTGAATGAACCGCGCTGCACATGACCAGGGTTGCCAGATTTCTGACAGAACAATTGCGACATCGTTCTTAAAAACAAGACCAAACAAGACCAAAACAAACGCGTATGGGCGTTTATGCAAATTCCAACCCGCGACTCTCCAAAAAACAAGCCCAATTCCGCGTATTATACGCGGACTTGGCAACTCTGCATATGATATGTTTACCCGCCCATAGTTGGTCGTTGTTTGATGACGTTTGCAGGGACTTTCCAAGTACTGTAATAAACTAGTTAAGAGGTAAATGACGACAGTAGAAAGGGAGGTGAAAACAGTGGGTTTCGCAAAACTAGAGGCGTTGAAACATGAAAAAGATTCAAAGCTACGTGTTGTCGAGTTACTTTAAAGAAAGACCGAGAAAAGCGTTTTTGTGAAATTTACAAATAAATATAAAAAATGTCAGCACGGCTCCCCGGGGGGCCGGACAGGACAGCCAGCGAGCTGCCTTGCTGTTCTACGGGCGGTGCTGGGATTTACAGCCGCAGCATGTCACCAGCAAAACAACATCCACGGATGCTTACTGACGAATTCGCAGTCTCCGAGGAGAGGCAGAGCTTTCTGACATCTGTCAAACCTAAAGTCGAGTTGCTTTTCAGAGTGGATTTCACAATCGTAGGCCTGCTGGACCCGGCCGTGGGTCGCGGAAGCAGAGCAACGAGGCAGATTTGGGTTCAGTTGACGGGGATGAAGGAAGACGTATGGAAGGCCAAGGTACCGGCTCTGTGTGTTTTATACGTTGGTATTGTTAGTAGTAGTGTTATTAACATTATTCGATCATAAGCAGGTTAAATACATTTAAGGTGTGGAGCTAATTTTTACAACACAATAGGCGTATATGGTGACATTGTTATTATTTGACAGTAGGTTACAGTAAAGCACTTTATTATTATTATTATTATTATTATTATTTGATTACATGTAGTGCCTAATACGGGTTTTTAGAAAAACAGTGCATGGTGTTCTTACCTGCCCCATGCTGAACATTTCATTATAGCAGCAAAACCCCATTTTCGGTGGATGTGAGTTGTGTTCAGCGGTATTGTAGTGTGACAGAAGCCCTATTCCCCAGCACTGCACTTACCCTGCTGGGGTAAACGGTGAAAAAGGCTGCCGCACTTGCCTTGTATTGTATAGAAGTGCGCATACTGGGGTTGGGCTGATCAAACTAGTATCTTTAAACTTGTGAAAAATAAATATCAACACATTGTTATTATTTTTTTTCTAACTTTCAATTCTTAACCAAGCAAGGCACTAGTGGGTTTGTTTGTTTTAACAGTGTGTTACTGTAAGTAAGTAAGTAATGTCTTAACATTTTCAGAAATAAAACCAGAAGTGAGAATTATTTACATCACAGTTCGGACATTTCTAAAGAAGCCCCCCTCCCCCCCAAAAAAAACCAATTTTTCTGGAATCTCCAGTACAAAGCCTCCCCCGTTTTCTCTTTCACAATATATGCTGAAACCAGAAGTGTTAGTGACTCACAAGCTTTACATCTTGGCTTTTCATAACACGGTAATCAAGCCAAGAGTGTGACTCATATGCTGTGCATTTCATACTGTATATACTAGCAGTAGAAATCCCATGCTGTGTTCAGAGGGTATTTTACACATGCTGTGTGTGCAGTGTCACAGTATTGTATCTGAGTGGTATCTCAGGGAAGCACTGAGTCACCTCATAGTAACTAAGAGCACTACCAAAAAAAAAACCCCACAAATGTCTGAGTGGGATGTTCTGTCCCACCGGGTCGCTGAACCGAATTTAAAGAGGAAGTAGCGGGGTTCTGAAAAGTATAGCGTTGCTACAACTGTTTAAATAACGTACCTGTAATTGTTCTTATCATTGTTAACATCCTCACAACTTTTTACACTTAATACCTTTAAAGTCTGTTTCAAAACTCTTTTCAAAATGGCTTCTCTAGTGCAGGGAGGGCGATTTAAAAAAAAACCATAAGTACTCTGGCTTTTCTGTTCCATACCACATCATCGATTGTTATTGCTGTGTTACCTGTTTGACAATGTGGGCAATAATCCTGACACTATCAATGCACTAGAGCGGACATTTTGAAAAGAGCTTTGAAACAGACTTTAAAGTTCTAAGTGTAAAAAGTTGTCAGGATGTTAACAATGAAAATAAAAATTACAGGTGCGTTATTCAAACCGTTGTAGCAACACGTGGGGACGTGTAACACTGTACTTTTCAGATCTCTGCTACTTACTCTTTAAGTTCTGGTTATTTTTTCTCACCACAAATAAGTAGTCCAGTTGGGGTCGTTTTCCACAGCTGTCTGAAAGTTGCCTTCTGAACCATGGCTTGAATACTGTGCTGTGTCTCCTTCTGGTTCCAGGAATACGTCAAGGGTGTCTGTAACCCAGAACTGCAAGAGATGGAGAAGTACCCCAAGGACATGCACTGCATATTTGTTGGAGCACAGAAATTATTCATCAACTGCCTCATACAGGACACGAGTGCCGATGTGTCGGTGGTGGAGATGGGCATGCTGAGCATTCGCGGTGGGACTGAGGCAGTGGTGATGGCGCAGAGTCAGATTCAGCAGTTTGTAAAGCTTTTCGTAGAAAACCAGAGCTTGCTGAGTAAAAAGGAGCCTTTGGTGAAGAAGGCGTTTAAGAATTTTGTAGAATCACATGCTGATAAGTATACCATGGAGTTACTTCTGTTGCCAAGTTCCCTAAAAGAAGAACTTTTGAGTCTCACCAAGAGCACTGTGCAGCGGCATACAAGGCTTGAGTTTCAGGACACTTTCGACAAAGTGCAGTCTCACCCGAGGTGTGGAAACAATGCATCCTGCATAGACATAGAAAACCCGCAAGAGGTAGAAAGAGGAAAAGCCTGCACCCCTGTAACAGAACTGTCAAACCAAATACTGAACGCCTTTATCGCAGAGTTTGAAGAGGATCCGCCTGCGGAGTCAACAGTGCCCAAGGAGAGACAGTCTTGCAAGAGGAGATCTTCGGGCAGTGAGGATCGGGATACAAAGAGGCAGTTTTCACTTGAAAGCAAAGACAGCGCCTATAGTGTCGTCAAGTCTGGCAGCCCCACATACATACTCAGCGATGAGGACAGTGCAAACACCGATGGCTCGGTCATTATGGTAGACAGCAATCGGGCAGAGGATGTGAGCCCTGAAACCAATTACAACTGCCTGGTGAACTTCTTTAAAACTATGGGGTATGCCAGGGAGCTTGTGGTTAAAGTCATCGAGGAGATGGGCCAAAGGGAGGAACCTCTTGTGCTTCTCAAACGTATTGAGGAAGAAAACCAAAAGCTGCAAGGTGGGGAAAGAAAGCACCCCATCTCCCAAGCTCCTAGCAGCTCAAAAAAGACTTTGTGTGAAGGATCGAAGAAATCCGTCCAGCCAGAGGTGCGTTCAGGCAAGGGCAAGGAAAAGCAGAGTAACATATTAAGTGATGTGAAGAACTGCAAGCCTCTGAATGCCTGTCGGCAAGAAGAACAGCGAAGTGACTCCCTCAGGGTGACCGAGAACATATCCTTGTGTCCGCGCATAAAGCCTTTGAATGCCTATCAGCAAGAACAGCAAAGTGACTCCCTCAGAGTGACCAAGAACATATCCTTGTGTCCGCGCATAAAGGCAGTGATAACAATCGGTGATGATGAAGATGAAAAAGATATAGAGACTGATGGGTCCGCTGTTAAACCTGCTCTGAGATTAGCGAAAGAGAATGTGACTCTGAAAGAAGCAGACTTCATAGCAAGAGGGAGCTCTGGGAAGCCGTTGTTTAAACCAGTCCTGGTTGAATCAGTCACTCCTCTGCGGAGCTCAGCAGGACTCTCTTCCAGACAGGACGCCAGCCCAGCCCCCGATAAACTCTCTCGCTGCTCCTCCTCCTCCTTCTTTCAGGCTGTACCTTCCAGGCCGCCTTTACAATTCATCGCAACAATGCCTTCCCATGAGGCAGCAGCATCTGTACCGGCAGCTAAACCTCAGAAGCCGAACGCTTCATATGTGACAGGAGAGAAACGGTTTCAGGAGTCTCTGAAAACAAAATACAAACTGAATCTTGAAAATAAACCAGGAAGGCAGGATCTAAAGAATGTCATCATTGATGGCAGCAATGTGGCCATGGGGTAAGTATGGTTAAACATGTAGCCTAGCCCCTGCAGTGTAGGACTGTGCCTCTTTTCCAGTGCCCATGTTTCTGTAAAATCAGCAGTACCTAACGGATAGTGTAACTGTGACCCTTGTGATGCAGTGGGCCATAAGATGGTCTTGCTTGCCGGCCAGCACTCGGCCACTCGCTATACACTGAAGTCTAGGTTGGATTGAACTGAACCCACCCCCACCTCCCTTGCTATTATGTTTATGATCAGATCTAGACACTCAGAACATCACATGAACAGAGACATTGATGAATTGGTTATGCAACAATATGTTATATGGTGATATTAGTAAAGGGGTAAAGAATATTTGTTGTTTAAATTCTGTTAATTTATTTCATACAATTAGATGGATAACCCCATATTTCTGACTCTGAAGGTGTTATTTTGGGGTGTCTGTGTGCTTTGTTAGGTTGAACTATCAAATCCCACCCAACCACTTCACTACATAGTTAACATGGGACTGTGTGCATGCTTGGACATGTGGAGAGCACTTTGTACTGTGTGCAGATCACAGGGTAGGAGCTGGACAGGGACGGGTTGTATTTATTTCTGCCAGGTGTAATACATATTGTTGTTTTTTAAATGTACAGTTCCAGTAAAAACAAATCCCAATTACAATAAAATCCCTCAGGCCAAGCCAGATCTTTCCAAAACTCCAGCAAGATGAGACTTAAAGCTACTTGCAGTTCTCTCTCTGTGCTTCAAAGGATGTGTTTTGAAATTATTCCTGTTGCGTAAATCTGTGATGATTAGATTTTTTGAGTGCATTTTTTTTTCTTTTTACACAACAGTACTCACACACGTTTGGTCACCATCATAACTGTTGCATGAAACCAGAGTGTAATAATCCAGCACCTCTGCACTTAAGCATTTGTATGTCAGCTGACAAGTGTTCAGCTGATATCCCATCCTGCCTTTCTTCTTAAAGGCGTACAGCCTCTATACATGAACCCCCAATATCTCTCACAAGCACCTGGGTACATATTGTTACAATATCACAACAAAAGGAATATGCTTTTTTGTGCATCTGTATAGCTATTATGTACCATATATCACCTTACAGTACAATAATACAACAAAAAATGGACTGAATGATAATACTCGAAAATAGTGTTCAATGGTACAACCACAACAAGGACTGAGCCCCCTGTGAACAGAAAGCAATGTGGACCTGGCATGAGAACAGAGAGAGAGAGAGATCTTGGGTGAGACGTGCACAAACATGACTGCAGGAGTCCCCTTAGTTCTGATGAACAGCACTATAAGTTCAGTGCTGTTGTATTCAGATTGCAGTTTTAATGTAGGGGTCTCAGGCTGTCCCCAGCCCAGTAGTATGTCGAGGTGGTGATGTTACAGTGTGTAGGCATTGTGGTTACAGTTTTAATGTAGGGGTCTCGGGCTGTCCCCTATGTCGAGGTGGTGAGCTTGCAGTGTGTAGGCACTGTGGTTACAGTTTTAATGTAGGGGTCTCGGGCTGTCCCCTGTCCAGTAGTATGTTGAGGTGGTGAGGTTACAGTGTGTAGGCACTGTGGGTTTTTTCGGTATGTGTTGTCGAGTAACTAGGGTCATGATGTAGCCTATTCTTTTGTAAAACTGATTACGAAAAACTAGTTCCCATAATTTCTGAGAAATGCAGATGCTGTAAGGTTAGATTAATATTCAGTTTGGTGCAATGTGAAAAGTACTTGATTTCTTAGAAAATAATTCTGAGAAAAAAAAAAAAAAAGATTCCTGTAAGTCAGAACACTCATTTGTTAACCTTTTTTTTTTTTTAGTAAAAGTTCCCTGTCTTTGTTCACCTGCTAAAATGCACAGCAGTGGGCTGTAAGATTGAACCACAGCGGAGGTGAGCTAGTCTGTGTGGGCTTTGGCCCACATAGATAACACTGTCAGCATCCTCTCTGAAAGAAGGGTTATTTTTAGATTCAAAATCACTTCTCCATTGTGTAAAACTTGGTTTGCATAATAACACCTTGACAGTATCTCAAGGTGGAGCTGATCCAGGTCACAATGTTAGAAGGGGAAGCGCTACTTTTTCTTGATCTTTTCTTTTGCTGTAAATTCTTCAGTGCATCCGGTTTGTGTGAGTGCACCCTACCCATTCCTTGCATTCTCTTCCAGGCATGGGCTGCACAAATACTTTTCGTGTCGTGGGATCGCCATTGCCGTAGAGTTCTTCTGGAAATACGGACACAGACACATCACTGTATTTGTTCCACAGTGGAGACAGAGATATGATCCCCTCATTACAGGTATGGGTTGGTCCAAGTATCTGAGGAGCAGGAACACAGGTGGCAGTATTCAAACCAATGGGGGGAACGCTTTGACACACACTATTATATCCGTATATTCTTGATATGACATACACTGATATACACTAGTGTATCACAGCTCTGCAACAGGGATTGTGTGTGTTCATTTTTTTGTATTTTTTTTTTTTTTTAACAGAGAAGCATTTCTTAGAAGAATTGGAAGAGCTGGGGATTCTGTCATATACTCCTGCTAGAATGTTTTGTGGACAAAGAATCGCGTCTCACGATGACAGGTAGGAGGTCTATATCTATATATCTATGTAACACCAAAGCCATATTCACTGTATTGAAGTGAGATGCTATCCAGAGCGTGCTTTCAAGGGCAGACTCACGTGGGGTCTGCCTCTAGCCAGTGCTGCTGCTCCCTTACCTTTTCATGAGCAGCTCATTCAAACAGTGGAAAGGGATTCATTTAGAAATCTTCCACCACTGTATCTGCAAGAGGGAACCAAAGCCAATAGAAAACACAATGCACTGTAGCCTAATAAAGAAAACCTTGCCTGCATGTCTTCATTTTTTACAGGTTCTTGTTACACCTGGCAGAAAAAACTGGGGGAGTCGTCGTCACAAATGACAATTTAAGAGAATTTGTAACTGAATCCGAAGCGTGGAGACAAATCGTAAAAGAAAGGTAATCTGTCTGTTAGTAACTGAGAGGGTAAGTGTTTGGCTGTTCCTTGAGGCTGCGGGTTTGAGTGTGTGAAGCAGTCAGAGATCAGTGGCCATGCATTGGCTGTTCCTTGAGGCTGCGGGTTTGAGTGTGTGAAGCAGTCAGAGATCAGTGGCCATGCATTGGCTGTTCTTGAGGCTGCGGGTTTGAGTGTGTGAAGCAGTCAGAGATCAGTGGCCATGCATTGGCTGTTCCTTGAGGCTGCGGGTTTGAGTGTGTGAAGCAGTCAGAGATCAGTGGCCATGCATTGGCTGTTCCTTGAGGCTGCGGGTTTGAGTGTGTGAAGCAGTCAGAGATCAGTGGCCATGCATTGGCTGTTCCTTGAGGCTGCGGGTTTGAGTGTGTGAAGCAGTCAGAGATCAGTGGCCATGCATTGGCTGTTCCTTGAGGCTGCGGGTTTGAGTGTGTGAAGCAGTCAGAGATCAGTGGCCATGCATTGGCTGTTCCTTGAGGCTGCGGGTTTGAGTGTGTGAAGCAGTCAGAGATCAGTGGCCATGCAGGACAGCAGCCTGCCTGTTAGAAGGGTAACTTGAACCTGATTAGAAAGAAGTTACCAAACTTGGCTTGTCGGTCCAGTAGTACAGAGACTCTCCATGATATCTGTATCGTATCTCAATGAACCCTCCAAACAAACAGCTCATGTTTATCAACAACAGGAGTTAAGGATGGGAAATGTATTTTGATCTTATTTTGCTTGCATACATTTCTCAGAGATTCATGCAGCTCATGAGTAATTTTGTGTTTCAATAGGCTTTTACAATATACATTTGTTGGTGATATATTCATGATACCTGATGATCCTCTGGGGAGATTTGGACCCAGACTGGATGAGTTTATGCGCAAAGACTTAAGGTACCTATTGAATGCTTCTTCTTTTGTAGAATATGAATCTTAAAACTATATCATTCTGCTCACATTTGAAGTATTTTCACTGGAAGTGTGTATTTTTGTATTTGCTCCTAGGCGTGGACCTCCACGAGCACAGCTCGGACCTCCAGCAGCAGCTTCCACTGAACCTCCACCAGCTACAGGGCCTGGGCTTCAAACCCCCCCCCTTCCAGCGCAGAGCCCCGACGAGCCTCCGCGCAGATCTACGGCAGACACGGAGGATGCCAGGAAGCACCTCTATAATATCTTCCCTCAACAAAGACAGAAGATTGATCAGATCCTGTCTGAGCACCCGCACATGAGAGACCTGAATTCACTGTCCTCACTGGTGCTGGACCTCGAAGGACAGCATGGGTAGCAAGCGCAGGAAGAAAGGCACGGGTACAAGCGCAGGACGAAAGGCACAGACTGTTGCGCTTTTCTTTTTGTTGTTTGTGTGTGTGCGAGAGAAGAATGTAAATTAAACTTTTGAGTTTGAAATGGTTTGTTTTCATTAGAAAAGGAAAATATTTTGTTAACAGCTGTTTGTTCAAAATCTGTATATTTTCTTGTAATTAACATTTAATTTATTGCATCAGAGAGCTAGGTTTGTTGTTAATTACTGTGTTACAATGCTTGTTTCTGTAAACCATGTACATTGTCTGTCCTTGTAAAAAATGAATATACCCCAACTTGTACATTTAAGTCCCATACTCATTGGGTACAGAATATTTTTTTACATTTAGGGCAAACCTTTGTAATGAAAAACACAGGTTTTTTATTTTTTTGTGTCTCAGATTTGATCAGTTGCTGTTCTGTTTCATTATAGTGTTAATGAAAGCACTTTGAACAGTTACAGCTCTGGCCAAAAGTTTTGCATCCCCCTATAGAATTCACTCATTCAGCTTTGCAAAGTCGAATGAAACCTGAATAATAATATGTTTATTGAATTACACACTGCTCTGTAGTTTTCTTTATATTTAACAAAAAAGTTACAACATTGGAAAGTTTTGACATTTCGAAATTAAATGAAATACTGTACTACTATCATGGCTTCCGGTAGACTTTTGCAATATCCTTTTGTAGTTTCTTTGATTACATGATGTTAAATAAAAGAGCTCACTTGTGTTCATATATTTTATTTATCTTAATCCTAAAATTCAAGGTCATGCAAAACTTTTGTCCATAGCTGTGCAGTCTATACTAAAGCATTTGTGCTTAGCTGTGCAGTCTATACTAAAATGTCAAGTCTTTACATTAATGTTGCTGTTTAGGCCTTTGTGGCCCTTGTTCTGAAGTTCACTGATCTTGAGACCTGGAAGGAGTGAAGTCTATTTCTTTGTTTCCGTTGAGGCTCTTCTGTCACGTACAGTATGTGTTGTTGAAAGTCCACATTCATTTCTTGTGATCATTGTGAGGTGTTTATTTGAAATGTTTATGGAGCTACTCTCAGAATATTGTGTACAGTTATAGTTGGCTGGGAGGAGTGTGTTAAAGATAATTTCGTTGCACCTCCCAAAGCATTTTGCAGTACATGCACTGTTCAAGTCTCATTAAAAATTTGGTTTTGAAGTTAATTTTGGTTCTGTGTCCATGGGTCAATTGCAACAGACTAAAAGGAGTGTACTAACTGGATGATCCTGTGGTGAGTACGGAGGACGATACTAAACCACTACGCAACTTAATACCAATTTCAACGAACTAAGCAGCTTACCATAGTCCCCAGCTGCAACAAACCAAAGTAACTGCTGCTGCCCTCCTAGAGGATACTAAAACATGTTGCAGTACTAAGTTAGTGAAGCAATTTCTGTAGACTAAAGACTTGTGATATTGTACTAACTGGAACAAATATGAAAAAGCCCAACATGTATTGCCAACTTTTATGAAACTGAACTATTCATAACCACAAATAATAAAATGATTTGAAGTCCTGGGGGAAAAACAAGCAAGCAAAAAAGAAAATCAAAACGTTTGCAACAAAACCAGTTTCATCCATATTCAAATAATTATAGGCCTATTTTAATAATAACAATAATAATAATAATTCCAGTAGGAAGTTCAAGTGTCTACTTTCAGCCTCTTCCACAGATTTTTTGAATTTGCTGCTGTACCTGCTGGTCGCCCCTCGGGGGGGGGGGGGGGGGGGGGCAGCATGAAATCTGTTTACAGTGTAGTGGGATTGCTGTGGGATGCTTTCAGCCAGCCTCCACAATTTAAATAAAATCTTTTATACCCTGTACGAAATAAAGTTTTTACTCCATTGTATAATTTTAAACACAACTACTGGCCATGATTGCCTTTATATGGATGTACTGAGAACATAGCTTTGTATATGAGATGAACCCCTTTTCAGAGATTGCACGCTTCTGGAGTTGAAACACAACTTATCCCCAGGGTTACATCACAAAGTGTGTTTCACCTGCAGGTGAGGCAGCTGGCTAGCTCTGTTGGCAGAACAGGGGACTGCTTCCCAGGTTAGTGGGTTAAAACTGTGTTAAGGGAATGGGTTTTCCTTTAAAGACTTTGTCCTTTTTAATGGACTCAGTTATACACAATTAGACAAGATGTCAGTGGTCTTAAATATAAAAATAATAATATAAAGAGGTTGATATAAGATCTGATATGCAATGCTAGGCTCGTATGTAGCCACGTACTGCTATGGGATAATTCAGTGAAATGTGTTTTATAGTCAGTGTGTAACACACTTTCTTTGTGGGACCTGGTGGTACAGTGTGCTAATGTGATGGTCTTCCCTACTTTTTCTCCCTGAAAACTGTAGTTCAAACCCAGCTTCTAGAGGTGCATTCCTGAGCACTTCCAATGCTGCATTTTGTTGGTTTTTTAGCCAAAAAAAACTAAAAATTATATTTTCAGGAAAAAATTTGACAATTAAAAAAAGAAAAAAGTAAAAGCATGCCAAGGAAAATGCACAAGACTGAGCTGCTATCCACCTTATTATTCCCTTAGCATGCACTACCTCATTGGTCCACTGGAGGGCGTATTTTGTAAAGTTTTTTTTTTTTTTTTTTAATGTCACATTTTTCATGAAAATA
This sequence comes from Acipenser ruthenus, assembly GCF_902713425.1. Classification (NCBI taxonomy): domain Eukaryota; kingdom Metazoa; phylum Chordata; class Actinopteri; order Acipenseriformes; family Acipenseridae; genus Acipenser; species Acipenser ruthenus. The sequence continues at coordinate 32,718,686 of NC_081207.1, forward strand.
TCATTTTTTGTTTTTGGCAAAAAAACAAAAACAAAAAAACAAACAAATAAAATACAACACTGTAATTCATGAGCATATAAACAGTCCACTAATAAACCCCTAACTCAAACATTTAATAATAAAAAACAGTACTTGCAGCAGTAGGAGGTTGTGTGATATGAAAAGCCATGACCACTTACTGCTGAATGTGTGCTCAAGACTCCGCCCAGCGGCAGCAAGAGGCAATGCATGCACAGGGTAATATATCAAGTCTCCTTATAGTTAAAACAGATGTTTCTTTATACCTGGCACCAATGAGTTTGCCTGGCTACAGACCCGGTATAGTACCCTGTGCATGCATTATCTCTTCCCATTGTCTACACGTTTAGCAGTAGTATGAGTGGTCTGCACATCCTGCACCCGTCAAACTGGCTGCTTTGTAAGGGACTGGTATGAGCGGTCTGCACATCCTGCACCCGTCAAACTGGCTGCTTTGTAAGGGACTGGTATGAGCGGTCTGCACATTCTGCACTCGTCAAACTGGCTGCTTTGTAAGGGACTGGTATGAGCGGTCTGCACATCCTGCACTTGTCAAACTGGCTGCTTTGTAAGGGACTGGTATGAGCGGTCTGCACATCCTGCACTCGTCAAACTGTCTGCTTTGTAAGGGACTGGTATGAGCGGTCTGCACATCCTGCACCCGTCAAACTGGCTGCTTTGTAAGGGACTGGTATGAGCGGTCTGCACATCCTGCACTCGTCAAACTGGCTGCTTTGTAAGGGACTGGTATGAGCGGTCTGCACATCCTGCACTCGTCAAACTGGCTGCTTTGGCTTTTCATGGAACCTAAAACAAGGTGTTTGTTTCAGCCAAGCATTCTCTACAAGTCATGCCAATAAAAAAAGAAGAAAGAAAACAACAACAAAAAAGTGTAAGATACCTAACTGGAAGAAAAGAACAGGACACCCTCACTGTAACAGCTTCCAACAGAAAGCTTTCCTTTTTAACATGGATTATCAGAAAGCTTTCCTTTTTAACATGGATTATCAGAAAGCTGTCCTTTCTAATATGGATTATCAGAAAGGTTTCCTTTTTAATATGGATTATCAGAAAGCTTTCCTTTTTAACATGGATTATCAGAAAGCTTTCCTTTTTAATATGGATTATCAGAAAGCTTTCCTTTTTAATATGGATTATCAGAAAGCTTTCCTTTTTAATATGGATTATCAGAAAGCTTTCCTTTTTAACATGGATTATCAGAAAGCTTTCCTTTTTAATATGAATTATCAGAAAGCTTTCCTTTTTAATATGGATTATCAGAAAGCTTTCCTTTTTAATATGGATTATCAGAAAGCTTTCCTTTTTAATATGGATTATCAGAAAGCTTTCCTTTTTAACATGGATTATCAGAAAGCTTTCCTTTTTAATATGGATTATCAGAAAGCTTTCCTTTTTAATATGGATTATCAGAAAGCTTTCCTTTTTAATATGGATTATCAGAAAGCTTTCCTTTTTAATATGGATTATCAGAAAGGTTTCCTTTTTAATATGGATTATCAGAAAGCTTTCCTTTTTAATATGTATTATTGTGACAGAAAGCTGTCCTTTCTAATATGGATTATTTTGAATGATTGATTGTGTGTTTGGTGTGCTTCACATGCCACACAGGAATGTGCTGTTTGAGTTGCAGTCCTTTTCCTGCCTGGTTTTGAGTGTTGTAATAAAATTCATGTGTTAAAGGAGGGGGTGAGTGGTGCACTGAAGACCAGTAGAGACAGTGCAGTACGGCACATGCTTTCATACGCTTACACAGCTAGATGGATTGCATAGACACTCACAGTGATTCTGCAATGCTGCACAGTGTGTTTCCGTACCATTGCTTGTAGTGTAACAAACCCGTTCCTATACACCTGATTTGAAATTGTTAAACAAAGTTAAGAGTAACTTTAAATAAAGCATCCTAGTTGGTAATGTGCTACCATGCTTGCTATGTTGCAGTATATTGATCTGCAGCTCCCTGCTTTAACATGATACTTCCAAGTGAACAGTATTTGTAAGTTAGTTCTCCAGGATGCTTCGTGATCTGCAGTGGAGCAGTGTACACAGAGAAGGAAATCGAGACGTTAGCAGCTCAACATTAAGTCTCAGTGGCCCCTTTACGGAATGTTGAATTTTCGTCAACATTCCAGAACAATGTTCTAGTCCCAGCCAGGAATCTGGATTTCCCATTACACAGAATGCAAACTTTGTGCACTTTTAATGTTGGATATTGTGTCCCTAACATTGGTGTTAATAAACCCAGAGTCTTGTTACTTTTCTCTGCTTGACATGGATCATAGCCTGCATGCTCATGCAGCCAAACTGTTTCTCAGAGCGGGGTGGAGCAGTCTTCACCTCATCTGGAATTCCTTTCCAGTCACAAGCTGGTGCAGGGATCCCCTTCTGCATTCCTCTGTCAGCAGCATGATGGGAAGATGAGCAGTGCTGTCAACACAGCGTCCTCCAACCTGACAGCTGCATTCCTGAGAGCTCAGAGCCGCTCCAGTCATTAGCTAATGGACCATTACAATTAGAAGGCAGACACCAATATCACATTCCAATCCACTTCAATATATATTTAATGTACAAATGCTGTATGTTGCATTCAAATTGTGATATATAGATATTTATAAAAGGGCCACTAAACTGTGGTATGCAAATGTGGTTATGCATATTGGATTTGTATTTCTTTATACTAACACATACAAATGGTGCAAACCTTTACCTTATCCCTTATGAAATGGCTACTGTTCCAGTAGTTCAGTCCCAGCACAACAATAGGCTGCTACAGACAGTATAGACGCAGGTGACTTCTCTGGTTTTCATCTGCAGTGCTGAGTAAACGATCCTGCTATATAACCTAATTTGGACAAAATTAAGCTAATGGTTTTAAAGCTCTGCAATGGTGACCTGAGAAAACTGCAAGCAGCTTATTTAATCAAGGCAATTCACATTCACCAGTAGCAATACGTAGATAGATAGATAGATAGATAGATAGATAGATAGATAGATAGATAGATAGATAGATAGATAGATAGATAGATAGATAGATAGATAGATAGATAGATGCACACAAACATTTAGCATTATTTAATACACAGAGACAGATAGATTTCTTAGGTTCTACAGCAGAAAAGGTTTGATTGAGGATGCAGAGGGGTTACATCTTCAACCTTTCAGCCCTCGAGGCCTGTTAAAAGATGGCTCATTTCATAGGTGATTTCAGACAAGGAGGCTGTGTGGTCCAGTGGTTAAAGAAAAGGGCTTGTAAACAGGAGGTCCCCGGTTGAAATCCCACCTCAGCCGCTGACTCATTGTGTGACCCTGAGCAAGTCACTTAACCTCCTTGTTCTCCGTCTTTCGGGTGAGACGTAGTTGTAAGTGACTCTGCAGCTGATGCATAGTTCACACACCCTAGTCTCTGTAAGTCGCCTTGGATAAAGGCGTCTGCTAAATAAACAAATAATAATAATAATAATAATAATAATAATAATAATAATAATAATAATAATAATAATAATAATAATAATGTTGCACTCTCAAATACAGCCCAAGGATTGGATGGGCATGGAGACCGCACTGTGCTTTTCAGCACTGGGATAATGTGTGCTCCCATGCAATCCAATGCTGGTGCTCTCCCATGTGTTTCCAGTGCAGCCAATGAATCTGCCACTTTCAGAGAACTGAAAATCATTAAAAAATAAACAAACCAAACAACCAACCAGAAAACTGCTTTGCACACTGAGCTCACAGTGTAGACCAGGCAGCGCCTCTGAGCTGGCCAGGGCCAAGCTCATGATGTCATTTCCCTAGCCAGCCTGGCAAGTTCCTTGTGATCCATGGGAACAACCTCCAATGTAAACAACAGCCATTCAGTAAAAAAACAAACTACTCACTGCAGAGGCAAGAGCAGGCTTTAACCAGAGAACATGAGACTAAAAAAAACACATTGAAAAATATATTCTCTTGGTGTTTTTGTTATGACATCTACCCTTTTTTTTGCCATGGTTTTGTCAAAACTTACTGTGCTTTACCACTATTTATATACTGTTCTGCCACGGTTGCCTGTGCTTTACCACAACTCACTCTGCCTTTGCCATTCTGTATAACAGTGACCTTTCATAAGAGTAGTTTTTTTAAGCCTGTAATAATTGCAATAAAAGAAACATTGCTACATTTATTTTACAAATTGCTTAATCAGCACATGATGTTCAATAAGTCTCCATTCCCATTGACCACAGTCTCCTTGGTATTGCTCAACGTGAACACAAAGGGTTAACTGGAGCTCAGCCATAGAGATTAACACCAGGATGTGTTGTTTGTGCAGGGCTGCCATGCGAAACCTCAAGACAGCAGAGTGCACATGCTGACCAGCAAACTCTCAAAACCTGCAGTATAGGAAAACGGTGTCCACCCCTGCAGGCATTTAAAAACAGCACTGTCTGAACTCAGTGTGAATCACTGGCTGCTTGAGGTGTGGTGGTAGTTCCCATAGCATTACATCATGCAAACTGTGACAGGTGAATCAACAGAAACTAACAAACCTTAGAAGACAGTGTAATACACACGTTTATAGGTATGTCTGCCATGGTGTGACTAAAAGAGAGTGGAAACAGATCAATCGGCTGGTGAGAGAGATCACAGAGCATGAGCAGTTAGGAGAGCTGATCTGCTGCAGACACACGTGAGCAGTTAGGAGAGCTGATCTGCTGCAGACACACCTGAGCAGTTAGGAGAGCTGATCTGCTGCAGACACACCTGAGCAGTTAGGAGAGCTGATCTGCTGCAGACACACCTGAGCAGTTAGGAGATCTGATCTGCTGCAGACACACCTGAGCAGTTAGGAGATCTGATCTGTTGCAGACACACCTGAGCAGTTAGGAGATCTGATCTGCTGCAGACACACCTGAGCAGTTAGGAGAGCTGATCTGCTGCAGACACACCTGAGCAGTTTGGAGAGCTGATCCTTCAGCTTGGCTGCAGGGTTCTGCTGCTTTAGTCCAGAGACAGTCTTGTAAAAGAGATTTGAGTGGCTTGGACCTCCATGGTTTCATCCCACAACCACGGGCATATGTACACAGCTCCACCCTCAAGTAACAGCATGAATTCCTTTACATACATTCACCCCTACAGATCAGGTTAGTAGGTACAGTACCCAGCAAATGCAACTGCAGAGTCGGTTACCCAGTGCAACCCCTTTGCTCTTGATCTACAAATTGAGTAACCTTGTAAAAATGTCAACCTGCTGAAGCAGTACATACAACTATATATATATATATATATATATATATATATATATATATATATATATATATATATATATATATATATATATATATATATATATATATATATATATATTGTTGTTGTTGTATGTATATTAAGATTAGGGCTGCCTAATCTGTTTGAAATGTTTAAACGGCATTTGTTTGGCAACAAAACATGAATGCGCGTTTGTATACCTGCCTGGGTTAAGTTGTTTAGGTGAAAAGTTACGGTTGCTAAAACAGAAGCGCGCCGCCGGCTCCACGCTCTTAAAGCGCGCTCCCGACGAGAAGTATTTCAACAACAGTCAGTGCGCGAGTCTGAGGCCGGCGGTAGTCTCTCTGTAGTGTGAATGTGGAAACCAAAAAAAAAAAAAAATCATAAAATAAAACATATTTAAGGTACACCAAGGTGGATTAAAATAACACATTTCGACAGAGGTAAGCGGTTGTCTTTTGGTACACTTCAACCGAGTGGTTTTGAGAATACAGTTAAAAACAACGCCGTAGTTAATTTGAAGAACAAGGAAGGGTTCCCTAGCCTAGTAGAGCGCTTGTCATCGCCTTGATGATGTCTGAAAAAGGTAACCAAAAAAAAAATACATTAAAATAAAAACCCACGCTTGCGACAGATATATGCATATGTTGTTATTATTTTCTGTTTTTAGCAGTCCAGGTTTTAAGAATATTGTGTTCTGTTTATGTTTTACTGCTGATGTGTGTGAGTGTTAAGGTAAAAAAAAGGAACACACGACCCCCGGTGTTTTGGCTTTTGCCCAGTACTAAATAATTACATTACTAGCTGCTCAAAAGGTGTGTTTTGGATATATTTGTATGGTTTATTGGTATTTGTTTATTTTGTATAGAAGTCGGTGTGAGTATATGTGCTTTACCCCGACCGGCTAGTTTACATTTGTACTCAACATACGAAGTGTTTGAGGGCTTGGGGCCTAGATTTATATTTATTGATTTTGGCACAGCCGTGACACTAGCAGTGTTTTATTCTTGAATATGGAGCGGGGTGACCTCCTTTTCAAACATGTGATAGTTGTAAGTAATTTGACAATTTCTTGTAGTAACGGAGCTCGGCAAATGCTTAATCTGGAATTGAAAAGGTATCGGTTGTGCAGTGCGCACCACGTCCCGTGTTTGCACATCTCTGCACTGTGGTGAACGAGAAGAAAGCCGCGTCAAGTATTGATGTAGTGTTGCCATAGTGGAAGGGAATCGCTTCATTTTCATTATAAAACAAAACAAATAACCTTCATTTTTTATGATCGCGTGTGTGTCTCTTGTTTTTAATCGAGCGACTGTGTAAGCGGCGTGGTTACGGTTTTGATTTCTGTTGTCCAACATGGCGGAGGTCAGCTAGGCCTTCGGTTATGCTGAATCTTGCTCTTCAGTGCAAGGCCGTCCGTGTGTGTGTGTTGTGTTTTTTTTTTTTTTTTTTTTTTAAATTTCGAAGACGAGTACTTTAACGAAGGAGACGCATGTAAAGTGTACTTGTGTTGATACATTAGACTCGGTACAACTACAGTTAGCGGTTTCATGTTTGAGCTTTTTTCATCTGAAAGTTATTTTAAGAAATCCATAAATGTGGTAATTGTAAGTGTCGTGCTTAGTTGTGGGTCTGGGCTGGCATTAATTTGAATTAATAATACGGGCACCCTGCTTGAATTCACAAGAGCCAGCAGGCGCTAAATTGAAATATGGGGTCTTTTGAGAAATAATACTTGGTAGTAAGAAGATAAGCTATTGAAGATTTACACACCCACTTTGACCATGCTAACCTGGTTCAGGTCCCAGGTACAGGTGCACTTACTGTCAATGCCTAGTGTAATGGATGAAAAAGCAAATCCGATAGGTGTCTGGCTCTCCAGTCACCAGACTGAATGAAACAAGGTAGAGCTCCTCCCTTTAAGTTCTGCTTATCCAATGAAAGTGGTCAATTTATGGAATATGTCATTATTCTTAGTAAGATGCTTGGAAATATGATTTATTGATAAATGCATATTCAGAATTGTTTGGATACAGAATATTTTGCTTAAATAATATACAAGGTATATTGATTAAATCCTACATTTTGAAAACAGTAAATTAATGAAGTGTCTACAGTGAAATATAGTACATGTACACATTTCAGTTGTTGGTATAGACTAGCAGTGAATTAGTCATGCAATGCTGAGAAAGCACAGTAAACAATTCCAGCAGACATGAAGAATATGGTTCATTTTGCAGCTATTGTTTGATACCTCTGTGACTCGCTCAAGTGAAGGAAGTGTGTCTACTTGTACCCTGAAGTTACATACAGTAATGCATCATGCCCAGACACGCAGGTCTTAAGAGGCTAAAACGCTAAACAAAACCTGTTTAGTAGGCATTCAATCTAGTGTTTGTGTGTCAATTATGTTTTCCCCTCTCTTGTTCTTGTCTGCACCTCTGTCAGGAATTCATTCTTTACCAGAGGGGAAATTGATTTGTGTTTTAAATGTGTACCCCGAATCCCCCCCCCCAGTACAGTGTAATATTCTCAGTCAAAAGACAGGCAGTTCTGACAGACAGTTCTGTAAACGGCTGCTTTGTATCCAAGCCCCTTTTGTGGTCCTGTGGAATGTGTGAATTGAACAGTACTCGGCGAGAGCCTATTTGCGTTACACTGTTTTAACTCCTGTACCTGTCAATACAGTCTGTTCTAACTATGGTATGAAAAAAGTAGCCTTAAGCTGAAAAACAGAGTTGGTCATACTATAATGCACACAAGAGATATGCTGTCTAGCTTAATCTGTAAGCCAACACACAATTCTAACTTTTCACTTTTTCTTTCCTGTCATACATTGTTTGATGCATTCCTGTTTAAATCACGTTTATCACTGTTCTTTGCATCACTGGCACACGACGAGACCCCTCTTGTTTTGTTGATGGTTCAGAAGCTATGTTTTAAAAGGTATTTAGTAGCAAAATGTGTTTTTGTTTGTTTTTTTTTCTTTCCGGGTGGTGGGGGGGTGGGGCTGTCCGACTTTCCAACATGCAGTATCATTCACAACAGGATTTCTCTGGATTTTCATAAATCATCCAGAATTTGAACAGTAGTGGAAATGCTACAGTATTTGTAACTAGTTCCTGGATTGCCATGTTCCTTAGGCCACAAGTTTTACACTTTTTAAAGTTTAAAAAATTGAGTAGTTCAGTAGTTAAGCAGTCGCTTGAAACTGGAATTCGGCATTCGGCTCAGTTTCTTTGTCTCTTGTTTTCCAGTTGTAGGTGGAGCCACAGTGCCATGTAATATGAACCATGCAGCCCAAGCAGTGACTCCTCAAGGGGAGTGGGGAATGTTGTAGACGACACTTGAAACTTTTTTGCTGGTTGCACAGTACACAATGCTGCATTGCTCCGTACTTTAGTAAAGTTATTTAACTCTCCACAAAGGCTGATGCAGATTGCCTGTATCATTTTATGGCTGGACTTTCAAGAAAGCCTGAAGTTAATCCTGAAAACTATTTAAGTAACAATGAGCAACTAACTTTATTTATTCTTCAAACTTTGGATTGGGAATTTAAAACCAAGGATACGTCATGTTTGTGAATTTGCCTAAAAAAAACTAATTGGATTGCAATCTTTTTATTTATTTTTATATATTCACATTGACCCAAAGGTGGCTCTTCATGTTCCACAGACAGAAGAGCAAAGTGGTCTCGCCCTTTGGGTTAATCAAGGTTTTTTCTCTTTTTCTCAATGGGATCGAAGGAGATGTTTCCATTTAGTTTTTTCTTAATTGCTAAATGAATTTGAGAAGGACTGCACGGCGGCAGCGGCAGCAGCAGTAGGTTTTTATTCGATGTTTGCGTGCAGAGTGAACTCCACACACTCTCCCTCAAGGCATTTTGCTTTGGATCTCTCGAGCTTAAGGTTTATGAGGAGGGGCCTCTGTTATGGGGTGTTTTGTTTCTATGGAAAACGAAATGAAGTCTTTAGTTACTCATGACGGATAAAGCTACATTACATTGTCTTTGGAAAGGAGTCCTTGAACTGTTTACATGCCTATCAGGAAACAAAGCAAGCAAAAGTAAAGGTAATCTTTCTAATCCTTTTGTGACTTCTGTCACTAAATCTTCCCAAAGTGACTAAGAGTCACATGGTTGAGCAATGAACTTCTGCAATAGAAAGACAAAATGGCAATAGCCCAACAAAGGAGTTTATAAGGCCAACTGTGGCCTAAGCACATTGCTGTTCAATTTAGGCTTTTATTTATTTATTTTTGAGTAGTTTAAATAGCCTGGGATAATGTAATGGAAATCATACTGTGCATTGTAGCGTGCAGTATAAATTAAGACAATCCTATATATGCTGCTGTATTTCAGACTGAAATCCAGTGATAAGGGACATATTGTGTAGCTGGAGTCCTTAATGTAATACGTTGTTACCTTGATTTTCCGACACATATTTGTGGCACATCTCGAGGAGCTCTTTCAGTGGTGTTGAAACTTGCTGAGGACATTTTTAGCATGTGTTATTGAAGATTTTGAATAGCAAAGCATTCTTCTCCTAAACAAATCTTTCTCCCATGCTAAACTTGTTAACAAACAAATGGTTTGATGTTGAACTCCGACTCCCACAGGCGCTGTAGGACATGCAGGATTACATGCTTGCTGTCCAGGGAGAGGAGAGTTTTGCAGGAAGTTCGAATGCTGCTGTGCTTTTGTTTCTCTGACTGTCTGTTTCTCCTCAGTGTAATGGCAGAGAGGTATTTGTGTGAAAGCTGTGTTTTGATTCCATGATTTCTCTCTTGTGCTGCTGTTTCCATCCTGAACCCTCGTGAGTTTCTCTTGGTGACGATGTTGACAACCCTTGCATCATGCTTCAGTTTACAGGCTCTGCTTTTCTTCTAGACTGGCACTGCTATGTTTTGACAGCAAGGCTAAAAGGCTGTGGCATTAGGGCCCTGCATCTTAATGTACTTACTGTCATAGACAATGTATGGCAATCTATGCAAGCACACACACACAGGCTCAGTTAATGTTTAAAAAAAAAATAAAAATAAAAAAATCCCATAATACTATATATCTAAAAAATAAATAAACACTAGACTGTATGCTTCCTCGCTTTAGTCTTGGTAGGGTCTGATGACGAGACCTGTCGTCTCCTTCACGGTCTGTATTGTCATCGACGTGACTAAGTGCTCTTATTTCACAGTGTGGTGTTTATACTGCAGCATGCCAGGTGTGATCGGCTAAGACATGTTGCTGCAATGTTATGTTTCTCTGTGTTTCTCTGTGTGTGACTTCATTCCTAGATGAACAGGGCACCCAGTTTGATGTGCATTAGACTTTGAACTTGCTGCATTGCTGTAATGGTACGTAATGGTGGTGCTGACTCTGATATGTTGAATGTGTCTTCTGCTATCCCGCAGGGTTCACCTCTTGGCCCTCTTCTTTTCAGTCGCTATATGCTCCCATTTGATAGCGTAATTAGAGAACATGGATTGAATTTCCACTCTTATGCGGATGACACACAACTCTATATAGAATGAACCCCTGGTTCCATGAATACTGACTCGAGGTTATCAGCCTGCTTGGGTAATATTGCTGTTTGGATGACTAACAACGTCCTACAGCTGAATTCCAACAAGACTGAGTTTCTACATCACTAACTTTGATGTCCTGTGGCCGTGATATTGCTGTATCAATTTCAGCCAGAAACTTGGGAGTTTTTATACTCCGGACTTAGTTTTGAGGCTCAAGTCTCATCGGTGGTTAAATCATCTTTTTACCATCTACATAATATTGCCAAAATCCATTCTCGCCTTTCACAAAGACTCAGAATTTCAGATCCGTGCCTTTTGTAACATCTCAAATTGATTATTGCAATGGTTTATTTTCTAAACTGGTACATCAGTTAGTCCAGAATGCTGCTGCAAGAATATTGACGGGCACAAAAAAATGCAACACATTACCCCGTCCTAAAATCACTACACTGGCTACTGTGTGTGCATGCGTGCGTGCGTGTATTTCTATGTCCCTGGGCGTCAGCAACACTGTGGCTATTCCATCAACTAGATGTGTTACATTGGGAGGTCGAAGCTTGTCTTCCTGTGCGCTGACTCCTTGAAACTCACTGCCACTATTTGTGAGATGCTCTGATTCTGTAGAAAAATGTGAATCTACATTTAGAACTAGTGCTGGGACGAACACAGGGTTTTCGTATTCGGATATTCACTAATAATTTAAAATATTCGTTAGTTTTCAAAAAGTAATAAAAGCAATTATGCTTAGAACGCGGGCAGGGGAGTGTGGCCCCTGTGTGTGTGTGTGTGCCTTTATTTTACAGCAAGTCGTTACAATATGTAACACAAAGTAGAAAAATACCCCAGGAGTAAAGAAAACATTGGGTAGACTTTGCTTTACCCCAATGAACTCACTACATAACAAAGGATGCCAAATAGCAGTTCAAGTTAAATGTTTTTGTTTATTCCACAAAAAAATTTACATAAAGTTGACTCTGGATTTTATTTAGTCTTTACTTTTTTTTGTTATTCCTTGCCATTGTTGTTTCTTCATAGAAGCCATAGACATGTTTTCATAAAGTAATAACATGAGGTTTACTTGTGCCTTTTTGTAATGACCACGCAAACCAAAAACTGAAATGTAACTTTAAACACTTCAAATTAAACAAACGTGGAAATGGCGTTGTAAAGACGAAGGGCGAAAAAGCTCACCAGTTATGGTTCTTCTTTATTACAGTCTACATAAGTCGCAACAAAAATATAATGTATACAATCTATATAAAAATTGCTACACAACATTTTAAGGAAGCGAGGCATTTCAGAATGACATGCTTGCCTTTTTTTCTGTCCCATGAGAATGACTCGCTCTAAAACTTTTAAATAGAGGCTCAAGAGCTGCTGTGTTGATCCTGTGTTGTGTTTATTATTTTTAATATATTAAATATCACATCACAGGGAGCTCTTTTTTTATTTGCCACTTTTTAAACTTGTGCAACTTCTGGTGAGGCTGTAAATAACTGCAATATATTTGTCATTTTTCTAGCGAATACAAACATCTTTTTTTTTTTTTTTGTATCAGAATACGTGTCAAATATTAATTCGGATATTCGTCTCAGCACTACTTAACACACTTGGTTTCCTAGGCTTTTGATAATTCACTTTTTTTATTATAATTTTATAATGGATGTTTATAGTGTGTGTGTGTATATTGTTATGGCTGTTTCTAATATTATGCTGTTTCTAATGTATCTTTTTAATGTAGTAGTAATTTTATGTATCTTGTAATGTAATTTTAATGTAAAGGTATGTACAGTGCTTTGAGATGTTGCCTACTTTTATACAAACATCTTCAGTCAATATATTTATATTCCTCCAAACCGAGAGCAAGTGAAAACCAATCCAGTTACATGAAATGTTTGAAAGCTGCATTTTACTTGCATGTGAAGAAATACAGATGGTGTAGTAGAAAACCAGTCTGTACTAATCACTATTTTTGTTTCTTCTTTTTGTTTGCAGAAATGAGTCGCCAGACTGCCACAGCACTCCCAACAGGTACGTCGAAGTGTGCTCCATCACAGAGGGTGCCCGCGCTGCAGGGCACCACAGCTTCCAACAACGACTTGGCCAGTCTCTTTGAGTGTCCTGTCTGTTTTGACTATGTACTGCCACCCATTCTTCAGTGCCAGAGTGGGCATCTGGTTTGCAGCAACTGTCGCCCGAAGCTCACGTGCTGTCCAACGTGTCGAGGCCCGTTGGGCTCCATTCGGAACTTGGCTATGGAAAAGGTGGCCAACTCTGTACTGTTTCCTTGTAAATACGCCTCTTCAGGATGTGAGATAACGTTACCACACACGGAGAAAGCAGACCACGAAGAGCTTTGTGAGTTCAGGCCTTATTCTTGCCCTTGTCCTGGAGCCTCGTGTAAATGGCAGGGCTCCCTGGATGCCGTCATGCCCCATTTGATGCACCAACACAAGTCTATAACAACGTTACAAGGGGAAGACATTGTCTTTCTGGCCACAGACATTAATCTTCCAGGAGCAGTCGACTGGGTTATGATGCAGTCCTGTTTTGGGTTCCACTTTATGTTGGTCTTGGAGAAGCAGGAAAAATACGATGGCCACCAGCAGTTCTTTGCTATCGTCCAGTTGATTGGAACACGCAAGCAGGCAGAAAACTTTGCCTACCGCCTCGAGCTGAATGGTCATCGGCGGCGGCTGACCTGGGAAGCAACGCCTCGCTCAATCCATGAGGGGATCGCCACTGCGATCATGAACAGTGACTGTCTGGTTTTTGACACTAGCATTGCGCAGCTTTTTGCAGAGAATGGAAATCTAGGCATAAACGTTACAATCTCAATGTGTTGATGCTGTGGATGAATGTTTGTTTGTTTTGAAGCAATTCTAACGGTTCTAGTGTATCACATTTCAAGTAGATTCGAGGAAAAGACATTTATTGACATTCACTGCCAAGCGTAACCCCTGTTTTTGTAGATGGAGGTTTGGGCTCAAGGTTTAAAATGCTGGCTGCATCTAGTAACACTAATGTAAAAAACACCTTTTATATAAACCACTGATACCTACCCCAAATGGGCAACTTTTGTAATAAAATAAGTAATAAAAAAAAAAAAACATAAACAAAAGCTTGTAAATTCTGAATGAACTTCAGTGTTGTAGATAGCATTGTTTTATTTTTGTTTTCCTTGACCAGCCAAGCTGGGCAGTACCATTTCAAGTCGCTGTTCCTGTCTGGTATGTCACACTACATAGTATTGCTGCTCTTTGTGTATTTCTGTGTATTGATATTTTTTAGTGACGTTTTATTTGTTTTTCCATTAAATAAATTTGAATTTCTTTCATACTTTTGGTCGTTACTTTAACTGTGATGTGATTTTATTTTGCTAACCCACAAACATTTAATTTTTTATATTTTCTTTTGAAATGGATGTAGCCGTACATTTCCCTTCCAGTAAGAGTTTGTTTTTGTTTAGGCTCTGACAGCTAGTTGGAAAATACAGAAATAATGTGATTCTTCTTGGTAACCGTTTAGTGCTAGTCCTGGTATGTACTATTGATACAGGGCAGATTTGTTTTTGTGAATCTGGCTTGGTACAGTATGTTATGTTTCGGCAAAGCAATTTCGAGGTTGTGTGTTTTTTTTTGTTTTTTTTTTTAATGTTTTATATATAATGTTACAGAGAGTAACATGAGGTGGTTGATTTGGTTGCTCGAGGCAGCTTTAACCAAGGCTGTCTAAGTAAAGCAGAGGCTAATATAGTTCATCTTTTTTTTTTATCATTCCTTGTCTCGTTTCATTTAAGAAATTTCTTGTCTTTCTCTTTTTTTTTTCTGATGTAAAAATCAGTATTTATAAACGTTGCTTCTGTTTGGAGCTGCATTACTGGCAAGAATATGAAATAGACTAATAGACAGGCGGGGAAAGTACAGGTTTGCATAGCAGGCTTTCAATCTTTTTAATTTTATAAAAAAACTGTTAAATTAAACAAACCATAATATGCTGCAATTGAAAGCAATACACCAATATTTTAACAAGATAAACTAGACTTTCATGTTGGCAATTCTGATGCATTTAAAATCAGTTTGTATTGCTAATCTTTAATTGTGTTCATTATAGCCAAGACTAAGTTGTGTTATTGCCACTTAAATAACATAATAGTAGTTTTTTTTCTTCATATTTTCAGTGGTTTATTTGTATTTAATAAAGTCAAATGTTTCTATATTCTCGCTGTCCTGGGGCCTTTTTCTTTTTAGTCATTGTTTGCCACTGAACCATGTCTGAAATGAGCTTGCACAGGCTGTCTCCACTGAACCATGTTTGAAATGAGTGACTGCTCTTCTGCCTGTTCTAATCTGCAATAATGTCCAGTGCTCCCTTGCTTTTTGGATTAGTGACCAAGACGTGAGAGGTGTCCTCAAGCACCAGATGGTTTGCAATAAAACTCAAGCTGCTGCTGAACGTAGGGCTCTCCTCGGCAAAGGGTTACCCCATAAAGGGTACCATCTGAAGCCTGCTTCCAGGACTGATGTCAATCAAAGGGCTTAATTTTTATTAATTTTTTTACTTCCATGTAACAGATGCATAACAGTAATAATGGAACTTGTTTCTGGTAGCATCAGCCTTCGTCTGTGTGTGTGTTTTCCACCATTTTGTCCACAAATTCACTCGACTTTACATTACATGCCATGTGCCTGCCCCAGAATTTGGTTATGAGTGTAAACCTGGAGATAACCAGAGCTATATGGACTACAGCACAAATATCATAAAGGATTTTCATAGTATGTAATTATTTGCATTTGTTTTACATGCTTTTGGGTTTGAGATAAACTGGAAAATTCAAATTGTCCAAAGAAAACAGACGAGGTTAACAAAGGGTGAGTGGATTTGAAAATGAAGACGGGTTCTTTCCATTTACAGGTAAACCAGAGCGGAGAAATGCGTTTGTAGTGGATCCCCACAGATTAGGATACCATACTCCTACCAGATTGTCTGCTGTTAATGTATATGTTCTTTAGTTGCATAGTTCAAGTTTTTAACTAGCATTTTTTTTATGGTCCTCGTATGTGATTTGCATGTCACAAATTTATATTCCAATACAAATGTCAAATTATAAATGCACATACAGGCACATTTCTCTGTTGAGTGCATAGACTAGCAAGGAAATACAGATGCACACGTATGCAAGGATTACAGCTTTATTTATGGCTCACATCTGCAAAAGCTTAATTACTTTACAATCAGTTAATCTGTTTTCCAAAATGGTTCCATAGACCATTATTAATGGTCACATTGTAAGGCAGTGGCTCTGCTGTTATAAAACAGAACTAAGCTCCATTGCCCTTTGTTACTTTTAGATGGGGGAATAATATTTTAACAATTTGGAATTTAACCTCTAGAATTTGCTACATGATTATATCACAGCCCCCCTCAGCATGACCAATGTTGTATTAATAACTTGCATCTGATCCACCAGACATGTCATTAAACAGAACGAACCGGGGAAGTCTGACACAGTTACCCTTCTCTTTCAATAAAGACAAAGGCCTTCCTACCATTTTATGGTAAATTCAGAATTTGACACAGCTGAAGGTGAAAGGTAATAGCCTCGCTACCCCTAGATACATTATTGTGAGAAGTGGACAGTATGACAAAACAAGGTGCACAGACTTTTCCATCCACAAATTACAAATTCCATTTGAAAATTGAACTAACAAACAGTTAAACATACACATGCTAGGTTAGACATATCTGAATGTAGTTACACAAATCCCCTACTTAAAATTTCAGAAAAGCCTTTTCACATGCATTCTCTATCTAGCTTAAATGTCCCTTCATTGTCTAAGTGGGAGTGTACACACAATCGTAATAAATGAACAATTATGTGATCAATGTTTTGTGCCAATACTGAAGACTTTTTCATCAATGCTGGAAGGTAAACATTTCAACTGCAATAATTGAAATCCTTGTAACCCTGCCAAAAATGTACATTTAATTCGTGTATGGTTTGGTGTGATGAGGCTCGGAGGGGCAGGGTGAGCTGTATGGTTTGGTGTGATGAGGCTCGGAGGGGCAGGGTGAGCTGTATGGTTTGGTGTGATGAGGCTCAGAGGGACAGGCTAAGCTGTGAACAGTGAGCTGTTCAGAGTTTGCTGTTCAGGAGATCATGTCTGCTCGTCACTGGGAATCCTCCGTCGAAAGCAGCGTTAAGCACTTCATCCAGA
Organism: Acipenser ruthenus; assembly: GCF_902713425.1. Lineage (NCBI taxonomy): Eukaryota > Metazoa > Chordata > Actinopteri > Acipenseriformes > Acipenseridae > Acipenser > Acipenser ruthenus. The sequence continues at coordinate 32,735,707 of NC_081207.1, forward strand.
CAACCTGCCATGACGAAATCCAGATCCGCTCGTACAGTGGCCGGGATTTCCTCCAGATCCTTCTCATTTCTTTTCGGAATTATAATTCGCTTTAATCCCGCTCTGTGTGCGGCTAAAGCCTTATCCTTAATTCCTCCCACCTATTTAAAACACAACACATAAAAGTGATAATCCAGGCGGATGGCACGTTTCATGCATATATGGCAGGCTGCTGTTTTCACATATAGACACCTGTGCACACTGGTCGTGTCAGTTCTGTGACCTCAATATATAGCCTTCAATAATGTAAGTAGTGTGAAGAACTAGCCCCAGTCTCTAATGACAATTAAATACATTAACAAAACTGTACCATCAATCCCCCCAGTAGATCTACTGGGGGATTTCATTAGAAAAGGCAAGACTGCAATTCTCAAATGGTAATTAGGAAAGAATTCATAGGTAACCCTTTAATAGGAAAGCTATGATGCAATCAATCAAAGTTACCCAATAACTACGTTAGTAATATTACTATTAATGTGACTCATTCAAACTGTTGCTGCCTGCATCAGCCATGTGGGAGTGTGCTGCTTGGAAAGCTAGGCTACTTCTTAATATGAGCAGCTGTGACCTCCTGTAGTGACTGAGGACATGTTTAAACTGTGATGCAACTGCAGAATAAATGCTAAAGACATGCTTAACCTCAGAAGAAATACATTCGCTCCTGTGCAAATTGTTCTAAATACATTGTTACAGTGCAACAATCCATACATAACAAACACATGTACAATCATGCTGTCTGGTGTATGCGTTAAAGGTCTGTCGATTTCTTCAAGCTAATTGCAACAGCAAACACTCCCAATGTTATTGAATGAGTGCACGCAGTAGGACCAGAGCAAACACTCCCAATATACTGAATGAGTGCGCACTGTAGGATATTTGTGCTGGGACATTTTCAAGCAAAACTCGCTCCCTGTTCTTTGGATTGCCTTGCAACCACAATAAAAAAAAACACATCCTCAGTTTCCCTTCCTAACTGAAAGCACAGCAATGAGACTGAAGCAGCTGACAGTGTGAGGGCCCGGTACTTACCGGCAGCACCAGCCCCCGCAGGGTGATCTCCCCGGTCATGGCCAGGTCGGAGCGCACCAGCCGCCCGCTGAACAGAGAGGCCAGGCAGGTTACTATGGTGACCCCGGCGGAGGGGCCGTCCTTGGTGACGGCACCGGCAGGGAAGTGCAGGTGGATGTCGGTGTTGTCAAGGAGATCGAAGCTCCCAGAGGCTGGAGGAGAACAGAGAGGAGCGGCTTTAATACCTTCCTGTGAAAACAAGAACTGCCTCGCCATGACCAAGTGTAATGAGAAAAGTGTCATAATACTGTCATAACAACACACAAATACAAACACACACACATATATATATATATTATATATGACCATGTTGTGTTTGTTTTAAAAGCACTTCATTAACATATTCCAACAAGGAGGGGGGAGTGTGGACACACACCCACACTCTGCATCAGTCTCATACTGCACACACACCTACACTCTGCATCAGTCTCATACTGCACACACACCCACACTGCATCAGTCTCATACTGCACACACACCCACACTGCATCAGTCTCATACTGCACACACACCCACACTGCATCAGTCTCATACTGCACACACCCACACTCTGCATGACGACTATCTGTCAGCAGTTCGATTTGGTGTCTTCATTAATGGATTCTGTGGTATCAATGTGGACTCGATGCAAAGGTCCCATTTCATACTTAATATCCAGCACAGAGCATGGCTTTCATTTGAGACGGCACACAGCCAGCGATGTTACAGTATTGTTTATTATTAATAAACAATTAATAATAATAATAATAATAATAATATTATTATTATTTATTTCTTAGCAGACGCCCTTATCCAGGGCGACTTACAATTGTTACAAGATATTTTTACATACAATTACCCATTTATACAGTTGGGTTTTTTACTGGAGCAATCTAGGTAAAGTATCTTGCTCAAGGGTACAGCAGCAGTGTCCCCCACTGGGGATTGAACCCACAACCCTCCGGTCAAGAGTCCAGAGCCCTAACCACTACTCCACACTGCCCTAATAATAATAATAATAATAATAATAATAATGTGTTCCTGCCACTGCCAAGCACTGAGGAGCCATGTGATCCATTTCCTGTGTGCTGCTCGTTGCCCTTCATACTCCCCAGAACTCGATCAGCGTGTACAGTCACAGTGTGTGTCTGGCAGGATCAGCATGTACAATCACAGTGTGTGTCTGGCAGGATCAGTGTGTACAATCACAGTGTGAGTCTGGCAGGATCAGGCTGTACAGTCAGCTCATCGTGAAACACATTACCGCGGTCACAGCTCATCGTGGTACACATTACCGTGGTCACAGCTCATCGTGGCACACATTACCGCGGTCACAGCTCATCGTGGTACACATTACCGTGGTCACAGCTCATCGTGGTACACATTACCGTGGTCGCAGCTCATCGTGGTACACAGTGCAGTTGCCTTGGCCCCCCCGTTACTCACGTACCGTTGGTCAGGTGGTAGGTCTTGGCGTTGCTCCGGAGCCAGCTGATGGCAAGATGGGCCGACTCCTTCATGACGTCACCCAGCTGTCCCGTCAGAGTCAGTTGGCCCTCCCCCTCCATGCGGCTGGCCTCGACAAACATGATCTCCCCTCCCATGGGGGTCCAGGCCAGTCCGATCGCCACCCCCGGCTGGCTCAGCCGCTCCGACACCTGCCAGCATAGACAGTGTAGAGAATCAAAGTCCAACAAAGAACACGCTCTCAAACACAGTGTAGAGAATCAGAGCTCAAACACACAGTGCAGAGAATCAGAGCTCAAACACACAGTATAGAGAATCAGAGCTCAAACACACAGTGCGGAGAATCAGAGCTCAAACACACAGTATAGAGAATCAGAGCTCAAACACACAGTATAGAGAATCAGAGCTCAAACACACAGTATAGAGAATCAGAGCTCAAACACACAGTATAGAGAATCAGAGCTCAAACACACAGTGCAGAGAATCAGAGCTCAAACACACAGTGCGGAGAATCAGAGCTCAAACACACAGTGCAGAGAATCAGAGCTCAAACACACAGTGCAGAGAATCAGAGCTCAAACACACAGTATAGAGAATCAGAGCTCAAACACACAGTGCGGAGAATCAGAGCTCAAACACACAGTATAGAGAATCAGAGCTCAAACACACAGCATAGAGAATCAGAGCTCAAACACACAGTGCGGAGAATCAGAGCTCAAACACACAGTATAGAGAATCAGAGCTCAAACACACAGTATAGAGAATCAGAGCTCAAACACACAGTGCGGAGAATCAGAGCTCAAACACACAGTGCAGAGAATCAGAGCTCAAACACACAGTGCAGAGAATCAGAGCTCAAACACACAGTATAGCGAATCAGAGCTCAAACACACAGTATAGAGAATCAGAGCTCAAACACACAGTGCAGAGAATCAGAGCTCAAACACAGTGCAGAGAATCAGAGCTCAAACACACAGTATAGAGAATCAGAACTCAAACACACAGTGCAGAGAATCAGAGCTCAAACACACAGTGCAGAGAATCAGAGCTCAAACACACAGTGCAGAGAATCAGAGCTCAAACACACAGTGCAGAGAATCAGAGCTCAAACACACAGTATAGAGAATCAGAGCTCAAACACACAGTGCAGAGAATCAGAGCTCAAACACACAGTGTAGAGAATCAGAGCTCAAACACAGTATAGAGATGAACAAAGCAATGTAAGAGCTAAACAAAGCAATTTAAATGCAATACATTGAACAGAGGAAATTCTATTCTGAATCAGCAAAAAAGTCCTGTAAAAGCATATGTATTTTAACAAGAGACAAACTTAAAATAAAAATAAAAAAAATACAGTTTCAATGATGGATATGATTAGAAAAAAAGCTGGAATGAGACACAGGCCCTTTCACTTCTGGCAGATGCCCCCACCCCCACCCCCACCCCCACCAGGGAATCCACCCTTGAAATGCCTGTAATGGAGTGGATCCTGGGCACGCATTCCTGCCCTGCTGTACTGTGCATTCACACAGACTCAGTATGTGTTTAATGTAAGACGATCGTCTGCCTGAATGGAATGCTGAGCTATAAAGGGTAGCAGGTGGCTCTTGTAAAAGCCCTTGACAAGGAAAATCTCTGCAGTTTCACTCTCAGTGTTGGGCACACAGGCCAGGAAAATAACGCACACGAACAAAACAGACATCTCTGCAGCACAGCACGAAGAAAACAAAGCGACTGACTTGCTGCAGGGCTGAACAAAACCAGCCTTCTAAAAAACTGTTTGGAAACTGTGTTTAAAGTTTTAGAATGTAATGAGGTTAAACATGCTGCATTGCCATACCAAGATTCACTAACATTTCCACTGTGTCAGAAAGAGATCTGTCCTGTAAATACACATCCACCTCAGAACTAGGGTAGGCCAGCCTTTAAACTCCACTCCCCAGCCAGGAAACCTGTTCCTGCCTCACTACAGAAAGCCACAGTGAAGCACGAGAACTGGCTGAGGTTTTCCTTCCGTCTCTGGAAGGCTCGCTCTCACTCACTGTGTCAGCTTATTATTTCGGAGGCCTGTGCCCTCAGTCAGGATCAGCAGCAAGCTGTAAAAACAATGTGGTCAGAGAATAAGCAATGGAACCGCAGGGAGCTCTCCCCATCAGTGCCGGTGAGACAGGCACAGAGGTTCGCCCCTAATGAAAGGCGTTTCAAATCTCCAGCTGGAAATGTAGGCACCTCTCCCTGTCAGTGCCTGTGAGACAGGCAGAGGGGTTCGTCTCTAATGAAAGGCAATTCAAATCTCCAGGTGCTAAGACATGCTGGACCCGGCTAGCACTAGTAGTTCAGGTTTGAATTGTGGACCTTGTTTTTGATTTGAACAGTTCTGACTCTGTATGAAGAAGTCCACGCCCCTTCTGGCTCATGTAACCCCTGCGCTCCTGTTTCACGCCCCCTGGCCCCTGAGGCTTCCTGGGTGAAACTGTGGTGGGATTGCCTTCCCTGGTCTGTACAGCGGCTTTGCTTTATCCCTGTTCTGAAGGAAGCAGGAAATCCCCTGGATTTCGAGAAGCCGACTCATTGTTGCCACACATTCCAATGCAATGGCTCCCGCTCAGTGAACACAGGTTCTCAATCAGTGCTCAGCCCACAAGAGCACACTGAACACAGCTCCACCAGAAGAGCACACTGAACACAGCTCCACCAGAAGAGCACACTGAACACAACTCCACCAGAAGAGCACACTGAACACAGCTCCACCAGAAGAGCACACTGAACACAGCTCCACCAGAAGAGCACACTGAATACAGCTCCACCAGAAGAGCACACTGAACACAGCTCCACCAGAAGAAAACATTGAATACAGCTCCACCAGAAGAGCACACTGAACACAGCTCCACCAGAAGAGCACATTGAACACAGCTCCACCAGAAGAGCACACTGAACACAGCTCCACCAGAAGAGCACACTGAACACAGCTCCACCAGAAGAGCACATTGAACACAGCTCCACCAGAAGAGCACACTGAACACAGCTCCACCAGAAGAGCACATTGAATACAGCTCCACCAGAAGAGCACACTGAACACAGCTCCACCAGAAGAGCACATTGAATACAGCTCCACCAGAAGAGCACATTGAATACAGCTCCACCAGAAGAATCCATTGAATACTGCTCCACCAGAAGAGCACACCGAATACATTTCCACCAGAAGAGCACACTGAACACAGCTCCACCAGAAGAGCACACTGAACACAGCTCCACCAGAAGAGCACACTGAACACAGCTCCACCAGAAGAGCACACTGAACACAGCTCCACCAGAAGCTTGAAGACTCCCTGACCCCCCCCTTGATTTTCAAACCACAATTTATTTTATTGCCTCACTGATGAACCAGATCCATTCATGCTGACAAAGGGGGCTATGCAATAATCTTTATGTGATCAATACACAATGACTATATAAGATTATACTTTCACATATACAGTCTGCACTGTGCAGAGGGTTCATGTAAGACGTCTGCTTGCTCAGCAGTAAGGAATCAGACTGACAGAGCAAACGAAATGAGCAAAATGCTTTTCACAAACTTCCTGCTGACTCCCTATTTACCTGCATCTCGAAGATGGGCGGGCCCAGGATGTCTTTGAGCGCGTGCCGGTCCATTACGATAGGCATCTCCGGAGGCAGGGACAGGTCAGCTGGGCTATTGAGGGATTCCAGGACCTTCTCTCTCCTCCCTGCACAGACAGAGCAGAGCCGTTAGAGCGAGCTGGAGCCTTGCAGTTCAACACTGAGCCCCAACCCCAACCCCAACCCCAACCCCAACCCCAACCCCAACCCCAACCCTTCCAGGACCTTCTCCCTTCTCCTTACATAGTCAGAGCAGAGCCGACAGAGCGAGTTGGAGCCTCGAAGCTCAAAAATGAAGCCTAACCAGCCAAGAGAAGGGAATGTCTGCCAGAAAGAAAGCTGCTGAAATCACTGAGATACCTTGCGTAAGCAAGGAGCAGCAATTACCACCATCGTATCCATGAACCATGTCTGTATGTGATTTAACACTGACATCAATGGATTTGAATGGGCTTGTCTGAAACACAAGATCATTAGGAGAACCTGTCACTCATTCATTCTCTCTCTCTTGATTTCTCATATATATTTCAGAATGGATTCTTCAGTGTATCGAGTTCATATTCTGCTGGTGTGATTGTCTGCATTGCTCTGGTGATATTGGGACCCTTTCCAGCACCAGGGGCCATCACACATTGAAACACAAGGCCTGCATTAGCCTACTATTTGATTCTGTTCCCACATCACTGATCTAATTGGGGTGATGTTGTCAGCTTGCATTGCTGACACAGGGGAATATAACCTGTGGTAGGAGAATGGGTTAATTAAATTACATGAGCAACAGAACAAATGGGAGATACTCCTGTACACAGCTCACAATTCAATTTGGTACAAGTCCTGAATAACCCTAAGCCAATGTCAAGGCTCTGCCTGGGTGGAATAGTTCTTATACTCTTCTCCAGTTCTGCATAAGATGAGTAACATCACCCCAGGTAAGCTGAGAAGACAAAATCATTACAAAATCATTCCATGCTGTGTCATTGATAAGCTCAGAGCTCAGGCTATCTGATACAGGGAAACCATGCAGCCTGACACCTGCACACATATTACTAGTGTGGGATTCATCTGGATATAAACAGAAAGGACCATGCAGCTGTGTGTGTACAGGGTACACAATATCCTCTACAGATAAATCGCTTTAGTTTGTACACTACAGTATGCATTACACTCCCTAACCTCATCTTTCTTACTGGAGTTTCAGGGAGTATTGAAATGCGTGTGTCCTGCTGAGATCTGCAGTAAAGAGAGAATGAAGCAGATCAATTCAAACTCAAGGAGGAAGGCACTGGGGAGCACATGAAATCACCTCCAGGATCTGAACATTTTCTGCACTGACACACACCGTCGACTGCAGGGAACAGAAGCTGCTGTACACCTCTCTCGCGTCTCACGCAAGACCTCCCAAAGTGTAACAATACTGACGCACAACCAGCAGTTTGGCTCCACGCCTGTGCGCACGGTTCAGTGCTGGTAACGCAAGAGCACTTTCCAGACAATGAGATCCAGAACAAGTCCTGGCTGGAGGGTAAACCTGGGCAGATGCACAGATGAGGAGGAATAGCAGAGGAGAGGTGGGGAAACCACTTCAAAGCTGTGTTTACACTGGGGCTTGAGCAGCTGAACAACCACGGGGGAACACGCTGGCACAGGCTTCAAAGCAGGGGGGGAAACCACAAGACACTCAAATATAGATATGCACTCATGATCATGATACACATTATATATATACACACACACACTGCTGTGCAAAAGTCTTAGAGATGTTGCATTTTTCTACTCTGATGCATTATGAGCATCAACAATTTACTCAAAGCCTCCACCAGTGTTTTCTACTATTATAACAACCTTGACTTGCATAAAGAAGGAAAAACATTTAGTGAAATAGCTAGCATCACTCGATTTTCAAGGTGTGGTATCCGAAGCATAATCAACAAGCACAGAGAAACATCACCTGTGATTGACAAACCCAGGACTGGAAGAACCAACAAGCTGTCTAACAAGGATGAGCAATACTTGAAGATAATATCCTTAAGGAATAGAAAGAAGACAAGCATTGAATTGACAACAGAACTGGCAGAAGGCACAGGTGTCGCTGTCCATCATATCAACAGTACGAAGGTCACTGGGGCACTGTGCAAACAAACTATAGCACACATGTATTCATCTATTGTATAACTTATTAATAATAATGATTTGTCATGAAGAGACATTTACAGATTACCCCAGCTCCCATCTGCTCCTCTGTAATGATCGCTCTACACAACAAGAAAGGCAAAGTCCCCAGAACCCCTAGGCATGATCTCAGATACTGGAGGGCGTGGCTATGACATCACTGTGGATGGGGAGAGGTCGTGACCCAGCGGAACCTCCCTGCTTTGATTTGGGCAGTATGCTGAACTTCAATTACCTTCCCTATCAATTACGAAAAACGGTGGAGACTTTCTGCAAACAAGAGAGGACCGCTGTGAAATTCCACTGAGCCGTCACTCAAAGGGCTTTCAGTCTTAACATCCTCGTTGCTGTAGAGCATTGGTTCCCAGTCTTTTGTTATGTTGCATTTACCTCAATTGAAAAAGGGTTGGCTTCATTACAGAAGAGGGTAGGGAGTATTACAGAGAAACATCTTGCAAGATTAAAATGAAGGGCAGCTCAGTAACAACACACTCTGAACCCGTGCCAGCAACTCTGAAACCAGGGCTTGGATGAGGAGTGAGAGGAGGAGCACAGAACTCTGCGGCTCTGCTCATATTGTGAAGCGCAGCAGGGTTGTAAATGTGAGGCACACAGAAACCTGCAATCCACTTCTGAAGCACTGCACTGGGGTGAGATCCTGCAGCTGCTTTCCTTGTAGTTGAAGTGTTTGAAATCTGCAACAGTGTACAGTAGGACTAGGTGCACTTGAGCTTTCTAACCAGGGTCTGCTTCACACAAGCAATAGTGAAGAGCAGCCCTGGACTGAACAGCAGGAATGACCGCTCCGCTCAGCACTGAGGTCATGCTGTCTGAGCCTGTCACTTCTTTATATACTGGGGAAACAATGTTCATGTCAATTTATACAATTATGCATATGCTGCAGAACTGACAGTACTGATACAGACCTCATTCAAGCACTTGTTCAGAGTCTGACATTCTCAGCATATCTAAGCATATCTCAGCTACAGATCATGTGGAAATATAAAAAATAGAGAGCCCCTAGCCATTAAAACAAACACTGCAAGCGAGACACAACCAATTCCATACCAGTGAGGAACTCCAGCTGCACACAAACGCAGTGCTTGTACGAAAAGAACCCCATCATACTTCAGGCAAGTCACGATGCATAGAACAGCGAGGATTCAACAGAAAGCCCCACCTGCCTCAAAGACTCTGTTGGTACTAAAAGGCAGCTCTGCTGCTGCCCAGACCCCACAAGCACAAAGCCTCTTCACAGCCTCACACTGGCTCTGATCCAGGGGGTTTATTGAGCGAATCCCATCAGGTTTTCCACTGAAGGCTTATATAAAGGCCACTGGACATTTCTTTAACTTTGTGCTGGCACCAGTTTAGTTTCTTGCTAATTTTCTGCATTTTAAGTGACAATCATTCCAGCCTTAGTGCAGCACTTGTAAATGTAGCTAATAACTCTCGGGGTGGAGATCAGTTTGGCTGCTGGACTGCTTCACAGGCTTACATTACTCTGTCTGAAGATATTCCCAAGCTTGCCTGGCTGAAACCCCACACTGTCAGGTTATAATGAGAACAGGACGAGACACCCTGTCTTACAGCCACTGCAGAACAAACCACAGCATGACCTCAGACACTGGCGGGCGTGGCTATGACATCACTCCAGAGTACAAAGGAGAGGTCGTGACCCAGTGGAACCTCCCCGCTCTGGTTTGGTTCTATGGATTTAGAACACTTCCAGAGAATTTAGAAGGCTTTCAGAGCACTGTGAAATTACACATTAACTTCATTCACTCACAAGCGATCACCTGTGAACCTGCCATGCTCACAGGATTAACGCAAGGTATTCGAGATTAATGAACAGCGAGGATGAACATTATTAGATTCTCGAGATTGATCAGCACAGGCTGTACATTCGCTAATGTGGTTAATGTATTAGCGGATCTCTTTGATTTAATTAGCGATGATGACTCTCCTTGAATGAAGCAGCACTTTGCTTTTGTGACCTTAACAGCAATTAAATTTTACTTGGTATTTTTATTTTTTGTAAAAATCTAAGAGCTGGCCATATAAACATTGTGGGAAACCTTGTGAAGTAAAATGATAAATGTGGGAAATGGATTGAGAGGTGTTAGATTAACGCATTGAGAGGTGGTAAATTAACAGATTGAGAGCTGTGTCAGTGCAAGCTGTGTCAGTGCAAGCTGTGTCAGTACAAGCTGTGTCAGTACAAGCTGTGTCAGTGCAAGCTGTGTCCAGTGCAAGCTGTGTCCAGTGCAAGCTGTGTCAGTGCAAGCTGTGTCCAGTGCAAGCTGTGTCCAGTGCAAGCTGTGTCCAGTGCAAGCTGCATTAAACTATGCAGGCGTGCCTGATCCATATCCTGCTATCCTCACGTGATCTTACACAGCTCCCTGTCAGCTAACCCTAACCCTCCACTGTGTGCTCTCTACACAGCCCCGTCAGCTAACCCTACCCCTCTACTGTGTGCTCTCTACACAGATGCCTGTCAGCTTTCTGTTCCTCTGCAGCAGCTGCTTCATTCCTGCTCATTATGTGACCTGGTTACCAACTGGATGTAAATAAAGCACAAACATGCTGAAAACAGCGAGAGCATCACAAAGCAAGCCGAGAGAGTTCTACTGAACTCAATGCGACTGCTAACAGGATTTCAAAGAAACACGCAGCAGGGAGAACTTCTTTATGCACATAGAGTATCAGTGCAGAAGCACAGCAGAGTCTCGCTGTCCTGTGAAAAGCAGCATACAGGAGAGAGGCTCTGTTAGGAAGAGTTTAACCTGAACCTGCTGCTAGAAACAGCAATGACAGCTGTGCCGAGTCGGGCAGCATTGCACTGCTCATAAGTTCTCTTAACAAGTCTCTTTGTTGGGGTGTCTAATGTTGTCATTGTAACCTAGCAACAGAAAACGTTTACAATGCGCTGAAAAGGGAGATGGTAGTTTTCTTTTTCCAAACAAAGGGCATGGGGGTGGATCCGCCCCGCCTGATTGGTGCTCTTCAGAGAGCTGTGACTGTGCTCACAATGTCTGCCAGTGAACATGTTCTGCAATCTAATCTCAGCATCAATACCAATAATACAGATCACACATTACACAAGCACTGAATCTCAGCCTATTTAAACTTCACTGAGACTTTTTAAAGAGCAGTTAACTGTGCAAACACTGAGCTTAGATACAATTGACATGAGACACCAAGCCAGTTGGGATTTAAAGCTAAAAATACAGACAGACATCTGGGCTCCTTGACCAGAGGAATGATTTCACTGTGATGATTAGACAGGCTTGCAGTGAGGACCCTAATATAGAAACAACACAGCCCTTTGGGATGGAGCTGCAGTCAGGATTGAAAACACATTGCTGGATGCAGCTGTGCTACAGTATGCAGGACACACACAACCTGGAATACTGGACTGCTGTTTTAAATAGAAAATGCTTCAATAATGTGTGTTTGTAAATGAGCTCACTGACCTATTCAGCATTCCTATCATCTGATATTCCACTCTCTGTATGGTAGTAATAACATTACGCATGACGAGTTACGCATGTCAGCTAGGCTCAGAACTGAAACCACTGTATATGCACCAGATGCAGTGCATTGCACTGAAGTGTGTGTGTGTGTGTCTGTGTCAGGAAGCACGTCTCAATATATTCCCCTGCATAAATACACTGAGGAGGAAGCCCAGCCCAGCTGCTTATCCAGGGAGGAAGATCACACGGGTATAGTGTTGTGTTGCTGCAGGACTGTATTAAACCAGTTGGCCTTCCTTCACTTGGTTCACTGCCATGGACAGTTGGTCGCTCTGTCTTGTGACAATAGGCTTCAGTGAATGTGTGGTACTCTGCTATGGAACACCACAATGAAGTTCTGTGTACATCAATGATTCTATATATAGCTGCTCCTCAGTGGTTTAAACTGACGGCCCTTGTGCTAGTTTGCTGCATTAAAGTGTCTCGTCTGAAGCACATGGTAAAAATGCAGCGTAGTTCTGAAGTCTGACACACTTAGCTATAGCATGTATGTACTGTGCTAGAGCATGGTTTCCATAATGCTTGAGCACACTCGAGTCTTGTTACCTACACTGTGCACGTGAGCACACTGGACAGTGACAGAGCAGACAGAGGGAAGCCCTGCCCTGGACAGCCTCTGCACTCTCACCCTGCTGGTTATTGTCAAAGAGGTGAGCTGCAGACTAACAGGACCGGCGGACTCCAGAAGATAAAAAATCAAACACACATGAAGAGAGACAGAGTCCTGCAAGGTGTGCTGGTCTGCTTGACTTTTCCATTCATACATCTCAGCACACAGCACACGCTGCTGACTGGGCAGGCTCCTCCCAGCACACAGCAAGCGCTGCTGACTGGGCAGGCTCCTCCCAGCACACAGCAAGCGCTGCTGACTGGGCAGGCTCCTCCCAGCACACAGCACACGCTGGGCAGGCTCCTCCCAGCACACAGCACGTGCTGGGCAGGCTCCTCCCAGCACACAGCACGCGCTGGGCAGGCTCCTCCCAGCACACAGCACGCGCTGGGCAGGCTCCTCCCAGCACACAGCACACGCTGGGCAGGCTCCTCCCAGCACACAGCACGCGCTGGGCAGGCTCCTCCCAGCACACAGCACGCGCTGGGCAGGCTCCTCCCAGCACACAGCACGCGCTGGGCAGGCTCCTCCCAGCACACAGCACGCGCTGGGCAGGCTCCTCCCAGCACACAGCACGCGCTGGGCAGGCTCCTCCCAGCACACAGCACGCGCTGGGCAGGCTCCTCCCAGCACACAGCACGTGCTGGGCAGGCTCCTCCCAGCACACAGCACTGCTGGATTTACTTTGCTCGGTTCACACTTCAAAATGCTGCCATTGTGCAGTGCTTCATCATGACATTAATTACGCACTGCAAGATATGCATTGTTAGGCACTAACTAAGCCCAGCATGAAGCATATCAAGGTCTGCAGAAAAGAAATGAGCCGTCATTCTAGACTACACACCATCACTTCCATTAAAAGATGAACACACTGCACTGTCCCCTTTGATATTGCACACCCCTGCTAATCTTTCCAGGCTGTATAACTAAACTAAAACCCCAGGGGCAGGGGGTATAACGGGCACCTACCTGCTGCCTCGGGTCCTGGTGGAGGGTCAGTCTTGGTCACTTTGTTCCCCTCGGCCACCTTGACCGCCACGGCCCTGCAGATTGCCCCGAACTTCCTCTCCAGCGCGCGCACGCCAGCCTCCCGCGTGTATCTGCGGAGTGGAGAGGAGCCGGTGAGAGTGGGATTTGGGCAGCACCACGCCTACACCCAGTCCTAGGGTTATTAATAAGGGATGGAAATAAGACTACTATTACATAGCAGATTCACCCATTCCAGGTTTTAATAGTGCAGTGTGTAGGAAACAAGCTCAGGTGTGTCTGATCAAATTATTATTATTATTATTATTTATTTATTAGCAGACGCCCTTATCCAGGGCGACTTACAGTCGTAAACAAAAATACATTTCAAGAATCACAGTACAAGTAATAATACAATTAAGAGCAAGATAAATACAATGACTTTGGTTCTAGCAAGTACAAGTATGACAAAATACGATTCAGTAACGGAGCAAATAACAGTGTCAGTGATAGTTACTTCTGGATATAATTTAATACAAAATACTACAGATTAAATAACACTTGACAGATTACAGTACTCTAAAGTACACGATTAAATGCAAAAAAAAAAAAAAAATGCAATGGGAGTTGTGAAAGATTTCACCTTCTCGGGTTCGTTGCCCCTTTAAAAATTGACCCAGACACAGAAATAGTGTTCAGCGCTTCCGCGCACTTTTAATAAAACAAACAAAAACACAAAACAAACACCTAGCTCTTATCGAGCACTAACTACACACGCAGGAACCTAACTAACGCAGGACGGCTAAGCCGTTTCCCTGCCCCACAAAACAGTTTAATACCGCACTTACTTTTCAACTTTCTCGCTCGTTCTCTCTGACTGCTGGGAAGCAGAGCACCTCGTCTGCCTCCTTCTCCTCAGCAGCCCCGAGCAGACTGACTGCTCTCCTTTTAAACTGCCCCATAACGCTCAGGTGCGGATAATCATTACAATTACACAACAAGTGCATTCTCACATGTTTTCTCTCTTGCAGGGAGGTTTTAACCCCCTCCCTGCTGTCTCACTCCACCTGCTTCCTCACAGAGTCTTATTTCCATCCTTATTAGTTCCTGTCAGTGGTTCTCGACTCCCAGCGAGTCATTGGAAGTGAAAGACAGCCCCTCCCCCCTCCCCCCTCCCTCCTCCCCACCTGCTGACGATGTCGCTGGTGGCTTCCTGTGGGATGTGGATCTGCTGAGGGGTCAGGCCATGCTGCTCCAGCTGCTTGGGGATCAGGTGCCTGTGAGCGATCTCAATCTTCTCCTCCTGAGTGTAGCCTGCAGCACAGAGGCACAGACAAAGACACACACACAGACAGACACACATACAGACACAGACACACACACACACAGACAGACAGACAGACAGACACACATACAGACACACACATACACACACACACAGACAGACACACAGACACAGACAGACACACACACATACACAGACAGACATACATACAGACACACATACAGACAGACAGACAGACACACATACAGACACAGACACACACACACACACAGACAGACAGACAGAGACAGACAGCCACACATACAGACACACACACACACACACACAGACAGACACACAGACACAGACAGACACACACACATACACAGACAGACATGCATACAGACACAGACACATACAGACAGACATACACACACACACACATACAGACACACACACACATAGACAGACACACAGACAGACACACACACACACACACAGACAGACACACACATACAGACACACATACAGACAGACAGACAGACACACACACACAGACAGACACACACACAGACAGACAGACAGACACACATACAGACACACATACAGACAGACACAGCTTCTGTCAGCAAGGCCAGTTTGTTGACTTACTGAATAAAAGACGATAACAAAAGACCCTTCCACAACGTGCAGAACAGACACAGTTTATTCTAACCTGCTCAAGCTACACTGAATGATCTTTTCTATATTCCATCATTAAGAAATCTGCTTGCTTTGCTCATATCAGTTTCCAGCCCAATAGGTTCTATGTGCAGCAGGGTGTCACGGCCTGGCTCGGCTCGGCTTGGCTCACCTGGCACCTGCAGCACCTCCATCCTGTCCAGCAGAGCCGGCGGGATGGTGGCCGTGGTGTTAGCAGTGGCGATGAAGAGCACCTGGGAGAGGTCAAAGGCCACGTTCAGGTAGTGGTCAGTAAAGCCGTGGTTCTGTTCCGGGTCCAGGACCTGAAATAAAGAACGTGTTTAAAGAAGTTAGAAAAGCGAAGGGCAGAAAATCGCTCCCTCTGCAGGGCTGGTCAGGCACTCACTCAGCAGCACCCCAGGCTTCGGCAGAGTTTGCTTGGTTTGGGATGTGGTTGTCTGAGTCAGTGTGGGGGCGCCTGCAGACAGACAATGCTCACAGTTCTGGTCAGTGAGAAGCTGTCTTATTCCACCTCTTTCAGACACCCTGTGCCATAAATGCAGTAGCATTTCACTATTGCACTATCTGAACAAATGAAGGCTCTTTTTTGGATTATTTTTGTGCCAGGTTGATTTTTCAAACAGCTGCTTCACGGGACTTATCCCTGCAAGAAACAGAATCATAAAAACAGGCAGCAGCCCATACCCCACTTCCATTACTGCCCCCTCAGCCTGCCCCACACGACTGGGGCTTTGCACTTTCTGTTGCTTTGTTCACAGGCTTGTAGCCAAGAGAAGCTTCACCTGCATGGAGGCGGGATCACAAGCTCTTGCTTGCAGCCAATCAGCTACTTGCCATAATGACAGGATGATGCTATTATTACCAGAAAGGGTTACTGAAGACAGTTTGGAGAGCTGCTGCCTGGAAACCCGAGGCACCGCAGGCAAAGGAGATAAACCCTTAACAAGATGCCTGCTGTTTCCCAGTCAGCACAGCAAACACCCCGCTTACAGCACAGGAATGCACTGGCGTTCTTGTTTAGTCCCGTTTCTTCAGATAAAGAGGACACCAAGCACACACCTTCTTTAGCTCTGCTTTCATGCAAACATCAACACGACAAGTGTAAGCACCCCAATCCTGACCAAATCCCGTTTCAAAGCTCTTTCGGTGAAAGAGAACACGCTTTCTCTACAACACACCACAAGAGATGAAAGAATGCAAACACTTGACATCATGGTCTGGGTTTCATAAGATTACTGAAAAGATAAAAGCACGCGTACAGGAGTCATGGTTACTGCTGCCGTTCTCACTTAAACAATCTCAGTAAGTGTGCATGTTTATTAAACAAAAGGACAAGCTACAAGCAACCTCTTTCCAAAGCAAGTTGCAAATCATTGTTTCCCTGATTGCTGTTTTGCAACACGGAGGCATAAGGAAATCTCATTATCTCCCAGACTGTAATCAAGCAATAAAAGATGTTTAATCTACAGAACGAACCCTCGTGGACTGCAATCACGCTAGCAGAAAGAACCAGACTGATATACAAGGGGTGGCTCAGAGGCCCTGCAGTAACAACAACACTACTGGCTGGCTGGCTGGCTGGATGGCATGGTGCTTCGGATATTTATGATTAAACATGTCCCCAAAACATCCTGCTGGCAATATCTCCACCCCCTCTTAATTCAGTTACAAAACGCACAGCTTGTCAGTTAATAGCTCCCAGCTAGCCCACGCTGAGGAACTGTGATTGTGAACAGAGGCAGCAAACACAGGGCTCTCTGTCACAGCATTTTATAACCAGCGAGGCCAGTGCCAAGCCCAAAGAGGTCCACAGAAGCCTCCTCTCCTTCAGTCCACAGCACCAGCTCGTTCTTTCTTTGCTGTAAATGATCTCTCGGATGCAAGAGGGAGCTCTTAGTGAAAGCACCTCTTTATTACAGGGCTGCTCTTCCAGGAAGGGTTATGGAAATTCAGAGTCCCATTTCCTCTGTTTTTCAATAACAAACGGCAATGAGTGGAGGACTGAAGGAGTGCTGCAGGGCTAATGCACTGTCGGCTCTGCTGGTTTGTGCGTCTCATTACTGGAGTGAAGGAGCGATGCAGGGCTAATGCACTGTCGGCTCTGCTGGTTTGTGCGTCTCATTACTGGCTCTTTCCACCGCTGCAGCATCACAGTGCAGGCCTGAATGTGTGCCTAATTCATGTCATTCCAACTCCACTTCACTACAGGTGACTTCCACAAACGCCAACGGCTCAAATCAATGACAAAACATAATAATGATTCCTCAGTTCAGCTTTAGAACAGTCTATGATGAACAGGGGGGTGCTGATACTCTTACTCGGAAATGCCTTTAAGAAGCATTTATCTGCGTTTAAGAAATACATCCATTCATTCATTGATTTCAAAACCAGAAAAGCTGGCCTTCCCCTCACTTTTACAATACACTCAATAACAATTAACTTCTGCATTGAGCATTTTAAAAGACATCTGGAAGGGAATTTTCATCTCATCCGGGGCTCTGACATTTTCACTTACTTCACGGTCCCCAGCCCAGCTAACGTGCCTGTGAGAACCTGCCGGGGCTATAGAGCCATGTTCAGGATCTCAGGGGCTGAGGCATGAGGCCTTGGAATGCACAAGTTATTTCATTACGACAAAAAGCAGGGTTGCATATACTGGGTGTGCTCTCCTCTCCTCTCCTTCCTTCCTTCCTTCCTTGAGTAGCAATCCCATGGTGCTGTAAATGCAGCTCAAATCAGGAGAGGTGTGCTCTGCAGCGCACGATAAGGGTTGCCATGCATCATTGTTCACTGCATGAAGCCAGGGTGGTCCTTCACTCTTATCTCAGGTATCTGAGAGAGGTCTGCTTCCCCGACTCCTCACAGCACCTGATCTTGGTAGACACAGCTAATCTACAGTCAATCAGAACTGTCCATTTAAACTGCCTAAAGGTTCAGAGTTAATCCTTTGCCTTTCACCTACATGATCCCCGGATTCAAGCTTAACAAAGTCATGCGCTGGTTTTGTGCAGGCCTGTCACTACTGTTTGTGTGAATTGTGCCTGTAACCTCGGTGTACCCTTCCTGAATTCACACAGGAAACCTTTGCAAACAAGGCACCCTCAGTTCTAAGATAAACCGATGAAATATAAAGTGGAATAATTTACGTATTAGAAGCAACACAGCACACCTTCCCTCTCTCATCCCTCTCTCATCGCCTTCAAACAGGATTCTTTATTTCAGATGGGCAATCCGGAGCAAACAGGATTCTGTGTATTTAGCTAATGAACTCACAGTTTATTGAAGGCCATTGCTCAGCTCTGGAGCACAGTTATTTACTTGCAGGGCTAATACACAGCAGGGCTATATGTCAGGGTTACAGCATCATCCTCCTCTATTGTGCACTAGGAATTTCAATGACACTCTCCCTATCCAATGACACATTCTACAAGTCATAAAAACAGGTCGCAAAAGCACACAGGCAAACAGATCAAAGACATACCAGCCAGCTTCAAGTTCTAATTTTCACGGCTTACTGATAAGTTGTGATGCATTTTCCAATGGGCATGCCAGGCCACTCCTCCTCTGACCTACCCTGAATGGGCACGCCAGGCCACACCTCCTCTGACCTACCTCCAATGAGCACGCCAGGCCACGCCTCCTCGGACCTACCTCCAATGAGCACGCCAGGCCACGCCTCCTCTGACCGACCTCCAATGAGCACGCCAGGCCACGCCTCCTCTGACCGACCTCCAATGAGCACGCCAGGCCACGCCTCCTCGGACCTACCTCCAATGAGCACGCCAGGCCACGCCTCCTCTGACCGACCTCCAATGAGCACGCCAGGCCACACCTCCTCTGACCGACCTCCAATGAGCACGCCAGGCCACACCTCCTCTGACCTACCTCCAATGAGCACGCCAGGCCACACCTCCTCTGACCTACCTCCAATGAGCACGCCAGGCCACGCCTCCTCAGACCTACCTCCAATAGAGCAGCCGCAGGGTCCCCTTGGAGACTCTTTCCCAGCTTGTCCACTTCGTCCAGCAGGAAGACAGGATTGGCGACGCCCACCACCTTCAGGCCGTTGATGATGCGGCCGGGCATGCTGCCCACGTAGGTGCGCCTTAGAGAAAAGAACGCAGCGATAAGCGAAGAGGAATAGTCAAGCGTCCGGCTCTGCAGCAACAGGAGTAACGTCTGCTAGTCCTCAGAGACCCTAACGTCTCTGATCTGTATTAGCGTGCACTCACACGCGCACAATACACACACATCATTCAAAATGTTGGGAAGTAATTCAAAAGGTGTGATCTACACATGTCCACAATAACAGCACTCCAGTGACACAACTACCTCTTAACAAGGCTGTTCACCCCCCCAGTCAGCCCTGCAGCAGTGGCACAGACAGGATGCCAGATTTCTCTGAGCGAGGCTGTAAATCCTTCATAAGCCTGTGCAAAGCATTCATTAATATGATATACCAGTCCATGCACAATTGTATTATTACTTGTACTGTGATACTTGAAATGTATTTGCTTAGGATTGTAAGTCGCCCTGGATAAGAAATAAATAATAATAATAATAATGCACTACACTGTGGCGTCCAACACAGCAAGTTAGAGGCAGCAATCCATGATGAGGTATTACAGCTTAAGAAGGATTCCCACTCCCCTCAATAGCTGGGAATACAAGGGACTAAGAAATTTCATCTCCACAGACACTGTACAGTAATCTCTCTATAGAGAGTAGTGAAGGGACATCTCAGTTAGTTATCTGGAGGTTGTTGTGTTCGCATGTTTGCTCATTCCAGGCTAACCAGACCCTATTGAAGCTGCTGGCTGGTTTCAGGGGCTGTATGCTCTGGTGTTCATAGAGAGACAAACGCTTCGCTGTCCATGTGAACAAATAGCAGACCTGCTCGCTTCTTTCTTTCTTTGTTTTTTTAATAGTATTTGCATTACAAATCACCATTACGGGCCGACTACGTACGGGCCAACCGCAGAGAGAGAGATACAGAGAGCGAGAGGTAAACACAACTTTACACATTTAATTCACATTGATATCGTGATAATAATACCACAGTACAGTACAGAGCAAGTTCAGAGTGGAATTTGGAAACGGAACTGCGTCAAGTTTTAATTTTAAATTACTTGTATTGTAACGCTTGAAATGTTTTTGCTTACGATTGTAAGTCGCCCTGGATAAGGGCGTCTGCTAAGAAATAAATAATAATAATAATTATCCTCTTGTGCTGTTAAAAATACAAGAACAGGATGTTTACAGCTTTCCTCGTTCTCTTTCTCCATGCTGCTGCCATAGTAGCAGGACATTCCATGCTATCTGGACCCCTGCTGGTTTCCAAGTAAACTCAGCTTCCTCCTGAACTTGCCTGGGAGGAGCCCCTCAGTCTGTGTGTGTGTGATTCCCAGCGCTGCTCCCCAGGGCGCTGGAAATAATCCCACAATGAAGCAGCCCTGAACAACACATGCAGGCGCTCCGTTCACTATTTGAACTAGATTGAATCATTAGGGCTGGAGTGTTACAGTGCGATGCAGCAGTTTACAAGGCAATCGCACGGTGGCCTCTTTAACAAAGCCTGCTTTACTGCGAGCAGCATCGGACTCTGGAGGCTCAAGTGCCCTGTGCTGTACCTGTGTCCTCGGATGTCAGACTGGTCGCACACTCCCCCCAGAGCGATCCTGTGGAACTCCCTGCCCAGCGTCTTGGCGATGGAGCGGCCCACGCTGGTCTTGCCCACGCCAGGGGGACCCACGAAGCACAGGATGGGCCCCTTCAGGTTGTTCTTGAGCTGGCGCACAGCCAGGTACTCCAGGACCCGCTTCTTCAGCTTCTCCATGGCGTAGTGGTCACTGTCCAGCAGCACTCGGGCCGCGTGGATATCCAGGCAGTCTGCAGGGGAAACCAACAGGATTTGAACCTGAGTGACTTGTTTACAAGTGAGCAAGTAGTGCCATTGGGTCTGTAACGTACTGAGCACAGACACAAGATCTTGGTTTAACCTCTCCTCTAAATCACTGTGCTGGGGCACTAGTTCAGAGCTCTGGACTCGGCAGGTCACAGGGGAGTGTGTGTGTGTGTGTGTGTGTGTATAGAAGGGTATTTGCTTTTATATAAAGCCTTGTTGGGAAATGATAGCAATGAAGCTGTCTGATGTCTGTTTTCCATCTCAGTGACAAGCTGAAGACAATCTCATTCAAACAGCCTTATCTTTCCTTTACAGGACCACACTATGCAGGCAGCTTTGATGCACTCGCAAAAATAAATCCAGATAAAAAGAGGATTAGTTTGTCTTCAGACTGTCACCAAAACAAGGCGTGGCCTGCAACCAGGCTACAGGAATAATCAAGTCTCCTTGGTGTTCTTTCACAATGAATGTGAAAGCAGATGCAGTCGGCTTTGTTTGTATTCTGTATGCACCAGTGACATGCCTATGCAACAGCCAGGAACAAGGCAATGATGTGGTGACCTTTCTTTAAAAGTGCTGCAACTAACACTGCAAAGAATGAAATCCCTCATCTGTCAGAGCAAGTGAAATACAGCGAGGTGGCAATGCAGTGGGCAGGCCAAACAATCCCTTACTGCCCCCCAGTGGCTCAAACCGCCATAGCAATACCTAGGCACTTCAATCCACAGTTAAGAAACAGGCATCCCCAATACGAAGTGTGTCTTTGGATGCTCATGTCTATGTACAGAGCTTGCAGTACGGACTCGTTTCGTACCTGTGGTGCTCTTATTCCAGGGCAGCTCCACCATGAGCTCCAGGTAGTTCCTGGTGAGGGCGTACTCCGGCATGGACTGTGGCATCTTCTTCAGCCTGCCGGAAGCACACACGCACACACACGCACACGCACGCATGCACGCACGCACACACACGCACACACGGGTGAGTCTCTTTATTCAGCCTGCCAGGAGCACACTTAGATCTTTAATGCAGATCTCTAAGTTTTGGGGGGCTTCCTCTAATCAAGCTGAGAGTGCATTTCATTCTCGCACACTCTTTGCTGTGTCAGGCCCGTCATACAAAGAGTGCAAGAGAAAGTACACTCTCTGCTTGACTAGGGGCAGCCAACGAGCGCTTACAAACACATCATTAAATCTAAATAAAAAAGACAACCTCTAATCTGAACATATTCATCTGTTTTCCTAGAATCTGTTGTGTTTTAAACGGTTTGAATGCTTTGTCATTGACATTCTGAGTGCAGAGCTACATTCTCAGTGAAACTCTAAGTGTACCTGCTGCAAATGGGTGCCAATGGGGACAGGACTTCAACACATATTCAAATCTAGGCATCAGACACACACTAGCTGGGATTACTGTGGAAATGCATCTTGGTGGTTGCCGGAAGGGGAGTGCACTCGGTGGAGCTCACTGCATGGGGAGTGCACTCGGTGGAGCTCACTGCATGGGGAGTGCACTCGGTGGAGCTCACTGCATGGGGAGTGCACTCACAGCGTACCTCTTGATCTCTTTGACACAGACTTTCAGAGCCGGCTCTGGCATGCTGGCGCTCCTGATCTTCTTCTCCAGCAAGGCGATGTCATCGCTGTCCTCATCCTCCTCCTCCGCCTCCTCAGCAGTGTCCAGGGAAAACTGCCCACCCGGAAAATGTCCGATTTTGCGGATTGGGCGGATAGCTACCACCTGGAACGATGGAAGAAGCAGAGTGAGATCACATACCTTTCACTGGGTGTGGACCGAGTGTTCTGCAGCACTGCCTATACCAGTCATTGCTGTTGATTCTTTAACATTGTTTATGTATATATCTGGATGCACATTTTTAAATGTAAAATCCTCTCCTACAGTGTAGTGTGGAATCATATTTATCAATTTGCAGACCCACCGTCTTGTCCTCGTCCTGCCGCGGTTTCCTGGTCTTCTGCAGGAGCTTCAGGCCCTCGATCTGCCGGGTCAGCAGAGGGATGAGTTTCTTAAACCTCTCCTCCAGCCCCACTGCGTCCAGGATCTGAGGACAGCCACAGCCACAGCCACACACACACACACAGTGTTGAGAGTTACAAGGAATCTGCACTTTGTGGATATTTACAATATGCTTACACAGTGGAACCGGGCATGCATGTTGTGAATGGACCCGCTCCTACAGCAATACATATTTCTGTGTAAAACGAAGCAGAAGTTTATTGCCGTTTATAAGCTCTCTGATGTTCACCTGCAGTTTCTCGCTGTTGGACGTGCGGATCATGGACGCCAGCATGTCCGGGAGAGTCTCTTTGGGCAAACTGTCCAACAGGCGCCGCAGCTTGGCAACCACAGGGACAGACATGTCCAGCATGTCCACCAGCTGTGAGGGAGAGAGAGGAGCAGCTGTTTTGCATCAGAATGACTTGAGTGAGTGTAGGGGAATGCCAAGAGTACACTTCAGTTGGAGCACAGGGGGGGACACCTTCTAGTTAATATTAGTGTGCTTACTTTTAGACTCTAGACTTTTGTTTCTAATAATAGGCTGCGGGACAGAGTAGGGGTCGGGTTCACCACTCAGAGCTGGCCCTGATTATCAGACAGGACAAACATGTGAAATGAATGTGTCCTGTGTGTGTGTCTGTGTGTGTGTGTGTGTGTCAGTACCTGCACAGCATGCTTGTAGAACTGCTCTCCCAGCGTGCGTGTGTGTGTGTCAGTACCTGCAAAGCATGCTTGTAGAACTGCTCTCCCAGTGCGTGTGTGTGTGTGTCAGTACCTGCAAAGCATGCTTGTAGAACTGCTCTCCCAGTGCGTGTGTGTCAGTACCTGCAAAGCATGCTTGTAGAACTGCTCTCCCAGTGCGTGTGTGTGTGTGTGTGTCAGTACCTGCACAGCATGCTTGTAGAACTGCTCTCCCAGCGCGTGTGTGTCAGTACCTGCACAGCATGCTTGTAGAACTGCTCTCCCAGCGTGTGTATGTATGTGTCAGTACCTGCACAGCATGCTTGTAGAACTGCTCTCCCAGCGTGTGTGTGTGTGTGTGTGTCAGTACCTGCACAGCATGCTTGTAGAACTGCTCTCCCAGCGTGTGTATGTATGTGTCAGTACCTGCACAGCATGCTTGTAGAACTGCTCTCCCAGCGTGTGTGTGTGTGTGTGTGTCAGTACCTGCACAGCATGCTTGTAGAACTGCTCTCCCAGCTCCCCCAGCTCCCCTTCCAGCAGGGCCTGGCTGGCGTGCTGCTCCAGCTGGTCCAGTTGCTCCACCTCCCCCACTGCGAAGGGGCGCTCCTTCAGCAGCTGCAGCGTGCGGAACCGGCACAGCCCAGTAATCAGCAGCGTGTAGTGGGGCTTCGGCCAGTTACTGCCAACCACCTGCACCGCAATGCCTGCTGTGCCAACCCTGGGGAGAGAGTTCGGCCAGTTACTGCCAACCACCTGCACCGCGAATGTCTGCTGTGCCAACCCTGGGGAGAGAGTTCGGCCAGTTACTGCCAACCACCTGCACCGCGAATGTCTGCTGTGCCAACCCTGGGGAGAGAGTTCGGCCAGTTACTGCCAACCACCTGCACCACGATGCCTGCTGTGCCAACCCTGGGTTGAGATCATAACTTCTCAAACTGGATTAAATCACAAGTTTTTCTACAGCTGCACTAATATTTTAACTTGATTCATTAATTAAGCTATTCGTATTATTAATATTGCTATGTATTCCTGACCACTAACTTAAATTGCTGACTCAAAGTTTCTAACAGAATTTTTTAACAACAAAAAATACTACGTTTGAATCGCTGCAAACTGGGTAAGTGAGTGAATCTCACTGATAGGATGCTCTTTCACGGCCGGGTCACGGGTGCAATGGGTTGTGTGAGGAGATCGTCACTGCTCAGTGTAGAGTGAGCCACGCTAGGACCACACGGACTCCCGGACTGCGCCGCTGTGCTCTCAGGACAGTTGGCTGGGTACTGGTTGCGTAAGCACACAGCGTTAGTAGTCTAAAGTCCACTGGTGAAGCACATTCGAAAGTTTTCTGAAATATAATTTCGTGTAAGTTCTGTTGTTAAAATGTTTAACCGACTGTAAACCGCAAAGTACAGGTGATATTTTAATAACCCACTCTCCCACTTCGGGGTTACTTAAATACCTCTGCATACCAATACGCTACCACTAACACATCTGGAAAGTATTGTTCTAGAAAGTGCTAGACAATAGAAGCACAGGCCTTCGTGTGAGTGTTTGCTTTCGCGTCACCTGTGCAATGCGGGCAGCTCGTCCGTGTCGTGCTCGGGGTCCCGGGTATTGGGAATCACCCCAATGATGGTGCTTTTCAAGGAGGTGCCCCGCAGGAGCCGACTCTTGACCAGCTGCATGTTTCTGTAGGTATCCACGCTGATCCGCATTGTACAGCCCGGCAGCAGGACCCCTTCGTGGGTGAGCAACAGAGGCAGCCGGCTCGGGATCCGAATACCAGTCTTGTCAGACATGACTGCAGTTTATGTAGAGTAAAACCGACCAGACTCCTCTATTTACTTCACTTATGTTACGCGTTCCAGACCGATGTAAACAAGCAGACTCCCACTACGGACCGTAGCCGCGGACAAATTTCAGTCTTTTCACACGGTCAAAAAAGAAACGCCGTGCAGTTCAAGACACCACCTGCTGGCGTTGTATTTTTTTTCTTGTGACTAATTTCGTATGATTTATTAAGGTTTTGATTCATTCGTGTATATATATATATGTGTGTGTGTGTGTGTGTGTGTATATATATATATATATATATATATATATATATATATATATATATATATATATATATATATATATATACACACACACACACATATATGTGTGTCTGTGTGTGTGTATAAAGAGCTGTTTGCTGTTTTTAAATTCTCTGTGTTCTTCTCTCTTTCCAGATTACAAATGAAAGCAAACAGGCACAAGAGAAGCGTTGTCTGGGGGACAGTAAATATGAAAAGCAGAAGCTTGATTGTGTTGTTGCAGATTGTCATGCATGTGCTTGATTGTGTTGTTGCAGATTGTCATGCATGTGCTTGATTGTGTTGTTGCAGATTGTCATGCATGTGCTTGATTGTGTTGTTGCAGATTGTCATGCATGTGCTTGATTGTGTTGTTGCAGATTGTCATGCATGTGAATCATTAATGACACTCAACACAACACTCTTTCCCAAGCCCTTTATTGCCGTTTCTCAATGGCAGTGTATGAAGAGATCCTCACACTGTGCAATGTTAATAATACACTGCACAGATATATACTTGAGTAGTTTTAGTAGTGATTGGAAACCAGGAGTAAAATTTGCATACATTACAAAAGAGTCGCCTGGCCAGTTACTATACATCCCTTGTACTTGATACCTCTGTGGATACTGGCTATCGGAACATTTAAATAGACACGTGACCACGCTGTTCAACCATTAGAAGGGACCCTGGTACACCTGTACAATAACTTACAGCACAGGTCCTGTGCTTTACCAGCAATTACACCAGCCATACAAAGCAAACTCAGACAACCTCCCTCCAATGAGAAGAACATGTATCTTGCATATTATATAGTTTAAGAAATCCTGGTGTATTAGTATCATACGTTTCCAAGGTGCGAATTCATTCAGAGATATTCAGAGAAAGAGACGGGGTGTGTGTTTGTTTGTTTAGATTCTGATAATTCTTTAAAACAAAATGCATTGATTGCATCATATCTCAAGTCTAACCGTGTAAAAACAAACATTACAATGCTGTCAGTCTTTAGTTCTCATGCTCCGCAATTCAATTGCATTTCAATGTGGAATGTATGTGTATTTTGGTATTTACACAATCATGAAATGCTGTACAATGCAGCATCATAATAGTAGAGTAAGTGATTAACATAATGAATGATATGTTTCTTCATTAAGGCGTATAAAACATACACTATTTACGTATGTACCTGCTCATGTTTTTAAAACAAACAAAAAAACACTTTGGGTGCAACTCATTTTGCCACAAATATACAATATGATACAAAAACACTATTAATCATATTACAATCTAATAATACAAAGCAGGGTTAATTCATCTAAAAAACAGAAAATTACCCAAAAGTAAAGCACAGCAGTTGGTGTTTCTTAGCTGCTTGGTTTCTGACAGAGACACACAAATACAGGACAGTAAAAGCATTCCATCTTCAGTGGGCAGACGTGAGTCTTCTTCCATTCCAGTCACCTGCAGGAGAGAGAGCACAGTGTCTCAATGCAGCTTTGTGCTTATTGGCATCATGTTTCAGGTGCTGCACAGAGTGCTCTCTGGAACAGTGTCCAGCTGTGTAGGATCCAGCCAGCTCTCAGTCTGGATTTCATGTTTCCATGGTACGTCACACAGCAGCCCCCGCCTCTGTACTACTTCCTGCCTGACATTCCCAGACTCCCAGGGACTGCTGTGTGAAAACACACACCGGAGGGGGCAGGGCTCACACGCACATGCACACACACACAGTGACAGTGACACACGCGCGCACACACACGCACACACACACAGTGACAGTGACAGTGACAGTGACACACACACACACACACACAGTGACAGTGATACACACACAGTGACAGTGACACACACACACACACACACACAGTGACAGTGATACACACACAGTGACAGTGACACAGACACACACAGTGACAGTGACACATACACACACACACACAGTGACACACACTATTCAACATGTTCCAGCAGAACCAAAACAAGTACACACATTTCCAAATGTGAAATGACAGATTTGTGTTAAAGAGCTTGAAAGACTATCCCCTTGTCCCGTTTGATCACACAGCCACACAATAACCACGAAGGGGCCGCTCACACTCAAACAGCAGCTTCATGGTCTTGCAGCAGTTATCGAGCAGCGCTTTCGGCTTCACCTTCTTCCACAGCGCTGGCTCTTGATTCATCAGCGCACCATAGATCTCCTGGAGCAGTTCAGGAAATTCCCATTCCTGGAAACAAAGATATACAAATAACAGTCTGTTTATATTCACCAAACACAGAGACTCAAGCTCCCTCTCTCTACAGTCTAATACAGAGACTCAAGCTCCCTCTCTCTAGTCTAACACAGAGACTCAAGCTCCCTCTCTCTAGTCTAACACAGAGACTCAAGCTCCCTCTCTCTACAGTCTAACACAGAGACTCAAGCTCCCTCTCTCTAGTCTAACACAGAGACTCAAGCTCCCTCTCTCTAGTCTAACACAGAGACTCAAGCTCCCTCTCTAGTCTAACACAGAGACGCAAGCTCCCTCTCTCTAGTCTAACACAGAGACTCAAGCTCCCTCTCTCTAGTCTAACACAGAGACTCAAGCTCCCTCTCTCTACAGTCTAACACAGAGACTCAAGCTCCCTCTCTCTAGTCTAACACAGAGACTCAAGCTCCCTCTCTCTAGTCTAACACAGAGACTCAAGCTCCCTCTCTCTACAGTCTAACACAGAGACTCAAGCTCCCTCTCTCTAGTCTAACACAGAGACGCAAGCTCCCTCTCTCTAGTCTAACACAGAGACTCAAGCTCCCTCTCTCTAGTCTAACACAGAGACTCAAGCTCCCTCTCTCTACAGTCTAACACAGAGACTCAAGCTCCCTCTCTCTAGTCTAACACAGAGACTCAAGCTCCCTCTCTCTACAGTCTAACACAGAGACTCAAGCTCCCTCTCTCTAGTCTGACACAGAGACTCAAGCTCCCTCTCTCTAGTCTAACACAGAGACTCAAGCTCCCTCTCTCTAGTCTAACACAGAGACTCAAGCTCCCTCTCTCTACAGTCTAACACAGAGACTCAAGCTCCCTCTCTCTACAGTCTGACACAGAGACTCAAGCTCCCTCTCTCTACAGTCTAACACAGAGACTCAAGCTCCCTCTCTCTAGTCTAACACAGAGACGCAAGCTCCCTCTCTCTAGTCTAACACAGAGACTCAAGCTCCCTCTCTCTAGTCTACCACAGAGACTCAAGCTCCCTCTCTCTACAGTCTAACACAGAGACTCAAGCTCCCTCTCTCTAGTCTAACACAGAGACTCAAGCTCCCTCTCTCTAGTCTAACACAGAGACTCAAGCTCCCTCTCTCTACAGTCTAACACAGAGACTCAAGCTCCCTCTCTCTAGTCTACCACAGAGACTCAAGCTCCCTCTCTCTACAGTCTAACACAGAGACTCAAGCTCCCTCTCTCTAGTCTAACACAGAGACTCAAGCTCCCTCTCTCTACAGTCTAACACAGAGACTCAAGCTCCCTCTCTCTACAGTCTGACACAGAGACTCAAGCTCCCTCTCTCTACAGTCTAACACAGAGACTCAAGCTCCCTCTCTCTACAGTCTGACACAGAGACTCAAGCTCCCTCTCTCTACAGTCTAACACAGAGACGCAAGCTCCCTCTCTCTAGTCTAACACAGAGACTCAAGCTCCCTCTCTCTAGTCTAACACAGAGACTCAAGCTCCCTCTCTCTAGTCTAACACAGAGACTCAAGCTCCCTCTCTCTAGTCTAACACAGAGACTCAAGCTCCCTCTCTCTACAGTCTAACACAGAGACTCAAGCTCCCTCTCTCTAGTCTAACACAGAGACTCAAGCTCCCTCTCTCTAGTCTAACACAGAGACTCAAGCTCCCTCTCTCTAGTCTAACACAGAGACGCAAGCTCCCTCTCTCTAGTCTAACACAGAGACTCAAGCTCCCTCTCTCTAGTCTAACACAGAGACTCAAGCTCCCTCTCTCTACAGTCTAACACAGAGACTCAAGCTCCCTCTCTCTAGTCTAACACAGAGACTCAAGCTCCCTCTCTCTAGTCTAACACAGAGACTCAAGCTCCCTCTCTCTACAGTCTAACACAGAGACTCAAGCTCCCTCTCTCTAGTCTAACACAGAGACGCAAGCTCCCTCTCTCTAGTCTAACACAGAGACTCAAGCTCCCTCTCTCTAGTCTAACACAGAGACTCAAGCTCCCTCTCTCTACAGTCTAACACAGAGACTCAAGCTCCCTCTCTCTAGTCTAACACAGAGACTCAAGCTCCCTCTCTCTACAGTCTAACACAGAGACTCAAGCTCCCTCTCTCTAGTCTGACACAGAGACTCAAGCTCCCTCTCTCTAGTCTAACACAGAGACTCAAGCTCCCTCTCTCTAGTCTAACACAGAGACTCAAGCTCCCTCTCTCTACAGTCTAACACAGAGACTCAAGCTCCCTCTCTCTACAGTCTGACACAGAGACTCAAGCTCCCTCTCTCTACAGTCTAACACAGAGACTCAAGCTCCCTCTCTCTACAGTCTGACACAGAGACTCAAGCTCCCTCTCTCTACAGTCTGACACAGAGACTCAAGCTCCTTGTCTACAGTCTGACACAGAGACTCAAGCTCCCTCTCTCTAAAGTCTGATACAGAGACTCAAGCTCCCTCTCTCTAGTCTAACACAGAGACTCAAGCTCCCTCTCTCTACAGTCTGACACAGAGACTCAAGCTCCCTCTCTCTAGTCTAATACAGAGACTCAAGCTCCCTCTCTCTACAGTCTGACACAGAGACTCAAGCTCCCTCTCTCTACAGTCTGACACAGAGACTCAAGCTCCCTTTCTCTACAGTCTAACACAGAGACTCAAGCTCCCTCTCTCTACAGTCTGACACAGAGACTCAAGCTCCCTGTCTACAGTCTAGATGCTGCTACACTCCCTCCAGGATCCAAGGACACAGTGAAACGGTTCAGAAAAAAAACAAGGTTATTCTACAAATGATGTTTGTCATCCTGATGACATTTCCCAGGAACACTGGTAAACTAAACCACCACTGGCTGATTAATACCGGAGTGCAGAAGCAGATTGTGAACTCCACTGAGTGCCAAAGAGAAAGTGTGGGAGGAAGGGCTCGCAGTCCCCGTGCTGCACTCACCTCAGACTGAGGGAAATGCATTTGAATTAATTTCAACAGGCCTTCAAGGTCTGAGATGTAGCGCTGGGATGGGTGCTGCTCTGGAAGCACCATGCGGATCTTCTTCATAACCTCTTTGTTGATGTACAGCCATATTCTCTGGAGGCTGCCTTCAATGTCTTCCTCCCCTCTGCTCTTCAGCGATGCCTGCACAACACAGGGCAGCTCGTCAGATTCTGGATCGATGTGCTCATTGTACAGAATGCATGATTTTCCATACACTGCTGTGTAAGATTATTGTAACATCTTTATTAAAGCATATACTGCACAATAAAGGGTTTTATCAAACCCACAAGAGTGGAGGATTTGTGTATCATTTTCTTTTCTTCTTCTTGTGTGTCAGGAGTGAGTGCAGTTTTGACAATTTCTATTCTGAGCTTACTGTCAGGGGCATGAGATAAGCAGAAACAGAATCTCACAGAAACTTTCCCTGCAAGGACGAAAAACAACTGGAGTCATGCCATCCAGTCTTCCACTCTCACAGTTTATTATCTGCATAATAATAGCATATTTCTGAGAGCTACACATGTAGAAATGAATTAAACTACTTATTAACAACCATATATGGAAATGGTTTGTATCTGAAATGCTGTGCATGTCTTGTGCTTGAGGGATGAAACTCTCTTATGCATAAAGGGAGCTCAGGTGTCCATTCTACTGAGACCGGAGCTCTGCTCTGTTTGTATTCTATTACTACAATAAACTAGACCTTATTTTTACTACTTTTACACATTAGTGGTGTGTGCTTTTCTTACAGTGTGCTGCAAACACACTCACAGTGGTGCACTGCATAGAATCCACAGTCATTCAATGAGCTTAGTGACGGTAGACAAAGCTGCACAAAAATTATATAGTGGGAACAAAAACTCACAGACAATCTGGTAATGTTGGATATTCTCAAGACCTCCTCGTGATGGACAAGGATGGTATAATTGATGGGAAAATTGTGTTTCTGTTTAGAAAACAAAGGGAAAGAGGTCAAGTGAATTGGGCATGTCATGGTAACTGTTTCTTGTAATAAATGAATTTCACACTGCAGCTGGTAACAGTATTGAATGTGATTGAGGCTGTGTGTCACTGAACCACTTCATCTCAACAGTAATATCATTCTTGTAATAAATGAATTTCACACTGCAGCTGGTAACAGTATTGAATGTGATTGAGGCTGTGTGTCACTGAACCACTTCATCTCAACAGGGTTTTCTTGGTGTGCAATAAATACATGAAGAAATAAACAATAAAAAAGTAAAACAGAGCTAAAGCCATTACACAGTGTGGGACAGATTTAAAACGATAATAGAAGAGATTTGGGTAAATGCGCTCACTTTTGAGTTCCCAGTCCACTTTGAAATGTTGTAGTGTTTAAATGAAATGTACAATGTGTCAACATTGTTTGAGAACCTGTCAGTGAACTCACTGTGAACTGGAGCCTGTTATTGTATCTCAGCTCCCTCTCCAGGGGGTACAGACATCTGCACATGTCCGTCGATGACATCGCCAGCGGAGGCAGCACCGAGAGCACTCCTGCAGAGGCATCAGGGAACTCGAGAAATCAGCGGCAGCTTCCTGTTGCAGGCTACCCTTCACTAATACAGCTTCCTGTTGCAGGCTACCCTTCACTAATGCAGCTTCCTGTTGCAGGCTATCCTTCTCTAATGCAGCTTCCTGTTGCAGGCTACCCTTCACTAATGCAGCTTCCTGTTGCAGGCTACCCTTCTCTAATGCAGCTTCCTGTTGCAGGCTACCCTTCACTAATGCAGCCTCCTGTTGCAGGCTACCCTTCACTAATACAGCTTCCTGTTGCAGGCTACCCTTCACTAATGCAGCTTCCTGTTGCAGGCTACCCTTCACTAATGCAGCCTCCTGTTGCAGGCTACCCTTCACTAATACAGCTTCCTGTTGCAGGCTACCCTTCACTAATGCAGCCTCCTGTTGCAGGCTACCCTTCACTAATACAGCTTCCTGTTGCAGGCTACCCTTCACTAATGCAGCTTCCTGTTGCAGGCTACCCTTCACTAATGCAGCCTCCTGTTGCAGGCTACCCTTCACTAATACAGCTTCCTGTTGCAGGCTACCCTTCACTAATGCAGCCTCCTGTTGCAGGCTACCCTTCACTAATGCAGCCTCCTGTTGCAGGCTACCATTCTCTAATGCAGCTTCCTGTGGCAGAACAGTGCTACATTGTGGGGGGAAGAGGTGCCAAGTATTCACAGGAATAAATAGCCTTTTAATTGTTTCTTTGTTTTTCTATGTAGAAAATGCTCTACAGGTAATTTGAGGCTATACCACACTCATGGGGTCAAACCTAGGGGCTGATAGTCTAAAATAATGTAACACCCTGAATCTTCACGACAAATCTCATAAAACACAGACAGCCTCTGCAGTACAAACACTTGCCTTGACATGCAGCACAAAGGAAACCAAGCCACATTGAACACACTGGCATAAACAGCAACACGCTGCAGACAGAACAAGACTCTGTTAAACCATTGGCACTGCGAGCAAGAGACTGGCTTTATTTAACTGTGTTAAACCAGGGGCACTGCTAGCAAGAGACAGGCTTTATTTAACTGTGTTAAACCAGAGACAGGCAGGCTTTGTCAGCAGCTCTGATCCAGCGTGGGTTTAGCTTGCTCTCTTCTGGTGGCCTTTGAGATCAAAACAGAGGCACAAACACCAAGGCCACTGTGTTGGAACTGGCATTTGAAAACAGGGTTGGATCTGTTTTTTTTATCCCAAGGCCACTACCAATTAGAATTGCCTGAGAAAATAGGACATTGTTATCCATGCGATTTGACCAAACAACCAAACCCTCTCATAGAAAAACACTACTGTGTATAACAAAGACTTGTACATGGGACATTTCCTTCAGTGTACTCACCAGTGATCAAGGTGAAGAAAGCCCATGGTTTGCTTGTGGGCTGCATGGTTCCTCCAGGGAAGCCTGTCCAGGGAACTCCTGAGCTGCAGCTAGGACAGTCCAGACACAGGGTTACATCCAGCTTGGCTCTGTTTCTGTTTAATTGTATTTCTAGCACAACACTGCCAGTACAGCTGGGCTTATTAGAAACGCCATAGGAGTGACAGGACAGTTACAGAACTGCGCTGACTCCAAGCACACAATGTAGCATCGCAGTGTCACACACGGTGCCATGAAACACAATGTAGCATCGCAATTATTATTATTATTTGTTTATTTAGCAGACGCCTTTATCCAAGGCGGCTTACAGAGACTAGGGTGTGTGAACTAATCATCAGCTGCAGAGTCACTTCCAACTACGTATTACCCGAAAGACGGAGCACAAGGAGGTTAAGTGACTTGCTCAGGGTCACACAATGAGTCAGTGGCTGAGGTGGGATTTGAACCGTGGGTGATGTCGAGTGATAGAAAACGAGACATTTTGTGTTTGAATTGAAAGTAATGGTCTCGAGGAGTCGAATGGGTCAAAGTTCAAGTATATTTTCCTCTAGAGGAGTTATCACTTTTTGACATCACTATTGTGGTATTATTTTTTTCTAATGGCTCAGGATGCAAATATAGCCTTCATCCATGTGTTTATATATATATATATATATATATATATATATATATATATATATATTACTACCTTGAATCTCGTTGTTCTTCCAAGAGACACAGATAAATCAAAGAAATCCACAAGACAACCAGAACTGTTGATCCGAACGTTTCGCTGTGCCGCCAGATTCTACAGAGGTAAATGGAAGCTTTTAACAAATCGCATGGCAAAGAATGAGCGCAGAAAAGGTGGGTGCGACAGCGAATGTTTGTAGCTTTGTCATCTTGTAACACTGTAGAAGACTGTTGAAACAAGTCGAAACACGTGTTACCGTTTCATGACGTTTGTGTCCGAAGACGTAAATAACTGTAGAAAAAAATAGCTAGCTTTTAGGCGCTAAACTAAACAAATACTTTGTAGGCAGCTGTTTAAAATTATTTATCAATGTATATTCTTTATCAGTGTAAATGCTGTACGTGGTCATTTTCTTTTTTGTTTGTTTTACAAAATAAACATTTCATTTATTTTGCAGTAAATTAAACGATGTTTGTGGGACACCACTCACTACACAACATTCAGATAACAAGCTCGTTATTATTATAGTCGTCGTAATAGTGTTGCAAACTTTAAATAGCCAGTATCTACACATACATAACCTGTTTAAATAGCCAGTATCTTTAAATACATAACGTGTTTAAATAGCCAGTATCTACACATACAGAACCTGTTTAAATAGCCAGTATCTATAAATATATAACCTGTTTCAATATTTGACGTAAATTGTTCATACTCATCCCCCAAGCCGCCTGCGCTGCACAGAGATATGCAGGACCTAATAAAGTGTCCAAGCTGCAGCATCCCCAATAACCACTGCCTTCAAACCGAGGTAAACACGTCCATCTGCTGCGTGTACGCCGATTGGTTACCCTAACAAAGTATTCTAGTCATCAAACCGGAATACACTGAACTCGGGTTCCAGTGTAGGAGGAAGGTTTCTTTCTAGGTAACCAGAATCGCGTCAGGCGGGCACTCTCTGTGCACTGCGTGACGCGTAATGAGAAGCGTGGTCAAAGCATGGAGGCAACAGCTTAAGCAAGTTCTAATAGCACACACAACGCAGTAACAAGAAGGGAAAACGCACTAGCTTTGCATTGAAATGCAATACAACGCACTGCTGAAATCTCTCCCGATGTACAGCTCAATCCACATTACCCTTACACAATCAGCTGACAGCGCGAAGACCACATCATACTCACGCAGTTACGCCGTCTACAGGTATGTCTTTATCATCACCCCGCTGTGAGCAAGAGTCCTGCAGTGTCCGCCGAAATGCTGAATCTGGGAACAACCAGAAACGAGCTGGAATTCCCCGTCACTCCCGAGACAATGGAAGTTCTTAGTCACATGTCTCTCAACCGGGACAAACCGCATTTACTTTCGTTTTCTTGGTCTTTGTAATTAAACTGCAGCACAGACACTGCACACCAATCCGTCTATTGCAAGCCAAATTATCATTTAGAGATCTCAAATTGCATTTTAAGATATCTTGAAATACTTCGATATCTGTAAATAATTTGCAGATCTCTCTAAATTAATTTGAAATGTCTGTAAATAAACCAGTTTGAAGATATCCTAATTTCATTCTGAGATCTAAAAATGTGAGATATCTTTAATGTTTGGCTAGCATGGTACACCAAACTGTCATTTGGGGATCTCTCTAATTAGCTCCCTGTTCATATAGATCTATCTAAATAACTCCCTGTCCATATAGATCTCTAAATATTATTATTATTATTATTATTATTTATTTCTTAGCAAACGCCGTTATCCAGGGCGACTTACAATCGTAAGCAAATACATTTCAAGTGTTACAATACAAGTAATACAATAAGAGCAAGAAATACAATAACTTTTGTTCAAGCAAAGTACAAGTGTGACAAACCAAAATTCAATAATACAGCAGATAATAGTGATAGTGACATCAGGATATGATTAAATAGTGATAGTTACATCAGGATGTGATTAAATACAAAGTACTACAGGTTAAACACTTGGCAGATTACAGTATTCTGAAGTACAGGATTAAATGCAGTAAAATAGGGGGCAGATAAGAGCAAAATAAAGCACATTTACATGAAGGGTGATAGTGTCCCAGGATACAAACAGAGGAGTTCTACAGGTGCTATTTGAAGAGGTGAGTCTTAAGGAGGCGCCGGAATGTGGTCAGGGACTGGGCAAGGGTGGAGAAGGAGCGGGCTCTGGAGGCAGGGGAGCGTAGCGGAGGTAGAGCTAGTCTTCTAGTGCAGGCGGAGCGGAGAGGTCGAGTGGGGGTGTAGGGAGAGATGAGGGTCTGGAGGTAGCTGGGTGCAGACTGGTCAAGGCATCTGTAGGCTAGTACAAGTCTTGAACTGGATGCGAGCGGTGATCGGGAGCCAGTGGAGCGAGCGGAGTAGTGGAGTAGCGTGGGCGAAGCGAGGCAGAGAGAACACCAGGTGGGCAGCAGAGTTCTGGATGAGCTGGAGCGGACGGGTGGTGGACGCAGGGAGGCCAGCCAGGAGGGAGTTGCAGTAGTCTAGGCGGGAGAGTACCAGGGCCTGGACCAGGAGCTGGGTAGCATAGTTGGTGAGGAAGGATCGGATTCTTCGGATGTTGCTCAGGAAGAATTGGCAAGTGCGTGCCAGAGTGGAGATGTGCTGGGAATAAGAGAAGCAGAGGTCCAGGGTGACTCCAAGGTTCTTAGCTGAGGAAGAGGGAGTGTGGTAGATTCCAGAGGAACAGAGATAGAGAGATCAGAGGAGGGGGAGGAGGAGGGAAAGAAAAGGAGGTCAGATTTAGAGAGGTTGAGTTTGAGGTGATGCGAGTGCATCCAGGAGGAAATAGCAGACAGACAGGTAGAGATACGGGAGAAGATGGTGCAGTCAGAGGTGGGGAAGGAGAGGAAAATCTGAGCATCATCAGCATAGAAATGGTATGAGAAACCATAGGATGCGATGAGGGGGCCCAAGGAGCGGGTGTAGAGAGAGAACAGGAGAGGACCCAAGACTGACCCTTGGGGGACTCCAGTTAAGAGAGGGTGAGCTCCCTGTTCATATAGATCTCTCTAAATAGCCCCCTGTTCAGAGATATGTCTAAATAACTGGGTTCATACAGATATCGCTAAATGACTTCCTGTTCATTTGGAGGTATCCCTAAACAACAAACATTATTTACCGTAAAACTTCAAATAAGCACCGGTCTCCAGTACGTGCCGGGGCTGCTGGCAAATACTGTAAATAAAACGCCAGAGGCATTTAATTTAAGTTTTACGGTTTCATGATTTGGGTATCTCAAAATATTTCAAGATATCTTAAAATGCAATTTGAGATGTATAAATGATCATTTGGCTTGCCATACATTTAAAGCTATCTGGTAATCAGCTCTCTAAATGTATTTAGCCTGTGTTGTTCCTCTGCAGATCTGAACACAGTGCAGTGTCTTCATTATTACTGGGTGTGTCAAATTACAGACAAAACAAAGTGCTGCTCTTAAAGGGAAGTATTACCAAACAGTATACACAGAACAGAAAGTACTGTTCTGTCTTTGCCCAACTTTGGTCACACTGCATTCTCACCTGTCCACTGCTTGAAAGGACTGTGTAACAAATAAGTGTTCAGCTGCACAGAATCACAGATTAAGTGTGCCCAGAATTAAGCCTGTTTCTCAAAGAGAATGGAGTCACATGGACGCAGCAAGACAGCGTATTGGTCCAGAGGAACTTTCCTCTGGAATGTCAGAATGTATCTGACAGCTGTTGAAGCAGCAGCTGCAGAACCCCAAATAAACCCAAATCCCACTCCTACCCGGGTTACTACTTTCTTCAATGAAGCCCTGTTCAGTTTTAATCAGTTAGCACAGAGTGTTCAGGGGACTTGCCCTGGTTTAGTTAAGAGGGAGGAGCTGCACGGTCTCATGGGCTACTCATCTTCCTACATTTCCAAGGGCAACAATGCTCTGGCATTCGCTCTGGAAAGAGTTGCGAGTCTTGGTTTGCATGAAAAACACATTCTACAGCAGATGAATACTAAGAGACACGGACAACTGTTTGACAAACATTTCAAATAGAAGGCTTTCTATACATCAAAACTTATATCTAGGGCTTCTAGTTTTCAGTTTATTTTTCATCTCTCTATCCCTTTAAACCGTAATTAAGCCTTAAATTAGCAACGCACCACTAGAAACTAATGCAGTGGAAATGAATACGCTGAAATGTCCGATTAGCGCCAGAACAAAATGCAGGTTCAGATAAAATCAGGTAAGATCAATGCACGTCATTTGTTAACTCAATCAAGATATGAGGGTAAAAAGAAACCTCTTCCTTTAGGAATTAGTGTTCGATTAAGAAAGCAAATTGGCTCAAAATATGTTTAAAGGGACATTGTGATAAAAAAACCCCAGAAAACTAAGCCCTACATGAGGCTGTGTGGTCCAGTGGTTAAAGAAATGGGCTTATAACCAGGAGGTACCCGGTTCAAATCCCACCTTGGCCACTGACTCATTGTGTGACCCTGAGCAAGTCACTTAACCTCCTTGTGCTCCGTCTTTCAGGTGAGACGTAATTGTAAGTGACTCTGCAGCTGATGCATAGTTCACACACCCTAGTCTCTGTAAGTCGCCTTGGATAAAAGCGTCTGCTAAATAAACAAATAATAATAATAATAATAATAATAATATCCAACATAAAAAAAGCAGAATCAATAAAATAAATGTATTGTACTGAAAAAAAACTCTGTTTTGTTTTTGACAAGGAAGACAATGCTACTATATTCACAGGAGTCTGTAGAGCTTCTGAAACTCTCCCCTCCACACCTTTCTAATATGAAGTTAAGAGGCTGATGCAAATTTCACAAGAAAAAAAGGCAGAAGCTCACTTTTCAACCTTATACAAAAGTTTATTTACAGCACAGCCAAACATTACAGTTCACATCAGACCGCCACCCTCCTCCACTGGCGGTTTCCACATCCAGAAGCAACAGTCAAGGCTGAGTTTCTATCTGTAGTACTTTGCCATTTCAACTCTTCAGATTTCTACCGGCTTTCACCATCACTGCCTGGATCCAGACGACTAACACTGTGCGATCGGGAAGTATAATTACACATCCTTAAATTAAAACCTGTCCGGCCAAGTGTGGACTGTATTTAAAGTAGGCTCATCCTGACAGGACAAACCAGCTTACCCAAGCTGGTATGACCCAGGCAGAGCCATTTTCAAAATCTACTATACTTAACCTAAAACTTACAGTGACCAGTTTCCTGAATCACAAGCTCAACAGAATGGTATTAGAGAGTATTCACTTTTACACTTCAATAGACCCTGTTCCTGCTGGCCCTGCATACACGCAGCTGAACATGCAACTCAAACGCAGCCCTCAATTCAAAAGCATTTAGTACACACTTCTGTGCTTAAATAAATCAAAAGAAAAGCCAGGCTCAGTTGTGGGGTCAGTCAGCAGTAGTTCTGTTGTTTAAAGGCAGGTGAAAGTCTAGGGGTTTAAAAGTACCATACTTCTCTGTATCTGGCAAGCACAATTGAAGAAAAAAAAACAAACAAAAAAAAAACACATGAAAAGAGACAATAAACAATGGTGCTTGTGTCTGGGCCACAGATTTTAACGCAGTTTGTAGAAGCCCGAGGTGTTCGGATGGACTCTGGGTCTCTGAGCGGGAGTTTAGAAAGCGTAGCGAGTTCGGATATCCTCCAGTTTCTTGGAGACCTCGGGTGGTGTTCGGTCCAGCTCCTCAGACACACTCTTCTGTTTGTTGGGGTCCATAGAGTTGAACTGCTCACACAGATCCCCGTCGATTACGTTCTGCAGAGAGAAAGGACACACTCTCCTAATTAACTCAGTGTAAACTCAGAGAGAAGCCACAGGCCTCCATTGCAACTAATGTAGCAGATGAACTAATTCCCTAGCCGAGTGTTCCTGGCAGTGGAACAAGAGGGTCGATCTGTCACAGCGCTTTAAAACTTGTGCAGCTCCTCTCTCCCCTGCATTTCTAACAGTATGTAACTTGTGGCAAGTGCGTGCTAGGACTGTTGCACAGGATTTTCTAACTGTACCCGCAGGCTGACAGCAAGCCATGTTCCTACCAGCTGCTACCAGCCATCCGCCCGCAAATCAGGGGAAATTGCCCACCTTGACAGGGAAGTAGTAGGAGCGAAAGCTGAGGTGGTCCCGGCCACATAGAGGGGGGTACTCTGAACGCATGTGCATCTCCAAATGCTGGAAGAAGTCATGGTCCTGCAGACAGAGAAAGAGAAAAAGGACAGTATTATTCAAGCCCGTCATATTCACTCAAATGAAGCCAAGTGCAGCAGGATTAACAGCGCCCCGCGGTCTCACCTCGTGAGAGGTGAAGGGGACCAGGATTCCGATGCCCCCAGACAGGGTAGTGTACACCA
The DNA here is from genome assembly GCF_902713425.1 of Acipenser ruthenus. NCBI lineage: Eukaryota > Metazoa > Chordata > Actinopteri > Acipenseriformes > Acipenseridae > Acipenser > Acipenser ruthenus. The sequence goes on from NC_081207.1 coordinate 32,776,945, forward strand.
GGGACTCGGAGCCTCCAGGGATCAGCGTGGTCTTCTGCAAGGAGAGGACCGTCTCCCCGATGTGGTAGTTCATGATCACCTCCGCCTGTGAAGAGCAAGTCCTCATTAATAAAGTATCACAGTAACATGCATCCCCCACCACAGCTGTAAATATGGAATTAAGAGCCATCAGTGTCATGCAAAGAGTGGATCTACATCCACTGTAGGAAAGCAGCAGCAATGGAGCGAGGTTCTAGATAGTGTAGGAGACAGCAGCAATGGAGTGAGGTTGTAACCCCGTTTGCAGCACATACCTTCTGGGAGGCCCCGTTGAGAAGACCCCTGTCCCACAGCGCCTTGTTTCCAGTGGGATCCTCATCCACATCATCGTTAGTATTCGGAGGCAACCTGACCTGAAGGGACGAGTTTAACAGATCACTAAGACTAAACGCTGTCTTCTAGTTATTGGTCACATGGGCATCTCCGCCAAGAGTAATATGAACCTAGTCCTAAGAGTGACTGGGCTAATAGTAAAGGCGCCCAGCCAGTGGAGCACGGTACGTACGATGCTGATGTTGCCGAACTTGTCTGCAGAGGCCATGGTATCGTAGTCGAGCAGACAGGCCGTGGTGAGCCAGCGAGGGTGCGTGTCATCAGCGAAGATGATCAGCTGGTTCTCATTGCGCTTGTAGCGGATCCAGAACAGGCTCTCCTGCACGTCCGTCACGATCACACGGTGCCCCATGGGGTAGATCCCTGTGATGAGGTTGGGGACGTGCTGCAGGAAGGCACAGGAGGAAAAGCTGGCAGTTACGGGACTGAAACTACACAGGCGTTGTAAAATTACAGCTCTCCAAGTTTAAAATGAAAAAAATAAAATGATGAACCTGCCCTTTAATACAGAAATAGAAACAGGTGGCTGCAGCATTACAAATGACACAATTGGAGGAAATGTATTCCTCTGCAATCAAAAGCATGACAATTTCACAAGGGAACTACGAAGCAGGCATTTTACATAATTTCTTGCAGTTATGGTCTTCCTTTTATGGAAACGCAAGATACACGTTTGATGCCTTTCACACTCAGTTTCTCATTGCTTTTAAACAGCTTGATCAGAATCTGAGTGGAGAGAGCTGCTGCGCAGTCCCGCACACACAGGAAGCTCCAGTTACCTTGTTCTCGCACTTGCGGAGCAACTTTTTCTTCCCAAGGTCGTAGATCCGCAGCAACTTCCCAATGGAAATGAGAACCCTGCCCTGGAAGGGAGCGATAGCAGAGGGGACATCCTCTACTGGCGTCTGGGGAGGAAACAAGTTTAAACATATAACACACACACAAGTTGTAGTGTGTACTCATCAGGATGTGTGCAGAGTGCGGTGATACAATCCCCCCCATATACTCCTGTCCCCATATACACATATCAATGTTGCAGTGCATTATAAAAGCATGACAGCACTCTAATTGTGGGCTTCTGGGGGCCGGTGGGCTTTTTTGATTGGTTATAAAAATTCCCCAATAGGTTGAAGATTAAACGCTTAAATGTGGTTACTCATAGGTTTAGGAAAGTAAACTGAATCCTACAATTCCATTACTATCATATGTTCCATTACAAAAAGCAATATCCCCCTTACCTTGTGCATGAACTCCAGCTTCTCTCCGCCGCTCACCAGGCGGTAGGTGTAGATGAAGCCACCGCCCACAGAGCGCGGGTTCAAGATCAGGTCTCTGGCCACGCCCACCAGCACATACCAATCCTCTCCTCCGTTGGCAAACTTGCAGACAGTCACACTGCAGAGAGAAGCAGCCACTTGCACTCAGGAGCATCAACTTCATACAGCGAGTCACAGTGCCACATAAGTCACAGTGCTATAATGTGAATGCCTTTTTTTATTTAAATTATTTGTCATGTTTTTGTTTGTCAAATTGGAAAACTAAGTGGCCACAGGAAGCTATTCATGTTTAAATAAAAAGGCGTCTTGTTAAAAAAAAAAAAAAAATGCTAATGTTCCTTTTGGAAAAGTGTCCCACAGTAAAAGCCTAGCACAGTGCCAGTGTGTGGATCACTATAATACGTTAGAGTGAATGAAATCGTATCCCAGCAGCAGAGCCAGGGTGTGGATCACTGTGATACAGTAATCCGTCGCGTATCCGCCCTACCCGTTTACCCGCCATGATCAATCGCTTCGGCAACGTTAGTTTATTATTGAAGAGAGAAGATTAGTTCAGAGATTGTAAATCCACCAGCGTTCTTGTACACTGTGTTGTATGTGCTCCGTGCGCAACCATTGCTGGAAGTGTCACATGAGCTGTTCAGTGTGTTGTTCACTCTGTCGCAAGCATTAATACCCTGCATCTTTCTAAACAAGGGATTTAGGGGAGTTCCCTTGTAAAAGCTGAATCTCAAAACAATAATTGGGGTTATATAATGTACCGCCGTCCCTTTTCTTTGCAGCGCCAGCAATAAAGTCACTGAGGTGAGTGTCTTATTTATTAACCACAAACAACTGTAGCTGGCTTCAAGTCTCACGCGGTAGGCAGGTACTGTTTCTCACTCAAAAAAACCGTCATACAATTTTTGAACGGCTCCTCCTCCACGATTCACACATGGAGCCGTGCAATCTAACTAACCCCATTCACTCCCGGCTGCGCACACACACCTCGCATGCATACCATACAATACACACAACGCGTACAACACAACCACAGCAGGAGGTCTTCTGAGCCCCCAGTTGTCCAGGTCGCTACAATAATTGCTCCAGCTGTGTATACTGGTATTTAAAACAGGATTCATTTATCCGCCTTTTTACATATGCGCCCTTACTCTGGTCCCACGGCAGGCGTATATGCGACGGATTACTGTACATGTTAGTGTGAATGAAATCATATCCCAACAGCAGAGCAAGGGAGTGGATCACTGTAATACAGTTAGTGTGAAGGTGGGTAAGCGAGACAGTGACATCATATCCCAGCAGCAGAGGCAGGGCGTGGCCGCAGGGAGCTGTCCGGGCCCCGGCTCACCTGAACGCTGCCTCGTTCTGCTCCAGCTGCACCAGGTCCAGGGTGGCCCCTTGGATGGGGTTGATGAGTCGCACCAGCGAGGCCCACTGTCCACTGCCTGCCTTGGGAGCGCCGAAGATCGCCTCGGGAAGATTCTCGTTGAGGAACGCAGCCGCCATCTCCGCCGCCAGCTCCCGCTCATCCTCTCCGGCGGCCTCAACCATTTCCTGGAAATAGCACAGATCAGCAAAGAACAAGCGGCTTAACAGTGCCCTCTAGCAGGCAGAATTGAACACTACATCTCCCTCCCATCTCCCTCCCTTTACCTCGGCCATCTGCTGCTTCCGCTGTGCCTTGGTGGCCTCAGTGTAGGCGTTGTGGTCCGTCTCGATCAGGATCAGGTTGTTGGTTTCGGGGTGAATGACGAATTTGCGTGGGGTGTACTGCAGGGGGAACGCCACCTGATTGAACACTGCGCCCAGCTTCTCCAGAGCCAAGATCCTGGACAAAGACCACAAGCAGTTACCACAAATACAGAGCCTCAAATGCACTCAATACAGACAGCCTCAATCCCAACCAATATACAGTGCCTCAATTAAAATGCTGCCCCATGAGGTAGTTTACCTGAGGGTGTTGGTGGAAATGGCCACGATGCCCTCCGGACACTGCTCCGAGGCAAAGCCAGACGCATACTCCAGAGTCTCGTAGGACAGCGGCGTCAAGTGGAAGCGAGACTGATAGGAGTAACTGAGCCACGAGCGGCTGGACATGGCCAGCACCTGAGAGACAGAGACAGCGAGGAGTCAGCGAGTAGGTTCAACACTGAAATAATCCACTGGAGAGTGAAATGCAGTGGTGTGCTCACCGCTTCCTGGCCCTGCATCCTGACACGGAAGAGCTTCACCGGGCGAGAGCCAAGGTATCGGGTGCGAGTGTCGGACAGGTCGCCTGTGACGGGGTCCAGCACAGTCCGGAGCAGCACGCCGTTCTGGAGACACAAACACAAGCTTTCAAAACAGCATCTGGGAGAACTCTTGATCGGAATTGAAAACATGAACATCTGTTAAGATAAATTATATGCATAAAACAGCAGGCGTATAGATCAGTGCACCTGCAGGCCGATGTTGAGGTACAGGAAGCCGATGCTGCCCTTCTCTCCCAGCTCATCCTGCTTCTCCGTGCCGCCCATCTCCACGATGCACAGGGACTCGGGCTGGGCCGGCAGCGCCTGCATACTGAGCGGCTGCAAGCAGTCCTGCAAGGAAACCAGGAATCAGCAAGACGCCTTCATATACATGCAAATAACATGCAGACAGAAAGCCAGCATGTCAACTCAAAATACTGCAAACTTACTTCAAAAGGCAACTCGCTGTGATCAGAGATAGTTGTTTCCTCTCCAGTGTTAACAGGTCAGAGAAGAGACATGAGAAATCTCATCATTTCAACAGCTCCCCAGAGTTGAGGCAATCCAAGCTTTTATTTTGTAAATAATTTAAATATTAATTTTGTGTTGTGAACTGTGGAAGAGACAGAAGCACTCACAGAGGGGTCGAGGGAGATGATCCTCACAGTGTTGTCCACCAGCCCCACAGCCAGGAAGCGCGAGCGCTGCTCTCCTGGAGGCACGTTGGCCAGACTCATGCAGACCACGTCCGCGGACATCTCCTTGCGCTCCGTGTACTCGTTCAGCTGACCAGACTACAGGGCAGGATGAGAGGGGAGTCAGACAGACATGCAGAGACCTCTTACACAGAGATTACTGCTATCTTTGTATCAGTTCTACAGAACTCAAAACCCCAACCTCAAAATGTAGAATATTAATAAATGTATTAAAAAAACACACACAGAGCTAATGTTAACAATTAGCTTCAGATGCAGTGATAAAAAGTAACGGTTGATACTGGAGCCAACAGTAAAAGCTGAATCCAGCAACCAATCCCGGCTCAATCATTGTGGAGGCAGGAAAGACACATACCGGGTCCATCTCGAAGTAGACAAGCTCTCCCCCAGTGAGCGCGATCACCACCTGCCTCTGATTAACAGCACAGCGCACAATCGTCTTCTTGCCCGGAGTCTTCCACTCGTTCACTCTCTTGTCTGCCCGGATATGACGGATCCCATCTGGGTATACCTGTGGAGAGAGAGAGAGAGACACAGACAGAGAGAGACAGACAGACAGACAGACAGACAGACAGAGAGAGAGAGAGAGACAGAGAGAAATATCACAAAGATAATCTTACTATTCAAACACCAGTTGCTGCTGGAGGAGAAACTGCATTCAACCCTTTGCCTACCACTATAGGAATGATCCATATTGGTTACTTAATAGGCCTTCCATTTGTATCTGTAGCCCAGTAGCCCAGCTATTGCAGGAGTGTGTTGCTTGGGTACCTGCACCAGCGCGTCCTCCCCGAGCAGAGAGCAGGACAGGGTGGGGGTGGTGCCCAGGAAGCCCGAGTCAGTCACTTCCTCCACAGTCTCCCCGATGGACAGCACCAGCGTGGCGTTCACGAAGGACACGATGATGTAGGCGTCAAACTCGTCTGGGGAGAGAAAGCAGGAAAGCTCACAGGAGCCCTGCTCAACAACCAGCAGGTACTGTACACACTCAGCATGATCCAGCCCTGCACCCTCTGCAAACCTGTCCTCATACTGTCTCGAATCTGAGTGTATCCACTCCTGCACCCTCTGCAAACCTGTCCTCATACTGTCTCTAATCTGAGTGTATCCACTCCTGCACCCTCTGCAAACCTGTCCTCATACTGTCTCTAATCTGACTGTTAGTGTATCCACTCCTGCACCCTCAGGCGTCCTGCCCTTATAAAGTGTGACTTATTCCACTTATTCAGGATATTTTTCCTTCTCCTGAGGCATCCCGATAAAGTGGTGCTGACTGTACTGTCTCTAATCAAAGACTACTGCTATTGTATGCTCTCCTTCCCTCTGGTTATCAGGCGCTCTCCAACAGTGTTTCTCATACAAGCCTCCCTGCCACACTAACCTTCACTAGACGTGCTAGGAATTGAAATACACACAACTATTCCACACACGTTCATGTAGATGCACAATTGACCTTCAAGCTTCTTTGTAGCTTGTTTTTCCACCCGTGTAGGTGGGTAGAGAGGAGTTTCCCGCTTCTAGAAACTTGCTAGGACTGCCATCCTAACTCAACCTCATCTCCCTTCCAGGACTGCACTGATGAGAACTGCAATGTATTTCTTATAATGCAATGATTAGACCAAGCATTGCCTCCGTCAGTCACAATGAAGTGTGTGTTTTTAAGCCAGTGACACTACGTAACTCTGTCCATTAGAAGTCAGGACCTTGTTCAAGTTATCTATGTACTTGAGCCCATTTGTAGATGAGATCAGAGTCAGAGGAACCACTCTTAATAGCCACTGGTTTAATGAGATGTATTGAAGGGAATGAGATTGATTTTGGCTCCTCTTCAGTTAGGAAGTTGTAAAAGACAGAAAGAGTGTCCTAACCAGTGCTGAGAGCTGGCGTCAGTGAGGGGGGCCCCCCGGGGAGAGCCGCACTCGTCCCGGGCACCTGTGGGAGAGAAAGAGAGGCTCGGTATTGGCAGGGAGTGCACCAAACACCGGCCCGGGTTAGTACTGCGCTGACACGGGGGACACGGCTACACTTCCACAGAGCTCAACAGAACCCCTTAACCAAACTGTTGAGAAGGAGACGGGGTGCAGCACGGACTCCCGGAGGGTTCAGATAAAGCCTCTTAGACTTTAGGAAGTGATCTGAAATAAATAACCTGGACTGTTAGTGGTCCCTTCCCCAGAGGACCTCGATTGGAAACACAGCCCTTACACACCGAATCCCAGCAAACCAATACGAGCTTCAAGCACCATGATCACGCTGTAACCCACACAGCCAGGAAAAGCTTTGCAATACCGTCTCTAACTGCAACGCATCATGCTGCAATCCTGAGGCTTCACCTCCACTTCGTATATCTGCATGCATGCAATCAAAGAGGCTGCACACAGCATGCTAACATGTATATACCTGTGCCTGTATGCTGCAGTTTCAACGAGTGTCACCTTGCAAGCACTGCCCTGTGCACCGGACTGCAGAATGTCAGTCAGTCCCGTTGTCAGACAATAGCTGCTCTAAACACCATGAAACATGAAGGCTGCAACAGTGTGAGTATCTGTTCTCAAGAAGATCCCCCATCACAAGTTATTTTTAACAAGTAAACCTAGATGCAAGCAGTCCTTCTGGTAAAAAAAACAAATTCTGAAATTTCAAATCTAAGGATACCCAACCAGTGTTCTTTACAGGGGTGGTACAATCGATCTCTGTTAACAGGAGCCCAATTCAGAGAGCTCCCCAGTAAGGCTCCCAGTATCTCTGACATACCTTCAATGTGACGTCTCACTGTCCACACTGCATTGGGGTTACCGGGCAGCTCCGAGACGGCCATCTCAGACACCTGGAGGGAAACGAGGGCAGTCAGCACTGTGCAGGACCGCCATGTCTTATGTACATACTGTTAACCAAACCTCACACACTTGTTTTTTTCAAAAGGACAGACAATAAAAAAGAAAAACCTGGTTTGTCAACTCAAATGTAGGGTTGCTTTTAAGCCAAGAAACAGCGTCTTAAAGGCAATCACTGTGATCAGAGAGAAGTACTTCTCCAGCATTAACAGGTCAGAGAAGAGACATGAGAAATCTCATCATTTCAACAGCTTTTATTTTAAAAATCCTAGACAGCGATTGCATTAGCGCCCAGGAGACGCACAGATATCTGGACTGTATGAAACTCTCATACCTCAAGTCCGTGCCTCAGTACCCTCAGCGTGGACTTGGGTCCCCTGCCACAGGCCACGTACAGTTGGGGCGTGTCCTCATTTGCCAGATCAGCAATCTGAAAGATGAAAGCGAGTGAGTCAGCACACCTTCCTCAACATTTCCAAAACAAAGAATGCAAAGCTCAGGTAAAACAGATCATGTTACACTGCATATAACAAATCCATGGCGATGCTGCATAACTCCATTTGCAGAGGCCCCTTTGATAAGCCTCACCTGGCAGCTCATGATGGGGGAGAGGCTCTCCTGCTCGTCCACCAGCACCAGATTCTTCAGCGGCCGCGGCTGGAAGAAGAAGGTGTCTCCCTCCTCCAGCGGCATGGCAGAGGAGAACTCTGGCTCCTCGTCATCATCCCCCAGGTGTGCGATCTGGTACAGGTAACTGTGACAGTGAGAAGAGCAGTTAAACAGGGGGGCAGTGAACACAGCAAGCTACAGACACGAGAAACCATCACCCGTTTGAGCTACAGGGGTCCTGCAACAGGCTTGATTTCGGTAAGGGGCCACGGCAAAGAAACAAACTGTAGACTTACTGATTCCCGAACTCGGAGGACACAAAGAGGAAGCCTGTTTTCAGCACACACATGGAGGTTGCCACAGGAATGGTGTCGAAGTACTTCAAACGGATTTCAGTCACCTGAGAAAGAGGAGATGGAGATCAGATTTTTGTAAAAAATATTTAAATAAAATTAGAAAAAAATATTTTATAGATCAGTTGGGGGCTTTGATCAGAAATTATTATTTCTCTCCAGAAATTACTAGTCAGAGAAGAGACATGAGAATTCCTCATTTCAACAGCCCTGCCCAGCAGCTCACCATCTCCTCATCCGTCTCCAGGGTGACTTTGAAAATGTCGCCCTGCTCGGTCTGCGCCAGGAAGAAGAACATGGACTTGGTCTTGTGCGTGGCGGAGCAGACAAAGATCATCCCGCGCTCTGGATCATCCAGGTCGTTCTGCAGAAACACCAGACAGACAGACGGACACTGTGAGCCTGAGTAAACCAAGGTAGCGAGTCCCAGCGAGAAGCAAGACTGCCTGATCACAACAGTTTACATTATCTCCAGAGGTGGACACAGAGTAGAGACAGATATTTAAATCATTTCAGGCCTGGACAGAATTTATTCATATGAAGCTCATGTTTAGAGAAACTACGTAGTCAATGAAACCCTTTTAAAATATAGGATCCTCCCTCGCAACACCTCTCCAGCCTGCGCCTCTTACCCTCCTGCGTGGGATGGGGCAGCGGATGTCTGGCTGGTCCCCGAAGTTCTTGTAGGTGATGTAGTTCTCAGAGCAGATCAGCACTCCGCTGGGGCCGTCAGATCCTCCCGGGACTGCAGACAGGTAACAAAAGGCTTGAGTCACCCGTCACTTTACAACACAAATGCAGGGCTGCTTTTGTACCCAAGAAATACAGTCAATCTGCTTAAAGACAAACCACTGTGAAATCTGTTTTTTCCTCTCCAGTGTTAACAAGTCAGAGAAGAGACATGAGAAAACTCATCATTTCAACAGCACCCCACACCTGTGATGAGGAAGTTCCCATGCTCCTCCAAGGCCTCGCTGTACTTGCGCACCACGTGGTTCAAGCCCAGGTCCAGCTCGTAGAAGGTCAGGGTCTGCTGGGTGTTGGCGGCAGCCTCCCCAGTCGGGTCATTATCTGTCTCCTAGAACAGAGACGGGCAGTGTGAGGCAGAGCATTGCAATACAACAACCCCAATCCACACCAAGGAAGGGTCTGGAACCACACACACACACACACACACACACACACACACTCACACTCCAATACAACAACCCCAATCCACACCAGGGAAGGGTTTGGAACCACACTCACACGTGGAGAGCCATATATCACACACAGAGCTGCCATTTATAGTATAGAAGGAAATGTAGCAGCAACATCGGAGCCAGCGTTTCACACAGTTCTGAATGTCTTGGTGGATATCAATCTTGCAACAAAGCCGTGGAAGTTGATCGTACATGATAAAACAGTCTGTCCTGAGGGAAGGGTAAAGCAGTATTGGACCAGGGCAGGGACGCAGGGTTACCTCGTAGTCCATCTCCAGGCATGCAAACATGGGGTTCTCGAAGCCCACGTCCACCCCCACCACGTGGTAGACCAGGGTGTTGGCCTTGTGCGCCTCCAGAGGGGAGGAGATGGTGAGGCGAGCAGCAGCGTCTCTGTTCAGGATATACACCAGCTTCTGCTTCTCAAGCGCTCCTGCCAGGGGGGCAGAGAGGAAACACTCAGCTGGGGGCAGAGCACCCAGGGCATGCAAAACATTCCCACCTGTTTCAAACTCATTCCAATTCTTTCATTAATTACAGGGATAAAATAAAGAAAAACACATCTCAAATGACTCAGGTCAGAAACCGCACCAGAACATCTGCCAAAATAAAAAAAGTAAAAACTGTTTACAACAAATATTTTTCAAGAACAGGGGGAAAAAAGAAAAGAATGAATTACCGATTATAATAATGTTTAACAAACTTGTTGAATTTGTGTTCCTGTAATTCTTCCAGCATGTCATGGTGATGCAATGGTAGGAAGCAACGACTCTGGAGCCCCAGTATATTACAATGCAGATACTGTTGAACCCTCACCGATCATGACAGCCCTGCCCTTGGGGTCGACAGCCAGGAACTGGCCCGGGACGATGCGTCGGCAGCCGCTCTTGCCGAAGGTCTCCTGGTGCACCTTCTCAAACACGTTCTTGGAGGGCTGGTACTCCAGGATGACGATTCTCCCCGAGTCGCTGCCCACAACAATATAGTCTGAAATCATGAGGCACGACAGCACCAGTTAGTACTCAAAAGGGGAAAGAGTCCCTTAAGGAACAATTATCCAATTGCTAAAGCTGAGGGAACACAAAGCCACTGTGGTTTGAACTCAGTTTCAGGCACTGCATGGCACACCAGGGGAGACTTGGGGTTCCATACAGCTACGTTGCCTCAAACTAATCTCCTGGAACCAGGTTTTAAGCCACTTTTCCTGTAAAAGTGGCTTTGTGTTCCCTCACCTTTATCCAGTGCATTAGAACCCTCCAGATTTTACTTTCATTTGGTTTGGGTTGTTCTGATGATCAGAGATATTAATTTCTCTCCAAAGTTAAAAAGTTCAGAGAAGAGACATGAGAAAACTCATCACTTCACCAGCACCCAAAATAGCTGACAAAAGCATTACCTTGCAAAAGTCACAAAGTCCTTGGCTCCACCCCTATTAGCCCTTCCGTTCTACCCACCAGACCACACTGCCACCCAGCTGTATTCATGAAGTACTGCATCCCAGCGCCTGGATTCTGACCCGCAGTCACACTCACCTTTTGTCCCGCCCGTCAGCCTGAAAGCCATGAGGGAGCGGATAATCCCAAACACCTCCATGGTGAGCAGGGTGTGCACCTTGCCAGTGTTGGCATCGGGGCGAAGCAACTCCAGGATCTTCCCCCTGGAAACGACGATTTCTTGCTGCTTTGTCCCTAAAGGAGTACAGAGGGTTAGAAGGTTAGAGTAGCTGGGCAGGCTGTCCTGTGGAAGGGAAGTGCAGTCGAGGAGAAGAATTACCAGAGAAGTTTCCATGGATAGCATGGCTGATGCCGGTGGCTCTCTGAAGGGTCAGGTTGTAGAGAAACATGATGCTGCAGTTCTGAAGCTTTGCACTGAAACAGCCAAGGTTTGATACGAACTCCTACAACTGCTGCAAAAACAAAAAACAAAAACACAATTCATCAGCCAACACTTGCATTAATATGGCTTTAGCTCACACAACTGGATTCCTCTCCATTGTCAACAGGTCAAAGAGACAAGAGAAATCTCATCACTCCAACAGCATCCTGGCACTGCAGCCAAACCCAGGATCAAACTAGGAAATCTGTGTGAAGCTTGTAACAGAGTTTGCTCCCCAATACCAAATTCTACTGCATAAATCAAGACTGGCAAATACAGTTCAGAAGTATAATCACTATATTACTTCACTGAAGAAAAAAAGGTAGAAATTAGTGCTGGATTTATACTACAAACAGAAATGCACTTCATTTTGCAAAAAACAGAAACACAACTCCACTCTGCGCTGCTGCCTGTGTGACATCATGCCCTGGTTTCAGGCCTGCTCCTGCACGCAGAGGTTTGTAGAATAACAATACTGTACCTGCCTGTACTCAAACCTCCCAAATTAAACACCAGTGAAATAGAGCACGGAGCAGTCATGCATCTACTGGGACAGTGAATACATACATCGCATAGGAGACGCTAACAACTCTACTGGGACAGTGAATACATACATCGCATAGGAGACGCTAACAACTCTACTGCGACAGCGAATACATACATCGCACGTGAGACGAACAATAACAGCATTCCTGACTAAACTGCTTTCACTGCAACACACTTTCAATCGTTCTCAACAGTTTCTAAGCGTTTACTTTAAATCACGCATTAGTAAATTATTTATATCACAGAAAGTATTATTTACTCACAAAACGCACTCGAGTACACAACCCCCCAGTACAGGGCTCCCCTATCTGCGAGCGGGAGATTTATAAACTTACAGTCGCACAGACTAGTACGATGTGGAGTGCTCTGCAACTAAAGCTTAACATAAACAAAGACATGCTTTAGAAAAACAACACCTTTATTACATTCAAAACAGCCCCCCTGCGTGGAGGACCGCAGCTGTAACAGGCACAGGCCGGTTTGTTTGCGTTTAGAGATAGAGAGTTTCCATTCATACCACCATCCGCACCTTTCCACGCAGAAATGTGGACTGCACCACTTCAACCTTGGAAATATCGCGTATACGGGATACCCAATGCTTGTAAAACGAACCCGAGTTCTTATTACCTGTGTAGCGGTCGCGATGGCCTGAATTTCTGCACGATTCCAATTTCACACCGCCTCCATTTTCTCCTTCTGTTTCTCGGTTCAGTCCCGTACGTTCTGCATCCGAGGTCCTTTCACAGATATGCAATCACTCAAACGACTTTCTCGTGTAGCTGCCCAACAAACTGCCTGATATAAAAACTGCTGAAATCGATGTAATGCTGTAATCTTGTACCTGTAAACGAGTAGAACAATCGAGTTAAGTGAAATCTACAGGAATCGTGATCGTGATTTTTTTTTTCAAAACTTTTCAGGTGTATCTCAGCATTTATTATAGACTATAGTTCTGGCAATATAAACAGCCACTGTGTGGTTACGGTATACGCTCGTTGCATTACGTTGTGATATGCAGTAGTAGTTTACAAATGGTACACATTCAAGTGCTTCCATGTACACAGCCATGAAACAACATCGGTAGAAAACATGAAACACAGTACAACGCATTTCACAAGCTACTCGACTCATTGGAACGGCAGGTTTTAATAAAAACGGGCAATGCTCACTCAAAGAAAAGCATGAAGATTTTAAATAAACCAATGTTCTCATTGAAACAAAACATATAAACGCCTTGTTACAGAGGGTAGTAGTTCGGAATCTGTGTAATTATTATTATTATTATTATTATTATTATTATTATTATTATTATTATTATTATTATTATTATTATTAATAATAATAAAAGTGTTTCCTATGATTTTTGTGGGCAGTCCAAGCGGTCACGACAGGGTCTAAGAATTGTGACCAATTAGGAAGTGACGCGCGATGTGTGCTGTATTTGTGTTTTGGAAAGATGGCGGAGTCCAGCTCATCGTCTGACAAAAAGAGAGCCGCTGCCAGTCTCTGCGCTGTTAGCATGGAATCGATCGAGAAAATCACCGAGCTGGAGGAGCTGGAGCGGGTCTACCAGCAACTCAGTGACGTGGAGGTGAGGGGCAACGCTGCCTGGGTTAGTGGCACAGAGACAGAGAATGGCAATGTGTACAGCTGCACAACTACAGTCTGGTTTGGGACATAGTAACTACTGCACTAGGGTATTGACTGCAGTGTTGTAAACACCAGACAGACCAGGCGGTGCGTTCCCCTGTATTATTATTTATTTGCGACTGGTTATTGAATTACCGTATGCATTAATCTAGTATTAGGAACAATGCTGTGAATAAAATGCGTGTTTATTGTTACCGCTCTGTGGTCCTGCTAAGAGATCTCACACACTGCAGGTGTCCGGTTTCTGTGTTTAATCTGTTTTGGGTGTTTAAATATTATTAGCGGTCTCACATTTCTCAACGCTTCGCTCCTCCGGAACACATAGCCTGCCCCCGATTGTCAGACCTCTCCCCAGAATTAGAGCTGTCCAGTCCATTGTCAGAGCTCTCCCCAGATTTAGAGCTGTCCAGTCCATTGTCAGAGCTCTCCCCAGATTTAGAGCTGTCCAGTCCATTGTCAGAGCTCTCCCCAGATTTAGAGCTGTCCAGTCCATTGTCAGAGCTCTCCCCAGATTTAGAGCTGTCCAGTCCATTGTCAGAGCTCTCCCCAGATTTAGAGCTGTCCAGTCCACTGTCAGAGCTCTCCCCAGATTTAGAGCTGTCCAGTCCATTGTCAGAGCTCTCCCCAGATTTAGAGCTGTCCAGTCCATTGTCAGAGCTCTCCCCAGATTTAGAGCTGTCCAGTCCATTGTCAGAGCTCTCCCCAGATTTAGAGCTGTCCAGTCCATTGTCAGAGCTCTCCCCAGATTTAGAGCTGTCCAGTCCATTGTCAGAGCTCTCCCCAGATTTAGAGCTGTCCAGTCCATTGTCAGAGCTCTCCCCAGATTTAGAGCTGTCCAGTCCATTGTCAGAGCTCTCCCCAGATTTAGAGCTGTCCAGTCCATTGTCAGAGCTCTCCCCAGATTTAGAGCTGTCCGGTACATTGTCAGACCGCACTGTTCATGGTCCAGTCTGATTGTCCGTAGAGAGGCGTGGAAGCGGAGCTAGAGGCAATCGTGCAGCAGCAGAGCAACATCGAGACCAAGATGATGGCCCTGCAACGAATGGGGTAAGAATGACATCCGAGCAAAAAAAAAACGAGCACTCTGAAAGCCAGCCTGAAGATCCATTGGGTTTCTTTTTCAAAATCATTATTTACACAAACGTGTTTTTATATTTTATTTTTTACTTGGAGTTAATACTTGTAAATGTAAACAGCTTTGGGATCTGTAGTGTGTATGGGAAGTATCGCTTTGCATTGGGCGTGGCAGTGTATTGTATTGTATTGCATTGGGCGTGGCCGTGGACACACGTGACTGACATGTATTCCCTGACTGGCCCTGTGGTTTGCAGGCCAAACCTGCAGCTGATTGAGGGCGATGCCAGCCAGCTGTCTGGGATGATCACCTTCACCTGCAGCCTGGCTGAGAACGTCAGCAGCAAAGTGAGACAGCTGGACCTCGCCAAGGTAGAGCAGGGCAGAGCACTCTGTCGCTGGGCTTCACCTCCCTCTCCCGCCACTCTGTCACTGGGTTTCACCTCCCTCTCCCTCCACTGTGACACTGGGTTTCACCTCCCCCTCCCTCCACTCTGTCGCTGGGCTTCACTCCCTCTCCCTCCACTCTGTCACTGGGTTTCACCCCCCCCCTCCCTCCACTCTGTCACTGGGTTTCACCTCCCTCTCCCTCCACCGTCACTGGGTTTCACCCCCCCCTCCCTCCACTCCGTCACTGGGTTTCACCCCCCCCCCTCCCTCCACTGTGACACTGGGTTTCACTCCCCCTCCCTCCACTCTGTCGCTGGGCTTCATTCCCCCTCCCTCGCACTGTCGCTGGGCTTCACTCCCTTCTCCCTCTCCCCTCTTAAGTCTCCCCTCTTCACTCTGTCCTCTGCTCTTGTTCAGTGGAATTCCAGCATATTTCTGGGAATACCTAGCAGGGAAGTTCAACATGGCGTTTCTGCAGCACTGCATGTGTTTATTGGTGGTGATGCTGCATCAGCGTGAAGGTCAGGTTTGTTCTGCTTTGAAAATCTTGAAAGGAAAGGCTTGTCGCCTTCTTCGAGACTGGCTTTGGATTATTGATTTGCCTATTGGTACTTAAAGGATACTGATTACATTACCTAAACATTTTATAGTGCTAATTCACTTATCCGAGTGGAGAATCCTCTGTAAAGCTTGAGTGTTTTGTGTCTCAGGATGGCTTCCCTTTGTTCCCCTCTGCCCTGTGCAGAACCGTCTCTACCAGGCTATCCAGCGCACGGATGATATCCTGGACCTGAAGTTCTGTATGGATGGGGTGCAGATGGCACTGAGGAATGAGGACTACGAGCAGGCGGCCGCGCACGTCCACCGCTACCTCTCCCTGGACCAGTCCGTCATCGAGCTGAGCCGACAGGGGGGTGAGTCCACACTCCTCGTCATGCTTACTGGAGTCCCTTATTGTCAATAAAGCAATATTAGGAGGTCAACAATGCTCCTTGTAATTGACCTTCAGGATTTATTAAAAAATAAAAAATGACATAGCGGCTCCTGTATCATGTGTTAAACACCAGCTCTGTACATGTTGGTTTGTTTGTCTCGTTTCCCCTGAAGCTGAGCTGTTGCCTGTCTCTCATCTTGGGTGCGTGTCTCTATGAATGATTCCTGGTTGTGTTTGTGTTTGTCCATGTCAGCAGGCAGCCTGGTGGATGCAAACCTGTCCCTCCTGCAGGAGGCTGAGCAGAAGCTGAAGGTGATCGTGACGGAGAAGCTGGACCAGGCCATCGAGAAGGAGGACCTGCCCCAGGTGGAGCGCTTCTTCAAGATCTTCCCCCTGCTGGGGCTGCATGAGCAGGGGCTGGGGCGCTACTCCCAGTACCTTTGCACACAGGTAAGAAGACCAGACAGAGACAGGGAGGAGCTGCACTCCACTGTACACCACACACGTGTAGCCCAGTCTCTTAATGTTAGAGTCTCTCACACCATGCCCCCCAGTGTAACTCACTCCTTGTTATCCCCCACACACACACACACTCTCTCTCTCTCTCTCATTGACACTCTGTGTGGTTTATTGTTTTTCTTCAGCTGGCCAGTAAGGCGGAGGAGAACCTGCTGCTGGCCCTGGGGGTGGAGCTGACTGACCGGAGGGCCTCGCTGGTCTTTGCTGATACCCTCACGCTGCTCTTTGAAGGTGAGGTGTAAGGTCAGGGCTAGGTTTGCCTGTAGAGACAGTAAGGGGATGCACTCCCCTGTTATAATCTGCAATACTGAGAGCCTTGAGAAATGCTTAAACAAACACAAGGCTGTAGGTGTAGAATCTGGAATGCTTATGCTGAACTCAGAGGGGAGAGCGTTCTAGTCTGTTTTGTCTAAGCTGAGTCTGTTGGTGCTTGGGATAGAGCAGGCGTCCCTCCCTGTCTCACCCCATGGCTGGCTGTCCCGCAGGCATTGCCCGGATTGTGGAGACACACCAGCCCATCTTGGAGACCTACTATGGCCCGGGGCGCCTCTACACCCTCATCAAACACCTGCAGGTGGAGTGCGACCGGCAGGTGGAGAAGGTGGTGGACAAGTTCATCCAGCAGCGGGACTACCACAGGAAGGTACAGAAGCCTGAGCTTCTTACTTGACTGTGAGAACGTAATGTTAGCAAGATTGTTTGTGGCATAAACACGTTTTTTTTTTTTTTTCGCCCCCTGCAGTTCCAGATTGTACAGAACAATATGATGAGAAGTTTAACCACGGAAACACTGGAGCCCAGGTATCGCAGTCCGTGCTGCAGCTGTCTGTTTCCACGTCTTGTTGTGGAGCCCCGTGCCTGAAGCCTGGTGTGTGTTTCTTGACAGGGAGCTGGACCCAATCCTGGCCGAGGTGACCCTGATGAACGCCCGCGCGGAGCTGTACCTGCGTTTCCTGCGGCGTCGTGTCACTGCAGACTTCGAGGTGGGGGACGCCACGGCCCCTGAGAGCCTCATTCAAGGTAACGCCAGACACTGTGATCGTCCAATCACACCCCCCTCACTGTGAAGAGTGACCAATCACACACCCCTCACTGTGAAGAGTGACCAATCACACTCCCCTCACTGTGAAGAGTGTCTGCTCTACTGTGACCGTCCAATCATACACCCCTCACTGTACAGAGTCCAATCACACACCCCTCACTGTGAAGAGTGTCTGCTCTCACACTGTGACTGAATCACACAGCCCTCGCTGTGAAGTTTGCATTCACACGGCCCTCACTGTGAAGAGTCTGCACTCACACACCCCTCACTGTGAAGAGTCTGCACTCACACAGCCCTCACTGAAGAGAGTGTGCACTCACACTGTGACTGAATCACACAGCCCTCACTGTGAAGAGAGTGTGCACTCACACAGCTCTCACTGTGAAGAGAGTGTGCACTCACACAGCCCTCACTGTGAAGAGAGTGTGCACTCACACTGTGTGCGACCCTGTCTCTGCAGAGCACCAGCACTCCCTGGAGAAGATGCTGAATCACTGCCTGCTGAGCAGGAACATGCAGGAGCTCATTGGCTATTACATCACAATGGAGGAGTACTTCTTGAGGGAGACTGTGAACAAGGTGGGTGCACTAACCCTGGAATAGCACCACTGCAGTGTGAGTTGGAAAAGTTGAATACAATGGAAACATTGGTGACATTCAGCAGAGTGTTCGGTCTGCAGGATATTCATACTGCATGTCCACAGAGGGTGCATCTGCTGCATGTGTTGCATTGAAATACTACTGCCTCAGATTACTGTGTTGGTTTACCTGTCCATTATGTTTGCAGGGATCATTGCAATTATGGCAGTGCTTTGCACATGTGCAGTGGATTGCCAAGGTGTGTAAATGATGCTAGCTCTTAACTAATTCATCTTTAGTGAACATTTCCTTTGTAAGGATCTCTGGAGCACAGCAAACCGATGAACCAATCAAATCTATGAACTGAGTAGCTCCTCTGTGCTCCTGTGTGCAGTGTGGCACAGCGCTGCTTAACTTGAGTGAAAGACAGTGTGATAGAACTGCGCTGGCTACAGCAAGCAGGGACTGACAGCTGTTCAGGCAGGCTCCACACAACAGCAGCTCTGCAGCGCACTTTTATTGAATTCAAGAAAATAAGAAAAGTTATTGGACAGGTTCTATCAAGCAAAAAGTACAATGCTGTACAAGGGATTATTAAATAAAATCGAAAGTGAAATAACAGTTTGAAGTGTCTTGTTCTCATTGTTCAGTTTATTCTCTTCAGACTTGGTCACTGCCAGTCAGTTGCACTGAGATTCCATTGATGTCTACTTCAACCTCATGGACACTGAATTCTCCTAGACCCTGGAAGAAACAAGCAATAACCCAATGCACAGTGCAATCAATCAATCAATGACTGGCTGGCTGGCTGGCTGATGCTGTAACATTAACTCACAAGGCATGTTACATCAACTCCTGGAGGTATTATGCGGGCTACTGTAGTCTTTAGCTGCAGCAAGGAATATTACACACGTGCGCAGTGCCACACTACAGTGATCCATGCTGTGCATGCAACTGCAAGAAGGTGACTACTGTGGGACAAACAGTATGAACCTGTGCAAGTGTAAAACCGAAGGACACGACCCCTGAACTCTATCTGTGTCACTCTCACCTGTGTGTGTGTCAGGGTGTCTGACTTTCAC
The DNA here is from genome assembly GCF_902713425.1 of Acipenser ruthenus. Classification (NCBI taxonomy): domain Eukaryota; kingdom Metazoa; phylum Chordata; class Actinopteri; order Acipenseriformes; family Acipenseridae; genus Acipenser; species Acipenser ruthenus. Next base: position 32,796,230 of record NC_081207.1, read on the forward strand.
CTGTGTGTGTATCGGTATCTCACTCTCACCTGTGTGTGTGTCAGGGTGTCTCCCTCTCACCTGTGTGTGTGTCGGGGTGTCTCCCTCTCACCTGTGTGTGTGTGTGTGTATCGGTATCTCACTCTCACCTGTGTGTGTGTATCGGTATCTCACTCTCACCTGTGTGTGTGTGTATCGGTATCTCACTCTCACCTGCGTGTGTGTGTGTATCGGTGTCTCACTCTCGCCTGTGTGTGTGTCTGTATCAGGGTGTCTCCCTCTCACCTGTGTGTGTGTGTATCGGTATCTCACTCCCACCTGTGTGTGTGTGTATCGGTATCTCACTCTCACCTGTGTGTGTGTGTATCGGTATCTCACTCTCACCTGTGTGTGTGTGTATCGGTGTCTCACTCTCGCCTGTGTGTGTCTGTGTGTGTGTGTGTGTATCAGGGTGTCGCTCTCACCTGTGTGTGTGTCAGGGTGTCTCTCACACGGTCTCCCTGCCGAGGCTCCCTGGTCAGCAGGTACAGAAACCCTCCTCCCCCGGCCCCCGCCAGGCTCTGCCCCAGAGCCAGAGGTCTCAGAGCTGCCATCATGGCGCACAGCGCCGCCGGCTCACACCCCCTCGCCATCAGCTTCTTCTGCTGCCAGTACCGGTCAAGACACGCGCCGATTCGAGGCAAGGACCCTGGGGAAAGGGAGACAGACAGAAACATGCTGTAGCAAGTCATGGCCGTCCCCCTCTCCCTCCCCTCTCCCAAGGCCGTCCCCCTCTCCCTCCCCTCTCCCAAGGCCGCCCCCCTCTCCCTACCCTCTCTGAAGGCCGTCCCCCCTCTCCCTACCCTCTCTGAAGGCCGTCCCCCGTCTCCCATGGCCGTCCCCCTCTCCCTCCCCTCTCCCAAGGCCGTCCCCCTCTCCCTCCCCTCTCCCAAGGCCGCCCCCCTCTCCCTACCCGAAGGCCGCCCCCCCACTCCCTACCCTCTCCGAAGGCCGCCCCCCCACTCCCTACCCTCTCCGAAGGCCGCCCCCCTTCTCCGAAGGCCGCACCCGCTCTCCCTACCCTCTCTGAAGGCCGCCCCCGCTCTCCCTACCCTCTCTGAAGGCCGCCCCCCCTCCCTACCCTCTCTGAAGGCCGCCCCCCTCTCCCTACCCTCTCTGAAGGCTGCAACGCACTCCTCTGCGTTCCTCACCAGCTCGTCTGCATTCTGCACAATGGAGGGCAGCCGGGCGTACCAGCTCCGCACCACATCCTGAGACAGAGACAGTTACACATTCATGTTAATGCGCTTTTAAAATCTGTTTTATCAGAAACGTGTTTTCCGTGCACAGTAACAGTTCTACAAGCTCGAACAACGGAGAAAAAATATACAGTATTAATTTATAGTTATGTTCACAATACCGCTATGAGATACGGGAGTGTCTCACTGACCTGCAGCAGGTTCCGAGCCAGCCTGGTCTTCCCAGTATAGACCAGCAGGAGGTGCTGGTTTAGGGTGTGGATGAACTGGTCTGGCACTGGGATGGACTCCACATCCACTCTGAGAGGAAGCTGTGCCAGCGAGCGTCCTACCTTGAGCCCCGGCATCAACCCCCCAACCTGGTCCTGCCAGCCGCCCCCTGCCCGGAGGGAAGAGACATGCAGAACTATTAGCTTGAGAGGTACAAACTGCTTTGACATTAAGATTCTAATATCTTTTTTTTATGAACTGCAGCTGCAAATATAAAAACATTAAGGCGTTGCATGTCCGCGTCGATGGGAGCGTTCTGCATGCACAGCTCTCCGCGGGTCCGCATCGATGAGAGCGTTCTGCATGCACAGCTCTCCGTGGGTCCGCATCGATGAGAGCGTTCTGCATGCACAGCTCTCCGTGGGTCCGCATCGATGAGAGCGTTCTGCATGCACAGCTCTCCGCGGGTCCGCATCGATGAGAGCGTTCTGCATGCACAGCTCTCCGTGGGTCCGCATCGATGAGAGCGTTCTGCATGCACAGCTCTCCGTGGGTCCGCATCGATGAGAGCGTTCTGCATGCACAGCTCTCCGCGGGTCCGCATCGATGAGAGCGTTCTGCATACACAGCTCTCCGCGGGTCCGCGTCGATGGGAGCGTTCTGTTGGCACAGGGTTCGCTCCGCGTGTCTGTGGCTCGTGGCTCCTTACCCGTGGTCAGCATCTGTTCCAGGTGCAGCACGGCGTGGATCAGTGACTCGGTGCTGCAGGACTTCCCAGCACAGCTGTAGAGCGCAGCCATGATAGCGCCAGCCAGAATACTGCTAGTGCCTGGAGATCAGAGCACAGAGAGGGTCAAACAGCACCCCAGTATACACACACCCCAATATGCATGCACCTCATCCATTGCCTCTGTCTCTCTCGCTCACTCTCTTACCCAAACCCGAGCCATGCGGCAGGCTAGACCAGCTCCGCACCTCGAACCCGCCTCCGAAGCACTCTGTCAGCTGGTCTCGTAGAGGCTGCTGGGAAGGGTAGTGCACAATGCCAGTGCAGATACAGGCAGCCTTCAGCAGGGCTCCTGGAGGAGGGAGAGACACACAGACACTCAGCACAGCGAAACAGGCCTGTCCCACTCAGTGTCAGCACTGCTGAGATCATGGACAGGCCTGTCCCACTCAGTGTCAGCACTGCTGAGATCATGGAAATGACGGTATTATGGAATTATTTGAAATACCTGGTGCGTGTGGTTGGCAGTAATCATGGAGGTCCTGCAGTGTTTCACAGACCGTCTCCGTGGTAACCTGGCAGCCCTGCCCCCGACTAGAGCTGACCAATAGCAGTCTAGGTTCCCGGATTCTCCGAACTTTTGCTCCAATTGGTCGGCGCCCATCTACACGCACAGCAATGTTCACCACAGCGCCCCCGTGCTCATAGGTGATGGGGGGGGTGTCGCTCCATCCACCTGGGGGGGGGGTTATAGAGGTCTAGAGGTTAGAGCTGAGGGACAGGGAGGCAGTGATACAGTGAGGTCTAGAGGTTAGAGCTGAGGGACAGGGAGGCAGTGATACAGTGAGGTCTAGAGGTTAGAGCTGAGGGACAGGGAGGCAGTGATACAGTGAGGTCTAGAGGTTAGAGCTGAGGGACAGGGAACCAGTGATACAGTGAGGTCTAGAGGTTAGAGCTAAGGGACTGGGAGGCAGTGTGGTCAAGCAGAGAGCCAGTAGTTACTGGTTTGAAATGTTTTACTGTACCCGAGATGTCCAGTCTGGCTGGGCACTCCACCACCACCCATTGGTTGATGGGTGGGAGCTCCTGTTGGCCAATAGCAATGAATCTCTGCGATGACATCACAGCCTGGCGGATGAGAATTTGCCCCGCCCCTTCGTAGTGACGGGCGGCTCGTACCAGCAGATCTGGTCTGAAACGTAGCAGAAAGACGATTCTCATTAATATAGGAGTGAATAGCCCCTGTAAAACACCATACCCTCACAATACCAGAGTTACACATCCTCACAGGACTGAATACAAGCTCTAAAACACCATGCCCTCACAATACCAGAGTTACACATCCTCACAGGACTGAATACAAGCTCTAAAACACCATGCCCTCACAATACCAGAGTTACACATCCTCATAGGACTGAATTTCAGCTCTAAAACACCATGCCCTCACAATACCAGAGTTACACATCCTCATAGGACTGGGTAGCACCCTGCCAGTGGGCACTACACCCCTCAGTAGTCCTTCTGATTGCTACACCACAGTGAGACTGTTGGGTGGTCATACCTGCTGAGCCAACGCTCCCTCTCCCTGGCCAGTGTCTCCACCCCAGCAGACAGCTCTCCTCTCTCCAGCAGCTGGAAGCTGGGGGTCCAGGCTGGGTTAGCCGCTGGGCCGCTCCGCAGACCCCCCTCGCCCCCTGCCATACAGCCCAGCACGTCTGCAATGCAGGCAAGGGCACGAGCAGCTACCCCGGGATCCTGTGAGTCCACAGCCACTGCGGAAAGAAGAGAGCCGAGAAGAACTCAAAACCACCTGCACCCGCCCCCCCCCAGCCATATGCACCAGCAATGCTGCGGTACTGCTGGATATCGAAACAGAAAATGTTAGATCACCTGAATGCAAAGAAATGCTGATTCAAAGTGTTGCTCCTAAAAAGACTTTAACAACACTTCATGGCTGAATTCTCACCGGTGTCGAGTGTGCTCAGCAGAGCCCCCTGCTGCTGGTCCAGCACAGCTGCGCGGATGAGCGGTAGCAGGCTGTGGTCCCTCCTTCCCTGCAGAGTGTCCCTGGCTTGGAGACGCGCCCCCCTGAAGAACAGCTCCCTGCGCCAGTCCAGCTCTGCCTCCTGGTCCAGACAGCCCAGGATCTCCTGAAGAGACATGCGCCAGGACTGCCTCCACTGCGGGCACCCCCCCTCACCCCCACAGAGCCACAGAGCCACGCCAAGACCCACAGGCCCCGAGGCATGGAACACCGGGAAGAGACGGGCATGGAGCAGAGAGGGCACATCACCACCGACTCGGCACCCGGAGTCCCACAGCTCCCCATGCCTGCACACAGACACACAGTGAGGGACAGCACAGCTCCCTGCACACAGACACACAGTGAGGGACAGCACAGCTCCCTACACACAGACACGCAGTGAGGGACAGCACAGCTCCCTGCACACAGACACGCAGTGAGGGACAGCACAGCTCCCTGCACACAGACACGCAGTGAGGGACAGCACAGCTCCCTGCACACAGACACGCAGTGAGGGGCAGCACAGCTCCCTGCACACAGACACGCAGTGAGGGACAGCACAGCTCCCTGCACACAGTGAGGGACAGCACAGCTCCCTGCACACAGACACGCAGTGAGGGACAGCACAGCTCCCTGCACACAGTGAGGGACAGCACAGCTCCCTGCACACAGACACGCAGTGAGGGACAGCACAGCTCCCTGCACACAGTGAGGGACAGCACAGCTCCCTGCACACAGTGAGGGACAGCACAGCTCCCTGCACACAGTGAGAGACAGCACAGCTCCCTGCACACAGTGAGAGACAGCACAGGCTGCTTCAAACCACTTTCAAATGAACACATTAACCACAATTATACAGGCTTTCAGAAATTGAGAATTTCTTCTGGATTAAAACTACACTGTATCCGATTTGAATGGTCTGTTTTCCACTCCAACAGTAACCTGTTAATTGGCTTCATTTTTTAGCTAGTTGGTACTTGCATTGGTCTTAAATATATCTACAGCACAGTGTTGATAATCTGTAAGCACCTTAAGAAAGCATTCCAATGAACAACACAGAAACATTGTGTACAATATTACAATACAATGCTATCAATGATCTCTAGAATATCATGCAACAGTTTTTTTTAGAAGTGCTATAGTGAAGGGAGCCTACTGGATCCCGGTCCTCTGAAAGAATTCCGTCCAGCTGTGGTTCAGGAATGTGGCGTTCCTGTCCGCAGAGGAGACCTGGGGAGAATGGAGAGGGTGTCAGTGATGGGCACTGAGACTGCCCTGGGGGAGAGGGTGTCAGTGATGGGCACTGAGACTGCCCTGGGGGAGAGGGTGTCAGTGATGGGCACTGAGACTGCCCTGGGGGAGAGGGTGTCAGTGATGGGCACTGAGACTGCCCTGGGGGAGAGGGTGTCAGTGATGGGCACTGAGACTGCCCTGGGGGAGAGGGTGTCAGTGATGGGCACTGAGACTGCCCTGGGGGAGAGGGTGTCAGTGATGGGCACTGAGTTAAACCACAAGAAAAGAAGGCTTACTGGGCAGATGGAGGGGGGTTAAGCAGCCTTGTCTTTGTTACCTCAAGGTTGTCGTGGCGACCAAGAACACTGAACGCGCGGAGTCGCATGTCTCCCAGCCTGATGTAATGTCCCTGGATGATGACATCAGAGAGGAGGACAGTGGACAGCGCGGGGAATGATGATGCAACATCAATCCCAGACAGAAGGCAGCCTGTCTGGACCTGCAGGGGGCCCTGGGAGCAGAGAGCAGGGGTTTGAGTCTCTGGACATGCTTTATCCTTTGCTGGATCACAGATTAGAGCTGATGGGTGACCCTAGCAAGTAAGAAACTGGAAGGCTCTGCAGTGTCTAAGTGAAGTCGACAAACGCTCAGACCAAACCGAGTGCCTTTCCTCACCTGTAGGTGGCAGTGTTGGATTACAGTGCGTGACCCCACTGTGACCTCCCCCTCGAAGATGCTGTTTATCACTGAGCAGCCATCGCTTAGCAACACGGGGATCTTAAAATAAAAGTGAGACCGATGAGAAGATGTGAAGGTTGAATCAGGACTGCTTTAGTGTACAGAGGCTTTGAGCTGTGATTCACTAGCGAGTGTAATATCAAGTCTATTCACTACGACTCTTTATTCACAATAAGACTGACCTCCACATGCGAGTGTGTCACTGCGGAGCCCGGCCTTGCTCTGGTAGTGAGGCTCCTGATGTGGTCATCGCTTGACAGGGTCATGTAGTCATAGCAACCACCAGGAATGTATGCTGCTCAGAAACAAACACACACGAGTGAGAGGCTTGCCCCCAGACCCTGCATCCCAATGGCCTTGCTGGTGAAGGGGGTCTTACTCAGGGTGAGGGGGGTGCCTCGGAACTCCTTCCACAGCACGGTGCGAGCGTTCCTCAGCGCTGCCCCCTGCTGGTCCTCTTGGGAACTACGCCCATCCCTCCGCCCACTCACAAACTCCTCCTCCGTGACGTTACGCGCCAAGCACAGCAGTACGTCGAAGAACAGAGACAGCTGTAGTGGACAGAGACAAGGAGCTGAGTGATGGGAGAGTCAGAGGGACAGCGTGAGGGGAGACGCAAGGAGTTACCTGTATAGGCTGCGCCCCTGAATCCAGCCCCAGGTAAGTGCAAGCATCGAGTGGGGGAGTGACGTGTGTCTGGAGGAGACGCTCAGCCACCTCCCGAGAGAAAAACACAATCCCTGAGACCTGTGGAGAGAGAGGGGGAGGCGTCACATACACATGACATGTACCTCTAGTGTCTTATATCAGTGCAGGAGCACACTGCATCACACGGAGGGGAGGGCTCTATCAGTGAAGGAACACACTGCACCACACGGAGGGGAGGGCTCTATCAGTGCAGAAACACACTGCATCACACGGAGGGCTCTATCAGTGCAGGAGCACACTGCATCACACGGAGGGGAGGGCTCCATCAGTGCAGGAACACACTGCATCACACAGAGGGGAGGGCTCCATCAGTGCAGGAGCACACTGCATCACACAGAGGGGTGGGCTCCATCAGTGCAGGAACACACTGCATCACACAGAGGGGAGGGCTCCATCAGTGCAGGAGCACACTGCATCACACAGAGGGGAGGGCTCTATCAGTGAAGGAACACACTGCACCACACGGAGGGGAGGGCTCTATCAGTGCAGAAACACACTGCATCACACGGAGGGCTCTATCAGTGCAGGAGCACACTGCATCACACGGAGGGGAGGGCTCCATCAGTGCAGGAACACACTGCATCACACAGAGGGGAGGGCTCCATCAGTGCAGGAGCACACTGCATCACACAGAGGGGTGGGCTCCATCAGTGCAGGAACACACTGCATCACACAGAGGGGAGGGCTCTATCAGTGCAGGAGCACACTGCATCACACGGAGGGGAGGGCTCCATCAGTGCAGGAACAGACTGCATCACACAGAGGGGAGGGCTCCATCAGTGCAGGAGCACACTGCATCACACAGAGGGGTGGGCTCCATCAGTGCAGGAGCACACTGCATCACACAGAGGGGAGGGCTCTATCAGTGAAGGAACACACTGCATCACACAGAGGGGAGGGCTCCACCAGTGCAGGAACACACTGCATCACGTGACAGGCTACATACCAGGGGGACCTTCCCATCATGCAAAGCGCAAGCCTGTATCTTCTCCGCAGGGCCTCTGTAGATGATGTCACACACTGTGCCCTAGAAAGACAGAGAAACCCAACAGTGTTACTGTAACAAGTATCAAAAAGAACGAAAACTGAAGCCAAACCAGTTTAAACCCAGTTTCCAAACCCCACCACCAGCACCACGTCCACCCTTCACAGACTGTGGTGACCGCCCCAGTTCAATAAACCTGGGGAGAGTCATCTACTCTCAGTGATCCTGCAGCCATCGTTCAGATCACCCTGCACTACCATGAAACTGTGGATATTCAGATATTTTATCTGTATTCCACCCGTGTATCGAAAAAGGAATATGTGAGATTACTACACAGCCCTCTGATGCACTCTATTTACTATACAAATAAAACTACATTTCACAGAATTCCACGTACCTGCTGGTCAGTGAGGAAGACGCCATGATTCCTGGCATAGGCAACATCACCTGGCAGGGAGACCACTTTCACTCCAGCAAACCCCTCCCAGCACATATCTAGACAAGCAGCATTCAGACTAGCTTTATTAACAGCAGACACATTCAATAATGAACAATACACCTTGGAGCAGTCTGAGTAAGCATGTAGGACTGGAGCGAGAGGGAGGACTGCTGCTCACCTGGAGCTGAGGGGATGTGCAGGAGCATGTCAGTGCTGCTCACCCACACTCCCGGAGGAGAGCCGGGGGCGATCTGGAGAGAGAACAGCAAGACATTTATTCACAACTAATTCAACAGGACACAATCCCAATGGGATGGACAGTAGGCTGCTGAGCGGAAGAATGACAGAAAGGAAGGACGATTTGTTTTGAGCATGCACTCTCCACTACATACATAATAAAAGCCATCGGCACCATTTCAAAAGCAATCCCCATGACCCTCTGCAGTACACGTGAAATGCAATGCGACATGCGAAGCTCCGCATGGACACACCTTCTTTCAGCCATATCATTTGAAACTCTTACGAGCTTGCTGTAAAGAGTGTTGGAAACACGTTTCCTCACAATGGGATGAGCGCTTCCTAGCGGTAACTGTGGGACTTGGTGTCTCCACTATCGGCCCAGAAAATATGAGGAATGAAAAAGGGACAACAGGTAGAAATGAAAGCCGCCGCCCTGACCTGGTGTGTGAAGCAGTGCAGCAGCAGGTCCACGTTGCAGACGGGCCCCGACACTGGCCCTGGAGGCCCCTCAGTCGGCAGCCAGGTGAACGCTCGACCGCAGCCATCAAACAGGAAGTCCCTGCCCTGAACAGAGAGACAGAGATGGGAAGATAGTCTGACTGTAGCCTGTCTGTCTGTCTGTACTCAGCTAATCGCTTACACATCATGCATTCCTTCAGCTCCAGCAGTGTTCCCACTTAACCCAGCTCTAAACACCAGCACACATTGCACCCAGTACCAAGCTCTAACCACAAGACCTCCCTCCCAGTCCTCAGCTCCCGCCACTAGACCCTACTGCCTCCCAGTCCTTCCACAAGACCTCCCTCCCAGTCCTCAGCTCCCGCCACTAGACCCTACTGCCTCCCAGTCCTCAGCTCCAGCCACTAGACCCTACTCACTCCCAGTCCTTCCACAAGACCTCCCTCCCGGTCCTCAGCTCCAGCCACTAGACCCTACTGCCTCCCAATCCTTCCCTTGAACCCGGGTTCAGCTCACCGTGTGCAGGACAAGAATGTGAGCGTTCTGGAGGACGTCAGTGGTGATGACCTGCAAATCAGAGAGCAGAGGGTCAGATGGCTCGCAGGCATCAAAGAGCACATAAGAACCACAGCAACGTCATCAAGAGCTCTTTCCCTCCTTCACATCGCTGACACTAACGTGGTTTATTTGCTAAGAAGTTATGGACAATAAACAGAATTTGGGCAGCACTGGCATTTGGTTTTTAATGCCTTGCAGCTCTCAATAAAATAGATTTTTTCACCACTTATGAAGATGTCAAATGTGTAGCATTGAATTATTTTTTAATTTGTTCAGTAGGAGGAGGAGTACATATTTGTATTTTAAGAAGTTAAAGATCAGATCTCTGCAAGGATGATGTCACTCGGCCGTGAGCCTTGTCTCCGCTCTCTCTCAGAGCTCAGGAAGTCAGTGCCCTTGTCTCTTCTCTCACTCTGTATCTCAGTGGGGGTTCTGGTCAGTACTCACGGTGTGTCCACCCCGGGCACTCAGGTGCTCCGCAGCCACCAGCAGTGCGTTCAGCGTGGCCCCCCCACTCCCCACCATGGCCTGGGGGTCTGCCACAGTCAGCAACAGCGCCCCCTTTGGGACAGAGCCTCGCCGTTGCCGGGACTCCAGCTCTGTGGATAGACAGGGACATGTGTCAGGGAGGCAGGAGCACTGGTGCCTGCAGGGTTCATCTGGAAATATCTCCCTCCTCCTCTCACTCTCTCGCTCAGATGAAATGAGAGCTGACAGGCCTGGGAGGCATTCATTAGGATCAGAATTAATCAAGCCATTATTGCAGCATCCTGTTAGCTGCTGAACAGGCAGACATGTAATGTATGTGTGTGTGCAGGACGTGTGTGCTGGTTGGGTGAAAGAGCTACTTCAAGCTTTTAAAAGGTCATTTTTTACACAGATGATTATTAAACTATCTGCATGTAATAAATAGGACAGCTTGCTCCATCAAAACCAAAACTTACCAAAGATCAAAGATCATAACTCCAGCAGTCTGTGTTTAAAAGTATTTCCTCTCAGATTCTCACAGACCTGACCCCCAGCTCCCCCCTCCCTCCCTCCCTCCCTCCCTGTCTTCTGCAGGTTCAGAAAGCATTTCCTCTCAGATTCTCAGAGCCCTGACCCCCAGCTCCCCCCCCCCCCCCTCCCTCCCTCCCTCCCTGTCTTCTGCAGGTTCAGCTGACACATCATCAACTGCAGACACACATTCCACAGGCTGACAGAATCGCTGAACACTGAAGTCTTCATCACAGTCACTGCACGTTTCACTAGCTCAGCAAAGAATCCCCTTCATTAGGTATGCTTTATTCTTCCACAAAGTAATACCTACACTGACTCAGAGCTGCTGCTGTCAGCCCACACATTTCTACTGAGGAATGCAGGTATTGCAGCAAGAACATGCAAGAAAAATACAAGAACACATACAGAGGTTTAACTCGGCATGACAAAGGGAAAAGGAAACAATAAATCACAATTATATTACTGGATTACTATTTATAACAAGGCAGTGACTCTAGTTCTAGACGTATTAATGTTTAAATATGTGAAGTGAAAAATCATTTAAATCAGGAACAAAGACTCTTTTCTGAACGTGGAGCACCGAGAGTTTATTGAGTTTCTTTTACTGCTTCCTGCTCTTCCCCCAGAATTCCAGGGTCTGTCCTGTGTGCCCTTGCAGTAGCAGCCTATCAAGGTGGTGAGGTTCTGTGAGTGGTAACACCCAGTGCAGGTCTGACTCAGCCCTGAATTGAATGAAGGCAGCCTGATGTGTCTCTGCCAGCTGGCGGCTGCCTCAGTAGGTACATCAATTCTGATTTAACCCTTCGCTCTTCAATTACACAAACTGATAAATTATAAACGTCTTGTTAAAACAGGCAACTGCAAAGGCTGTGAACACCCTATCCAGCAAGTCATGGCGACTGTTTTTGGCACATTTCTATCCTGGCGCTACAGGGCTAGGGGTCTGGCTTCCCCACAGCGAACAGAATCTCCAGAGGCTGGAATTGAGCCAATGGACATAGCACTGAGCTGGGAGAGACAATGGAGAGTGTGGGGGACACAGCACTGAGCTGGGAGAGACAATGGAGAGTGTGGGGGACACAGCACTGAGCTGGGAGAGACAATGGAGAGTGTGGGGGACACAGCACTGAGCTGGGAGAGACAATGGAGAGTGTGGGGGACACAGCACTGAGCTGGGAGAGACAATGGAGAGTGTGGGGGACACAGCACTGAGCTGGGAGAGACAATGGAGAGTGTGGGGGACACAGCACTGAGCTGGGAGAGACAATGGAAAGTGTGGGGGACACAGCACTGAGCTGGGAGAGACAATGGAAAGTGTGGGGGACACAGCACTGAGCTGGGAGAGACAATGGAAAGTGTGGGGGGTCACATCATTGAGCAGAGAGAGACATGGAGAGCAGGATTCAAACCCAGGGACTCACCTCTCTGGAAGGAGTACACACTGTCCTTGTGCTGGCAGGTCAGCACGATCACAGTCCAGTCCATCCCGGGGGAACTCTCCATCCTCCCACTCGGATCAGAACCACTCCTCCTGGGACAGCCCTCTCTCGCCAAGCAGATGCAAAAACAAAGAAAATAAACCCTACATGCAAACACACAAATGAGGTGTGCCCCTCTGTCGTACACAAGCAGGTTTCTCTGGAGGAATAGGCTCCTTCTCCTGGGCTGCTGTATCCAGACATGAATCCTCTGCATGGCTCACAGCAGCCCTCTCATATATAACAAGGTGTGCTGACTTACTGGTAACAGCATTCACCATGAAACAGAATTACTAAAACAAAAACAATCCATGGTGGTATTTTAGACGACGCTGAGAAAGACTTCTAGTCAAAGTGTGTGTGTTTCTTTTAGTTTCACTAAATGACTGTCTTGCCTCCTTACCTATACCCAAACTGGAGTCCCCCCGGGCTCACTTCATGATGCAGGGGCACACAGGTCTTATCTATACCAAACTGGAGTCCCCCCGGGCTCACTTCACGATGCAGGGGCCCACAGGTCTTACCTATACCAAACTGGAGTCCCCCCGGGCTCACTTCACGATGCAGGGGCCCACAGGTCTTACCTATACCAAACTGGAGTCCCCCCGGGCTCACTTCACGATGCAGGGGCACACAGGGTTAAAGGGGGAGGAAGCTGCTGTCCCTATAGCAGCTTTAACTTGGGTAATGTAAACAAACTGGACCAAAAAAAAAAGCTCCGATAAAGAGCAGCACACCGTAATGTATGCTGTGATGTAGCTATGCTAATAAGAACATAAGAAAGTTTACAAATGAGAGGAGGCCATTCGGCCCATCTTGCTCGTTTGGTTGTTAGTAGCTTATTGATCCCAAAATCTCATCAAGCAGCTTCTTGAAGGATCCCAGGGTGTCAGCTTTAACAACATTACTGGGGAGTTGGTTCCAGACCCTCACAATTCTCTGTGTAAAAAATTGCCTCCTATTTTCAGTTCTGAATGCCCCTTTATCTAATCTCCATTTGTGACCCCTGGTCCTTGTTTATTTTTTCAGGTCAAAAAAGTCCCCTGGGTTGACATTGTCAATACCTTTTAGGATTCTGAATGCTTGAATCAGATCACCGCGTAGTCTTCTTTGTTCCAGACTAAATAGATTTAATTATTTTAGCCTGTCTGCATACGACATGCATTTTAAACCTGGGATAATTCTGGTTGCTTTTCTTTGCACTCTTTCTAGAGCAGCAATATCCTTTTTGTAACGAGGTGTCCAGAACTGAACACAATATTCTAGGTGAGGTCTTACTAATGCATTGTAAAGTTTTAACATTACTTCCCTTGATTTAAATTCAACACTTCTCACAATATATCCGAGCATCTTGTTGGCCTTTTTTTTACAGCTTCCCCACATTGTCTAGATGAAGACATTTCCGAGTCAACAAAAACTCCTAGGTATTTTTCATAGATTCCTTCTTCAATTTCAGTATCTCCCATATGATATTTATAATGCACATTTTTATTGCCTGCGTGCAGTATTTTACACTTTTCTCTATTAAATGTCATTTGCCATGTGTCTGCCCAGTTCTGAATGCTGTCTAGATCATTTTGAATGACCTTTGCTGCTGCAACAGTGTTTGCCACTCCTCCTATTTTTGTGTCGTCTGCAAATTTCACAAGTTTGCTTACTATACCAGAATCTAAATCATTAATGTAGATTAGGAATAGCAGAGGACCCAACACTGATCCCTGTGGTACACCACTGGTTACCTCACTCCATTTTGAGGTTTTTCCTCTAATCAGTACTTTCTGTTTTCTACATGTTAACCACTCCCTAATCCATGTGCATGCACTTCCTTGAATCCCTACTGCGTTCAGTTTGAGAATTAATCTTTTATGCGGGACTTTGTCAAAAGCTTTCTGGAAATCTAAATAAACCATGTTGTATGCTTTGCAATTATCCATTGTCGATGTTGCATCCTCAAAAAAATGAAGCAGGTTAGTTAGACATGATCTCCCTTTCCTAAAACCATGCTGACTGTCTCCCAGGATATTGTTACCATATAGGTAGTTTTCCATTTTGCACCTTATTATAGTTTCCATAAGTTTACATATAATAGAAGTCAGGCTTATTGGTCTGTAGTTACCTGGTTCGGTTTTGTCTCCCTTTTTGTGGATCGGTATTACGTTTGCAATTCTCCAGTCTGTCGGTACAACCCCTGTGTCAAGAGACTGTTGCATGATCTTGGTCAGCGGTTTGTAAATAACTTCTTTAATGTCTTTGAGTACTATTGGGAGGATCTAATCCGGCCCAGGGGATTTGTTTATTTTAAGAGCTCCTAGTCCCTTTAACACTTCTGCCTCTGTTATACTAAAGTAATTTAAAACTGGATATGAACAGGTCGACATGTGGGGTATGTTGTCCTTGTCCTCCTTTGTAAAAACCTTAATATATTCTACTTACCATACAACTGAATATTATTGTTGTTTTTCGTGTAAGAAGCGCTGTTATAAAGAGCCGCTGAGTGTATATGACTGCGCACGGTTTATTTACTAGTACAGTCCGCCGGGAAACACTGTTGCCACGATGGCGACTAAAGCACCTAGTTAAGGAAGTGTGTTTTTTCCCAAGTGTACAGCTGTGCAAACCGGTTTGCCTTTACAATGCATTACACGAACTCTCACAGATAAAACCACTCCTTACCTGAGTAAACAACACTGCACTCTTCTTCGGGTCACGAGCTTTAATCAAGGGCGGTGCGTCCACTGTGAGTATTGAGCTGTGGGATTTGTAGTTTTACAACAAATTTTGCTGAACTGCTCTGGGACAATTACAGCGGTTCCGTTTTCATAGAACTACATATCCCAGAATCCTCATGACTAAGGGGTGGAGTTGTAAGACTGAGCAACACGGAACGCTACCTTCAGCTGTACACAGCCAACAATTAAAAGGGTCGCCTTTGTGTTATGTTTAGGTCTTATGATTTTCGATGTTTTCCCCGACTTTTCTACTTTCCGTGTATCTCAATCACAACTGAGAAACGCGTCAATCGTAAAATTGATTTAATTTCACTAAACGGGCTTTTAAATTGTAAGTCTTACTTTTTCATTTAAAAGCAGAAGCGCTCCTCTTTATGAATGTAAATAGTCACGCAGAACGATTGTAATAGTGTGTCCAGCTTAAAACACTTTATTTTTTAATTATAGATTTATAAAGATTAGTCGCATGTTACGACCTCGTTTCTACGTCCTGCTTGTAAATCAAAAATGAAGGCTCGACCAGGTTAAAAGCCAATTTTGTTGTTTCACAGAAAATAACCCTGTAAATGAAATCAATTAACACGATTGTGATTGAGATACACAAAGAGCTCTGGACTCTTGACCGGAGGGTTGTGGGTTCAATCCCAGGTGGGGGACACTGCTGCTGTACCCTTGAGCAAGGTACCTTACCTAGATTGCTCCAGTAAAAACCCAACTGTATAAATGGGTAATTGTATGTAAAATAATGTGATATCTGTATAATGTGAAATAATGTATAAGGTGATATCTTGTAACAATTGCAAGTCGCCCTGGATAAGGGCGTCTGCTAAGAAATAAATAATAATAATAATAATAATAATAATAATAATAATAATAATAACATGTTTCAATTTAATTCCTAAAGGAGAGTAGAGGAGTCAGGTAAAACACGGAAATTCCGAACCCCGAGATCAGAAATGCCATACAATCTGTTTTCAAGTCTTGGGAGTACACCCCGACTTTAATGAGAATGAGGTAGTGGAGTGTTCATATCAAAAATACATTCAGCACAACTGGCAACGCACTACAAAAAGCGGACTGGGAAATGCCAGCAACTGTGGTCTGAAAGGAACCAGAGGCTAAGTAGTGCAGAGAAACACAGCACTAGCTCATCCCTCAATTCAGCTATTAGGTCTAACCTGCGGTGTGAAACGATACCGCTTTAGCACCCCCAGCATCCCAAACAAAGTGACCCTGGGGTTGAATATGCGGGGTCTTCTTCGTCTTGCCCTCAGGAAGTGCCCCACAGCAGCCATCCTGAAGCCAGTGACGGGTCTCTGCAGGAGTGTGCTTTTGTACAGCTCTTTGTTATCCGCTTCTACAATGGTTTGCACCTTGTAAGAAGAGGTGTACCGTTTTTGTAGAGTCAGCAGTTGCCTAAGTGCAAGGCAAAATCCGTACATAACATTATAATGTTTGCGCCCGCTTAGTATCCCAATTCCATGGCCTTTTCGTCATTGGAAAGAACTGCAATATAATTTTAATGGATTAATGATGGCAAAGTGCAAATTTGATCGCGGGTGCAAAACGCCAGGTGAACACCCTTCTTTACATACGCCGCATTATGGGGTTTTGCACACGCAAATCAATTTGCGAGTATCCTTACAGGAATTTCAGGAATTGTTTGATTTGATGATGAGTAAGAATAACCGCGATCTGTAAAAACCTGGAATACCTGCATGGTCTCAGAACGCACTTATCTAACCCTGGATACAGTTGGATCTCTGGATCGCACACATTTATTTGCTAATAAATAAATAAATAAATAAATAAATAAATAAGGGCTGGAAAAGACTGACGCTTAGGAAAAAGGCCCAATTTTGATGAAACGTGAAAGGACACTCTAGAACACGTTTTGCGTATCTGTAGGTTAGAACACGCCACACATCCACTTGCTGTAGCGAGTGTATCAATCATATCAGTATTGCTAACTTGGGAGTCTTGCCACGTCTGAAGTGTTGAGAGAACTTTATGTACTGAATACCGACACGAACAGTAACCTGAGACTTACCCCCTTCGGCAACACAGAAGGATGCAAATCAGCATCAGCGAGCCACGCATACCGAACATATCGCTTTGTCTTTACACCCCAATACACTAAGCTAAAACCCTAACACCCGAACAAAACATTTTCAAATCGCACACTGCAACGTTTTAGCAGTACATTCAAATCGCACATGAGCACACTGCAGCGTTTTAGCAGTACAAAAGTTCTGTTTTTAATCTGGCGCTGTGATACAGACACGACAATATTTTTCCGACCCCCTCCTTGATTTTCTCTGCAGATGCATTATTCCGTCCAACCACCCTCAGAGGACTGCAGGAATGCACAGCTGCGATTTCTCTCTTGATCCTGAATTATACTTTCCTATTGCATGACGGGAGTTGTAGTTAAGCATTCCCAAATCCTCGGCGACTGAAGTGTGCGGCGAATTCAAGACTGCAATCCCCATAACACTTGCGCTTGACGCAAGAAAAGCAGCAATGTTTACTGGGAAATGTAGTTACGCGTGTTACACGTTCTCATTGCTGTCTATGACCAGCTGGGATGTATCTGACTACAAGTACCTAAAAACAGCTTGGCTTGTGGAATCTCTGTCTGTCGGGGGTCCCTGTTTAGGGGGCTGCAATAAAAACAAGAGGCTGGGCAAAGGCAGAGAGAGACAGGGATCGCGAAGAAGCAGACAGGGCTAAACATTGCAGCGGGAAAAAATGCATCAGAATTACATGTATTGAAAATACATGGATGGATGCAGCTCTCGTGTCATTTTAATGATACAGTAATAATAATAATAATAATAATAATAATAATAATAATAATAATAATTACATGCTGAGAGGATGTCTCCGTCATACAAGAACAGCAGATAATGGATGCAGTAGGCTCGCCAACATAAATATTTGGATCATTTGGCAATAAACGCTGTTATTACTCAAGCAGGCAGATCGCACTGAAAGCAGTTTTGAAGGGGATTCTCCCATCGCTGACAATCCCCCTATCCTGCCCGGGTTTCTGCTGTTCTTCGTAGCGGAGAGAACGAGCACCGCTCTGGGGTAAGTGCTCATCAGCCGAGGAATCGAGTCTCATACGGTAGAAGAATTATATCGGAGAGAGCGCCGCATCCACGACAGGACGGGCAGCTCTATCACTGCCATAGCAGAGTATGTGCTTGGGGTGGCACTGAGCTTATTTAGTTGTTGCCGCTTCTCACTTTGGTAAGATTGAACGGTGCTCTATAAATGTGATGGCATTCTGTTGATGGAAATAGAGGAGGGGCGGCATTTCTGTTCCGAGAAAGACGAGAATCACCCAGGGTGCCCCAATCTCAGGTGAGCGGTTGACGTTGCTAGAGAGGCTGGTAAAGTGAGGGTGCTGAAGCAGAAGCACGAAGCTGTACAGCACCCCGGTTCAGCCCGATGCAGCGCAGACACTGTATCAGCACCGTACTGTAGCGCTGTGTCTGTGGGGCGGGGTTCTCGTGGAAATGGCTGAAGTCGAACTACCCTGGACCACCGAACAGAATGGAGAGGTATTACTGTATGCTGAGCTGCAGCTGTACAGTACAGAGTGGAGAGATATTACTGTATGCTTTGCTGCCCTGTACAGTACAGAGCGGAGAGATATTATGCTGAGCTGCAGCTGTACAGTACAGAGTGGAGAGATATTACTGTATGCTGAGCTGCCCTGTACAGTACAGAGCGGAGAGATATTACTGTATGCTTTGCTGCCCTGTACAGTACAGAGCGGAGAGATATTATGCTGAGCTGCAGCTGTACAGTACAGAGCGGAGAGATATTACTGTATGCTGAGCTGCCCTGTACAGTACAGAGTGGAGAGATATTACTGTATGCTGAGCTGCAGCTGTACAGTACAGAGTGGAGAGATATTACTGTATGCTGAGCTGCAGCTGTTGCCTTACTAACAAGCTGTTACAGATTTTTCAAAGCTCCTCTAAATCCGCCAAAACACAACCTTGTCGTATTATCCTATGCCTTAATACGACGACGACTACTACTACTACTACTACTAATATGGTTGAAAGGTTTCCTGCTAGGGCGGTATATATTTATATCGTGATAAACTGTAAAATGTTTTCGCACGTACTTTTCGGTTTTGTTTTCATCTGTTGACGTGTTACTTGATTGAGATCATAGGCTCTTAACCCATAGGGCACAGCGGATATTTCTTTGCCCCTGTAGTTTTTTAGCAGCGGTGTGCCGAAGGTGCTGGGCGGTTTGTGGAGACTGCAAAAAATGATTAATTAAATATAGGCGAGGTAGTTGTTAGGTTTTTTTTAAATTCTCTATTAATTAAATTATATGCATTAAAAAAAAGTCAAAGAGAGAACCAAGCGGTTATTAATTTATGTTTTAATTTAGTAGATTCATGTTGCTGCGGGGCCATGAATGGGTTTAAGATCAACACCAGCTCTATATAAAATGTTGTTACTGTTATTAAGCACTAGTAATAATTTGAAGCAGTGGCATTTAAAAATAACAGAAGCCCGTTTTTACTGTATTGAAGTAGGCGAGAATGTTTTTTTTTCATTAAAAACGTGTCATTGTTCTTTCTTGAAGTACATGTTCAGCTTTCATATTGAATCTTGTGCCACTCATTCAATCAAACCAAGGAGGAATTTGCTGTCACCGTTTAAGACGTTTTTCAAGTCAAGTGAGCTTATTTGTGTATAAAAAACGACAATAGAGTCGCAGTCCTTTCGCATCCAGTCAAATTATTTTAAAGACACGTACCTGAAATCGGAAGGTAATTAAAACACTTTTTGTTCGGATTGTATTTCTCTCCCCGCCATTCTGCGCAGTCTCAGCCCTTGTTATGAACACAGACAATAATGCACCCGATCCGAAGCAAGTGCAACCATGCCCCAATATTGAAAGTACAAAATATAAATATTTAAAAACTAACAAGAAATGGCTTGGTTGCAGTAGCAGCAGTTACGTTATTGTTTTAAGTTATTTGATCTCACTCAATGGACCATATTTAGAAGCAAGCACAACGGCAAAGACACGATTCCTAGAGCAATAAGACCATTTTAATGGTATAAAACAAGAAACAGCTCTTGACTGGTCCTTCCTGGAACTGTTGAAATAGTTTTATTCAGCACAAAACAAGTCTTTGCATTTGCTTCAGAATGAAGTCTTTTTTTTATAAAGTAAACCAGTGCTTCTGACATGGCAAGTATTGTGAACTGCCTTACTTGGGGAATACTTCACTTCTAAAGAACAGGACTTGCTTTTCTTTGTTTGTTTAACACTTTCCTTTAATAAACTACATGTGGGAGTTCTAGGTGCAGCTCTGTGCAGAGATGCCATTGGTACTGCTTGTGCCATTTGGTGCTACTTGCATGTATTTGTAATTAATGCGTGATCAGCAGGTACACATTTAAACATTTTATTTGAAACACATGCCCAATTTTGTCGGTTTGCAACTACCAAAAACCGTAACTTCACAACAGCAAGGTTCGTTTGGTTTGTTTGGTTTCTTAGAGCTTCTTAATTTTAAAAAAAATGCTTCTCTACGCTTGGCAGTTAGTCCTAATAAATAACCAACCAGCAGTGATCTTTCCATGTTGGGCCCTTTAGAGTGGATACAGTGAGGAGATTCACAGTGTGGATACAGGTGTCCTGTCAAGGGGTGAAGGGGTGAAGGTTTCTGCTGACACTGTGCTTGCCTGCCCTGCACTCCAGCTCTGTCTCCACCACTTATCTCTGATCTGAAATCTATCAGACTGCAGAGCTGTCAATCGATAGCCACTATATTTATAATTAAAGCTCTGTATTTGTGGTAATTCATTTAAAATGATCATAGTCGTTGATTGATTCCAGAGAATCGTGGAATTCCACTCTTCAGGACTGGCGCTTCCAGCCTGTCTGGCGGCTCCTGTGCTTCACTCGGATGAAAGTCTTACCCCTCAGTGAATGGTAATGATTCTTACCGACAGTGCAGGATTTCTGAAATATTGATCCATGGCAGAAAGCTCAGATGGGGCAGTGCTGGTAACAGGACACTCTTAGTACCTGGGGAGCTTGCACCAAA